>NC_053403.1:11543645-11861145 GCF_016859285.1 Xiphias gladius | reverse complement strand
ATCTAGTTCTATGCTTTCACACTTCTAATCTTTCTGTATACTTTTGTGGGAAAACAAGATGGTCACAGCTATGCAAGCCTTCTCATGTCTCAAGGCATAAAAATGTACACGGAACAAGATTCCAAAGGAAGCTGAGGTCAGTGATTTTGAAATAATTTGAGTGTGCGCCATGTCTGCTGGCAGGACAGCTAATGATTTTGAAATAACCTTAGAGAATGTTGCAGGATGTTTATTAGCTACTTAATGAAAGTTAGTCAAAGTTCCAAGTATGTTGAAACTTTATATGGATAGTCATTCATTTGTACTTTGGTATCCTAGTGTATATTCTGTGAGGATGCCTTTATTTATATTATCAGCCAGCAAAATCCTAAACTGTTTAAAGGATGATTGCGATTGACCCTAAACTAGTGGAGATGTGCGTACGTGACACATATTTGTTGAGAACGAAAGAGTTGCTGTTGTGTATGTGTTTCAGCTCAAGGGGAAAAACGTCAAAGATGAGCACAGTGCAATAAATCTGGGTAAATTGCCTGGCTGGGAGCCAGGTCTCCCACCCGGTGTCAGAGGGCAGCATCCCCCTTCTATATGCATACACACAAACACAAGTGCAAAAACACACACACACACACACACACACACACACACACACAGTGCCAGACCAAACCAAATTAACACCTCTGTTTTTAAGCAGAATGGAAGTGACTGCACCACATTTGGTCAGCAGATCAATCAGATCCCATGGCCTGTAAAAATCGAGACTGCTCTGGCTGCCAAACAAAAGAGTAGTGTTGCAGAAATATGTGGTGTTGCTATATACAGTATCTCCAAAGTCCCAAGCATTTAAAGGATCAAACGTGAGGAAAGGTAAATCAGACTCGCTCTCAAAAGGAAATAACAGCAGTTTACAAAGAAAACAGGGCACTGAAGATGTCTTATGACCAAGAGGAGCTGAAACACTGGGGAATCAGACTTAACTTATATTATTAAAATGCAAACCAGCTAAATGTTAAAATTTTACCCTAACAGCCACAGTATATGGCTGGGATCTAGAGATGTCCTAGCCGTTAATGTGAACTTCAGAAAGTCCAAAGCATCTGTGATAATCAGCACAGCTGTTTTTAAGTTTGGTGCCTTTATTATCCAGTCCACCGTACAGACACAACACATCTCAGATGATGTGTCTCATGTGCTACTTGGAGGACGATCTGTGCCTCTGGCCCACTAGTAGAGCTTAGGTGAGCACCCCCAAAGAAGCACAGCAGCTACAGAGAACATGGCAGAACATGAAATGCACACACAGGCGTATAGTATAAAGGGTTAGTCTTTCAGTGCATTACATACCATATTCTCATGCGATTCCCTTTTGCATTGAGGTCCGACAGACTTTGTAGCAGTCTACATACAAACCACCTGAATCCCACACCACATGTGAAGTGCTGTTGGATTTCAAACCCTGGGTTTAAGAGACGCACTCCCAAGAGTTGTTTAGATGCGTAATTTGCATGCAGCGACTAGTTGGCTACACAATCACTCGGTCGGCAAATCAGTGTCAGCTTTGAGGACGACGGGTGAAAACTCTCGGTTAGTTGTGAGTCTACGAGCGTGTCACCCCTCCCCCAAAAAACTTACCAGCATCCCCATGACGTCCGTCCACAGTTGGGAAAAACTGTCGGACGCAGCAGCGCTGTCTGCCTGGGGCTCATCGGAAGGCGCACCGGTCCCCTGATCACCTTCCATGATGTTGGAATAATGTGTGTTCAGTCAGACCAACCTGGTGAAAAGCTAGAAATCCAAGCCCAGGGGAGCAGGGGCCTGGTCACCGTTACTAAAAGAGTTGTCGGTGCCAAGGCTGCTCCTAGACAAAGTTGCCCTTGACGCACCGGTGAAATGCTCCGACATAGCTTGGCACGATCCGAAGTTTAGTGCGTAAATTTCGTCCAGACATGTTTACGAAACTCCCACGACAAGTCGTGCGTTGAATTCAAATACTGCAAACCCCCAAAGAAATAAAGCGGGCCTTGAGTGGCGTGGACCCACAACAGGTCGTCCGTCTGAAAACTGCCCGGGGGGTGTTCCCTGCTCCACAGTCCGCACCACACCGATCCGTGCCCGGGCACAGACCAAACCCGCACGCCCGGGGAAGAAGTCGATGAGGTGGGCGAAAAGTTTCCGGAAAAGTTATGGGAATCCCTCAATGGGTGACCAAAAACTGTCTACGTTAGTGGAGCGAGCAAACACAAGCTTATTTCCATTAAATATTTCGAGTGAGAGAACGCCCGGAGCACAGGAGCAAATCCTCCAAACACTGCGCCTCCCCCCTCTTTTCACCCGCCGTATTTCTCTCTCCCTCTCTCTTTCTCCCTCGCACACTCCTCCCAACAAAACATTACAGCAGAAAAAAAAAAAAACATCACTTGTCCTGTGTCAGAAGCACAATGGTCAGGAATTAACTCACGAATCACTTAGATTCCAATTAGGAGCTATTCGTAACATCTACATTTGTTTTAGTGATCTGATGACACTTTGTTTCAACCCTAAACACGATTCTTGTGGGAATTTTCATGTCTGTTGTAGGAATTAGCGACTTTCCAAGTGGCCAAATCCTACTCAACGGGGATTTCTATCCCTGTTGTCTTCTATGAACGTTTTAAATGGCGAGTTTAGAGTTTTGCTGAGACCTGTATATCCTCTAAAAGTCGTTTTTAGGAGTACATCGAGTTAATTTAAGGGATTTTTTTTTTTTTTTTTTTTTTAAACACCCACGCCCAGAAAACGCTTTATCTCATGCTGACACGGCTTTCCAACCCAACGTCTCTCCAGCCAGCGTTGAATAGGGTTTGTGAACAAAGCACATTCTCCACACAATTGTATGAAAAAGAAAAAAAGCTCATGGGAAAAAATGTTTTGAAGGGGATGACACATACTGCGCTCTATGTCTGACATAAATCTGGACAAAATGCTGGAAAGTAACCAAAAAAAAAAAAAAAACATAGCTTTGACTGTAACTGCTTAATTTGAGTTAGTTATAATGTAGGATTGCCACACACGACACAAGTAGCAGCTGGGATGTTTCGTAACAGCAATGTTCTCTGTGCTGCATATCTCATTTGAATACAAGTGGGATAGAGTGAAACATGTTATGTACAAGCATGAAATTGCACAGCTATCCTGTCTGATCAGCCGTTTGTTATGCTCCGCCACCAGGCTACTCTATTGAAATGAAGAAATCCCGAGACTGTCTCTGGCTCTCCCTGTTGTTTTCAGAAGCAAGTTTTCTCAGTGCAGCAACAGCTGCCAGGTCTTGTGACAGATGCCAGGAGGACCAGAGATAAAGAGAGAGAGAGAGAGAGAGAGAGGGGGGCAGACTTGATCATGTTAAATCACAGCTCCTCACTCAGCTCTCTTCCCTGCGGTTTCAAGCCAGTCTAAACGCGGCTTCACCTGCTGTTTACCAGATCAGTCTACAACACCACACGCAATTGGGAAATGGATTAAAAAGTTGCATAACCACAGGGAAAAGAACAGAAAAGAAAAAATGTTTACTCCACATTATGCTATCTATAACAATGTAAAATGATCAGTTACGCAATAATCCCCAAAGCTACAGTTTCACCTGAAGTGAAAGCAGATATGCCATAGGAGGCCACCTGTCAAAAAGGCTCCCACACCTTTCACCAGCGTAACGACGCTGCTACAGAAAAGGTCAGGGGATCAAGGTTTTCAGTAATAAATTTCCAATAATCCAATACTTGTCAGGATATTTCAATAAAGAAAATAAATGTCAGTGTTGTGGTGGCACTAGAGGAAAAAAGCAGGAATCAACAGATTCACTAGCATTCATCCTCTGGGGACCGTGAATATCTGTACAACAATTCATGATAATCCATGCACATATTTTAGTCTGGAGCAAAGTGATGGACTCAACATACTGCTAGCGTGGCTAAGAATGGAATTTGAAATTTTTTGGTTCCTAGTCACCACCAGATTTTCAGACTTTTCAGGTTACTCCTCTTGGTTGGCACTGATCAATACATTATATATATATATATATCTAAAATCACGGTTCAAGGTGTATATAGGTGCAGAAGGTCTTTTACAGGCCTTGGATGAGCGGCAGCTGCTCAACAGTATCCTGCTTACAGTCTAAACACACAGAACACACACGCTCAACAAGAGCAGCCTTGTTGGCCAGCGAGTCGACAGCCCGGGGGGCCTGCACTACTGACCTCCCATCTGTAACCTCAGGGTGACAAGAGCAGCAAGTGGTAGGACTCCTAGTGTACGCGTGCGTGTGTGTGTGTGTGTGTGTGTGTGTGTGTGTGTGTGTGTGTGTGTGTGTGTGTGTGTGTGTGTGTGTGTGTGTGTGTGTGTGTGTGTGTGTCCGTACTGCCATGACATCATTGCTCTGTCCTGTCTGTTTCTACACAACAGTGACCATGTTGAGTTTTGTGAGGCACCACCCCGATCCTCCCTCTCCTTCTAGCTCAAAAGGGGTGTTGGAAGTCATCCCATTCACCCTCATACACACAAACACACACACATACTCCCCACTACTCTGTATGCAGAAACCCTCTTCATGCCAAACCCCCCCCCCATATACCAAAATACAAGACAGTGTGACCCCACCTGGAGCGCCTCAAACAGAGGGGTCAAACTGTTAATGAGGAGAGGAGGAAGCCTGTTGACTCAGTGCACACTCATCAAACACTGCTGGTGTGTGTGTGAGTAGACGCCAGCTTTCCCCCTCTCACTTCACACTTATCACTAATCAAGGTGTCATGTTGCCAGACAAGAGGAAACAAAAGTCGCTTGCTAGTTATTTCACCAGATGCGAACTGCCAAATTATTACATGTGAGAGGGTCCCCTCCTTTGATCAGGTTTTTGGAAAAGATTCAACAGGAACATTTGGCCAGAAACTAAAATTTGGGGCATATGAAGATGAAGAGGATAAGCCTGCAACCAATTCACAGTGTCTATAAATTTGTCCTGAAAGAAGGATGTGAAAACCTATGTGAAACTTATTTCATGGTTCTAAAAATATATAGGGGGTTCTTTCATGAAAAGGATGATGTCATGAATATAAATTGCTCACATAAGTTACTTTGAACATAGTCTTGTCAGCCTCAGGACTTGGACTAGGTCCTGACTGATGTCAAACATGTTCATTATTTTGACACTTTCACTGTCTTTCATCTATCTTCTTTCATCTCTTCTATCTATTATTCTATCTATTATTAATAGTTTCATTGTCTTGTGCATTTTTCTTCTTCTGTGCCGATCCTGCTGGAACCCCCAGGGACGGGATTACACTGTCATCAGGTTTGGGACGCGGTAGGAAAACGTCTGGAGCTGACCGAAGACAGGAAGAATTAATGTCAGACATCCCGAAGCCGTATCAGCCTGGGGTCATGATGTGTGTGACTATCTGCTCAATATAAATCCTATTTTCCGCAGTTGGAGCCAGTGCGGAAGCCTATAGGTGCTGGATGTCCAACACAAAAACAACCATTACAACATGTCCCTTTAACAACTAAAAATGTCGCCTCTCCGAATTAGAAATATCCATATTCTTGTTTAGAAGCTCTGTAACAACTAACATTTATATGGAACTAAAACAGGATCAGGAGTAAAAGGGAAGAATTGCACAGTATTGGCAATGGCAAAATTTACATAACTAGGTGGGAACGGGAAGAATAATTTAGGACCGGCCAGGAAAGATTAAGTTTTATTTTCTAGTCCCTCCTCCAGAGAAGGGAGCAGGGAAGAGCACTATGTGTCTTGCAGGCATCAGAACAAAGGTAATGGTATTGGAGAGACCTTACATCTACAAAGAATCAACTAATCTCCCACCTGGGTCCTTTCATTAATCACTCAAACACTCCCACAGGTTAAATTATGTTAAAGACTCAGATAAACCTGTGTCGAGTCAGTAGATTGTCCGTAAATGCACGTGTCCTGAATATATAATTTATTACAGTGCGTAATTTCCTACTGGAGATGACTACTGCAGGATTATCACAAAACAGGGTGCATGTCTAAACACCCTCAAACAGTCGTTTATCTGAGACCGGAGGCCAAAGTCCACCAGTCTTTTAGGCCTGTAATCATGAGTGGTTAAGGACTAAAGTGGTTGGGAGAGAAGATGCATGAGGTAGAGAGGCACCCCGAGTCTGGGGAGAAAATGGAGATAGAGATAGAAAAAGAATGCAGATGGTGTTAAAGCAAAGCAAAGCTGGACCTTCCCTGATAGTGAAAGTGACCCTTTCTGGAGGTCAGTGACCCCAGGCCTTAAAAATAGGCTCTGGGGGAGTCACGAACCATGCTGGCAGGGGTGATTAACAACATGGTGGACAGACATCAAGGGCACCACCAACGCACTTAAGGAATGCTAAACATGACCACGAAACCCTGACATGCATATAGCATATACTGGAGCAGTAGATAGCAGTACAGTAACTGAGATTTTCAGCATACACCCTCTATTTTTTGAAGCCGGCAACTTGTAAAAACGGGGTGATTTCTCTTTTTGCCCCAAGAAATTGATATGTAATATTTTGGAAATTAACTCTTCTGAGGGGAATTAATGTTAGACAGCCAAATTGAATATTCAAATGCATATAAAATGGCTTAAACAGAATACTAAGTAAAAGGAAATTATATAAATAATGTAATCTCTTAACATTGAAGACACAAGTGTGGAGCCAGATCTGTTTTTGCTCTTTTTACCATATCTTCACTTATCCCCTTTTTACACTATGTTTCTATGCCTCTTCCTCCTTTTTTCAAATTGACTATACTGTTTAGGTTTATACCCAAACCTTAATTGGATCGAATGTCCTGAACCCTTATCTCTTAGGTTTCAGCGTGCTCTCTTTTAATAAATAATTGGGATCAAGATTTTTACATCATTAATTACGCTTAGACGACGGGTCAAAGGCCTGACAGTCCCCGGGCTTCTTCTTTGAAACAATCTGCAAGTGAGCATTTGTTGTCCTTATTTATCTCTGTGTGCATGCATGTGTGTTAATGTGTAAGAAAATGTGCGTGTGTGTGTGCTTGCGCGCGTGTGCGTGCGTGTGGTGAGTAGGCGGCCAGCCCCACTGCACTTCACATGCCGCTGAGTCTTGTGTGGGAGTTATCACACAAGTCCAATTAGCATGACAACTAATTACTGTTTCCTTGGTCCCCCTCCCCCAGCTAAGCAAGTCATTAAATTAAATAAGCACACTGGTCTTTCAACTGAAAACAATGCTTTCAGGGAGTAATAATGAAGGCCTGGCACTTGCTGTTTGCCTACTTGAGGTATTACTTTTCATAGGGTGGTCAACCATAACACTGGAGTCTTTTAAAAGCAGGGGAAATGTTAACTTCAAATATCAACACAAGAATTACCTCTGGGCTAGAGTGAGAGAGAAGGGAAATAAAAAGGAGAACAATTCAGAGAATGTGAGATAAACACAAAAAGCGATATACATGGGCAACAGGGAGAACACTCCCAACAACAACTGAGAACAACAACAAAACAAGGATACAGAAAAGGAGGTTTAAGTTTGACTGGGGCATGAGGTGCATGTCATAACCACCTGTTTGTAGCCCAAACCTTACCAATTGTGTATTCTTGCATCTACAGAATGCAGCGCAATATCCCGGTGAGGGTGTCAGTGTGATGCAGGCGTTCAGGTCCAGGAGGAAAATAACATATATCAGTGTCTGAGACGTACATTGAGGATGAAGGAAGATTCAGGAGGTTCTCAAGATTTGTGGCAACATGACCTGCTGATACCACTGTAGCTCAGACAAAACCTTTTACTGGAATTCTCCTCTGGTTTCACATTCCTCATGTGGAATTTAAGTGAATTTGAAATTTAATTACAAGAGTTTGCTATGCGTTGGCCTGCTTTTATTTGACTGTGCGCTCTACAAACCAATGGCACTTACATGTAAAGTTTTTTATACGCATGCCATCCACAGTAAATTATATCATGCCACCCACAGACACAAGCATTTCCGAGTAGTATTTACTAGAAGTAAACCATGCTCTCATTAATGCAGTGGTGACTCTAGGCCCCTTTCATGTGCTTTGTCCAGAAAAAACACTTCTATAAAGCCAAATCATATTTCTGCTAAGCCCTGGATTCCTAGATTCTCCATGCAGTGTACGCCTCCGTGGCCATGTGGTAGGTGATTATGTTACACTATTGTGTGTGTGAGCGTGTGTGAACTGAGATTCCAGGGTGTATTTAATCAGGCGCGACAGAAAGGACAGATGTTTTGGATGGAGGCGAGCTTCCAAAAGGTGTGAGCAGCAGTATGTGAGGGGCCAGAGTGCTTTAACTAAGTAGACAGTGTTTTGGTGTTTTTCAGCTTGGTTAATATTTGCAGGCAGGGATGTGTGTATGAAAGAGAAATGGCCAAAGAGGAAGAATAAATTCTGTCTTTGTTAAAATGCTGTTCACAGGTGTGCTTGAAAGTAAAAACAGGATATAAAGTGTGTGTCTGTTTGTGTGAGTGAGTCCACAGGTGCAGACAGTGGAGATGTGTTGGTCTCGCTGTGGATGGGGGTCATGAGACTTGGCTGGCAGCTGTGTTCGTGTCAGGGTGGCAGCGCCAGGCTGATGGCTAATGTCCAGTGTCATACATTTGACTGGTCAGATTACTCTGTGTAATGGAGCTCTGCAATAGAGCTGTGTAATGTAGCAGACACGTTTTACATTGGGGGGAGAGCATGTGAGTGGTCCATAGTTAACCATTTTCCAGCACTGGACAGAATACTACCAAGGCCTACCAAAGAAGAAGTACTGTGACTTTACTGAAATTTTACTTATGGATGTATAAAAGTAGTACTTTAAAAATCTACTTAAGTAAAACCAGATTTTACTGTAAATATCTTTACATAACTTTTTTAAAATGAGGCCGCTGTTTGTGTTTGTTGCTCATTTGATCCCCATTTATTGTTCCCTTGACACCAACTAGGTCATCATTCCTGTCAGGGTAAGGAGGTGAGTCTTCTCTGAATATGAAAAACTGGTAAACTTTGAGCAGTGGTAGAATTTTCATACCAGCTGTGGCAATCGGGAAGGCATATCCGTAGTATGGGGTTTTAAAACTATTGAAATGTACCTTTAATTTAAAAAAAAACAACAACAAAAAAACAAAATCAAAATAGTCTGATTAGATAGCACTTGCAATTAAGCTGTTTTAGATGAGATTTTTTCTACAAAAACTTTGTTTTGTTATTGGTCTCTTGCTTATCATTGGCTTCCCCATGCCCATGTTTTGCTTTCTTTTCTTCTACTTTCCTAAACTCTTTCAAAGTCTTGCTTCCTCTCTCTTCCTCCAAGTCCCCCTGTCTGAGAATTGGCCAGTAAAATGGGACATCTTGGTGCCCCCTGCTGATGTCAAATGTACTTACAAGCCACAGAGCAGAGACTGTCCTTGCCCGTGCAGGACACAGGACTGTCTATTAAATCCTCTTGCACATCCTGTTATGTCAAGTCAGCTGCTATGCCATATGTTAGCCTCTGAGCTAGACAGAGAAAAATAGGCTTGGCCTCGATCTTATTAATGACCATGTGTGCTGTGAACACACTGCATAATTATCCTCTGCAGTTTCATCCCAAGCTCTGTTTTATAGTACTCACTTTAGGTTTACAGGACACAAATACACACTCGGGAACCCAGACATGTATGCACATTCAAGCCTACACACTACTCACACATGCAGAGATAGGGTAGCTTTGCATTGGCTGTAGAGTTCCAGTGCTTACAAGACAGTAGCCAGTGGGGCTCGCTAAAGATTTTATAGGCCTGTCTCTGCTTTGTTTCTCTCTTCTCTCTAAACACTCTCACCTGCTGTCTCAGCTAATGTCAAGCAAGGAATGAGAGACAACGCAGAAAGAAAGATAACAAAAGTTGGTCCAACATCAAAGTATTTAACTCACAAAAGCAGAGCCACCTTGATTTGTGGAAACTAAAGAACAAACAACATTCAGTTTCTACAGAAGCAAAGAAAGACAGCGAGTCTCTTGTGGAGCGTGGTGTGAGAGGGAATCCAGTTCTGGAGATGCCACATTATCCCTGGCAATCATGCATAAACAGTTACAGATATACAGCACACACTCAGCAGCCATGCACTCGCTGACACACAATTATGAGCTGTAGGTCTGTGTAAATCCAGTCTAAAAATACATCAAACCCACATTTATAATCTTTTCATACAAAAACTTTCACACAATGAGATATGCATCATGAGCATTTACAGCTTCCCTTTCCCCAGTAGATTTGTATCAGATTGCTAGCAGCAACTGCTGCAGACAAGGCTGACATTTGGTTATGTATTAGATGTTATTATAACTTATTTCTCGGCCAGCCCCAGGCTGCTCTGTGGTACGGCCTTATATAATTACTGTCAGTATTCACACAGCCATCATATATCTCACACAAAACCCGCAACACGTGATCTGTCACACATACTTGGTCATTTGCACATTAGGCGCCAATAAGCAACCGTGTTAAAATACATGCTGAGATTTAAAAAATATCTCCTTCTGACTCAAGACAGCGGATGAATATGAAAACCTCAATGCAGAGAGATTTTCAGCACTAACATATTATTCAACTGAATACCAATGATCTGTGCTGTTAGGAGTTACACCAGTCTGTTAAGATATTTGAGAATGTTGGGCCAGCACCATAGTTAAATAGTTTCCCCATACTATAATTCAATTTCGGCCTGTTTCACAAACATTACCACTCCCAATGAAGAGACTCAGAGTACGAACCTCCACCAGTAACCTGAGTTACCAACGGCCAGCCGAATCAAATTCCAGCCACTAATGCTTGCCTGCAGAGTGACTTCTGGGTCTGCAGCCACCTAATTGAACTCAATCATACAGGCTTATGCTCTCTCTGGGCCACTGTGTTCCTGCGCTCCAAGGAATGTCGTCTGGCATTGCCATCCCTGCACACAAGGCAATCACAGTCCAGACTGTTCTCGTTTGTGGTTCCCCGATGCTGGAACGAGCTATCAAATGTTATCAGAGCAGGGGCGTCCCTCTCTGTCTTCAAGAATTTCTTGAGGACTCATCTCTTCCTACAGTGCCTCCTCTCCTACCACTTCTAACACCCTAACATTCTGAACTAGTGTTTACTGTGCACTTTCAGTGTACTTCTTTACCTGATCTTCTTGCACTCTGTCTTTTGAATAGATCTATTACTTAGTACTGCCTTCAAGGCCTCCCTACTGTACTGAAGCTTTAGTGTTGTCCCTCACTTGTAAGTCACTTCAGATAAAAGCATCTGCTAAATTTAATGGAAATGTAAGTTGCTCACAATCTAAGAGACTTTTCTTATGACAACCATTTTTAAGTCAAACGGAATAATGCCAACTGTAAACGCTCCCTTAACATTTAGAATACGGTCACAGTTTATTTCATTGAGAGAGCCACAAATTCCTTGGAAAAGGCCTGTCTGTCCACTGAAATATTCAAAATCCCTTTTCAGATATCCTGCTGACATAGACACAGACTAAGAATCTAAGCAACTGAGAAAAAATCCCTGGATTACATTTACATTTTGTTCAATCACCGCAAGCTAAAAAAATACGAGTTCAGTGGGTTAGCTCATGTGTCAGCAGATGCTTACAAATACGTAAATTGTTGACTTGCTCTGTACAACTGGCTCCATAGTCCGGATTGAACTGTGGTCTTACGGCACATACTGTATAGTATTTGGCTTTGGCAGAGCACATTATATAAAACCTCCGTACTGACATCATTAGCCGGTTTGGTGCAAAGTTTAACCTTGACCAAAGCCCATTCAGCTCCTTTCACATTTCCTTCCCAATCATTTATCATGTCTACTTGTGCTTCATTTCTCCCCTATCTATTTTTATTGCTTTCTGACATCACAGTGGGAGTTTGACAAGTTTTCAGCTTGTACATATGCCATTTTAATGATCAGTGTCTCTTCTAAAGAGGACATTCGACATTTTGGTAGCAGTATCCCTCTTTGCAAATTCAAGTTTCAGTTTTAAATCTAATTTTGGTGTGATAATTCAAGTTACAAAAAAAAATAGTTTGATGTTGAATGAAAGCATCCATAACTACAGGCTTTATGCGTATGTATATTAGGTTCACACTGAAAAATATTTGAGCACATTTAATGTAAGTTCTTAGTAAACACCACAGATAACTGGCAGACAACACAACCAACTAGCCACTATGCCAGTGTCTCATTCCTCCAAATAAACTCTCTGGTCTGTGTGTGTGTGTGCGTGCGTGCGTGCGTGTGTGTGAGAGTGAGAGTGAGTGTGTGTGTGTGTGTGTGTGCATGCGTGTGCACGCGCATGTAGCACAGTCTCGATCTGTCTCTGTGTCTGTCTGGCTGTCTACACGAAACTCAACCACACAACACACAAACATAGTGCAAGCTCAGCTCAACCACTTTAGCCCTCCATTTTCACAGGAATTTCCCCCCATTTTAGCCCAGAGGATCGTGCTTACACTGGTAAAATATGAACCCAGTGGCAGTGTCGAGCCACAAAATCACAAAACAAAACAAAACGTGTATATTTTCCTAATTACTTAAACAGGTTCACATGAAGAAGTACAAGGCTCTGGTCAAACTTGTGGATTGTGCTCTCAAAAAAATAAAATTGATTCTCACGTGAAGAGAAGAGAGAAGAGGCATTCCATGAGGGAAATCTTCCTTAGAGATCAAACTAGGCATTTGACGCCAACTCTAAATGATGACTCGCATTGTGTTTCTGTGCTGTAATTGGCTGACTCGGAACCTGTGAGGTGGTAAAAGGACTTAGAGGTCACCATGGCAATGCCCCGATGCTTGGCATAAGCCGTGGTGATGTTGACCTCATTACAAGCTGATGGGGAGTCCTCTCTGAAATCTCTGGTCCAAACAGTCACTCTACGCCAATTAACTCACCTTTCTGACTCACGCTCTCTAAATCAGTCCCTCTGTCGCTCTCTGGTACCTGTGTCCCCACAGACTTTATCAGAGTGTAAGCCGTGCCAACATGAGAGCACACACAACACCATCAAACAACCCCACAATGGTGCTGATTAGATGGAACAAATGGAGCAGTTGGTGGTCATTAGCTTTGTATGTTTAATGACTGTCCTTCCAGCATAGGTTAGAGGCCAGCCAATGCCCCAGTAATGAACCTGCTCCGCTGGCCCTTCACCCTTCTGGTAGAGTGGAGCTTCTCTGGAGCCAAGACGACTCAGCAGGACCAGAAGCAGTAATAAGGTTAACTGAACCACTGAGATTAAATGCGGGTTGAGTAAAACAGTTTGGGATACGGATGTCTCCGCCGGAGGTAAGGTCACAGTCCTAAATAATGGATTCTATGTTTAACCAAATAAACTGTATGACTGTGTGCCTATTTGGGTAAAATGTTACCATTTCAGACTTCCTTTGCCTCTTTTAACTATCAGGGCCACTGGGTTAGTGTACACTAGTGGGCTAGTGTTTGAGGACTACTAGAGGCTCTGTTGCATCGATCTGACAGGCTGCAAAACATGGCGAATTACAGAAAGAGAAAACGACTGGTCAGGGCAGTGACGGTCAGGGGGATGAAGACAAGCTAAAGCCCCCGGAGGACACAATAACACACACATAACACACTTAAAAGAGGCCTGTGTTGGTACAGGAGTTTTGTGCTGCAGGGCCTGGTGGTGATCCCATGCTGACCGAAAAGATATCCATATTCTGCGGTGCAGAGCTGGCATATAGCCCAGAACCAGTGTAATATTTACCTTCCTTATCTCTGATTCTTGTTCTTATTCTGCTGTTTTTATCCCTCCATCGACAACGTCAGCATAGCATGAATGCATGTATGAATCTACTGTAGCTGTCATTCAGTAGCACCATTGCCCAAAAACCCTCATCATACATGAAAAATACAGTAAGTATTCTCACCCTGAACTAAGATGGCAATTGAACCAGTCATACTGCAGTCACACGGTCACTGCCTTAGACCTGTACGCCACAGAAACGCCCCAGTTTGAATTACTTTCTCTCTCCTCATTTCTCCATGCACACATTTTCTATCCTCTCTACGTCCAAGTCTGGAATATATTGAGACA
Source organism: Xiphias gladius (assembly GCF_016859285.1). Taxonomy (NCBI): domain Eukaryota; kingdom Metazoa; phylum Chordata; class Actinopteri; order Istiophoriformes; family Xiphiidae; genus Xiphias; species Xiphias gladius. Next base: position 11,847,039 of record NC_053403.1, on the reverse strand, counting down.
GCTGCAAGATGTTCTGGTCATGATGATCTCAGAGCAGAAAAAATATGAGCACATATGGCTTGTAAAGCACAGACCTGAGAGTTGAGCATAAGTATTTAAAGCTGTCTATATCATATCTGAAGGAGGATTAAAAACCAAATTCTGAGCTGGGAAGGGGGTATTTTCAAGTGTCTGTGAGTGTATATGCTTTGGACGAATGTATCTTACCTCTCTGGCTCTGTTCCCACAGGCAAGGAAGGGGACATAGAGCTGAGCAAATGTAGGATGAAGAGTGGTGTAACCGTAACAGCGGAAACACCAACCTCTCACTATATAGGCTGACTCAATACATTTGAGTTATTAGAGTCTATTCATTTACAATAAGCACATTTTCAGTCAATATAGTGTTGTTTCAACTGATTATCAAACATTATCAAAAACCACCAATCAAGCCACATTTATTAGTATAAAAACAAATCTACACTATACAAATGCTTCTGGTGATTAAAGTAGAGGACAGCTACGTATGAAATATGATTTAAGCATAGAGACATAACCAGGCTCCTCTTTCAATACTCTGATCCTCAGACAACCGCCCTGTGGTTACACACACAAGCACTCATGCTTTACTTTGACATTATTCCTGACATGAATATTTATATCGGGTGAAATGTTTACCAAGAAAAGGCTTTGCTTACCATACACTGAAGCTCGACAAGATCTACAGGGATAAAGTAGTGGAGAGCTGAGGCACAGCAACGCATCTTCGCTTTGCACTGAGTCACACTGAAATTTTACTGTAGCTAGAATAAAGTTGGCCCAGATTTGACACTGTTTAGTTCCAGGGTTTGGCTCAGTCATAACCTCAACCAGACTTCTGATTATCTGTCTGTTTATGTGCACAAATGACTGGCATCAGACAGCAGGACATGTGGTGGAAACATGTTTACAGCTGCGGCCTGGGTTTTGGTGATGGTGATGTAATGTCAAAATGAAAGGTGGGTAAACTATGGTCATTGTCAGTGAATCAAAATAAGGACAGAAGTTTGGAAACTGTAAATTTTAGTGACGAGACTATAACATAATGAGACCAAGAGATAGAAGCAGGGAGGCGTACACTGAGTGAGAAAAGGGTAGAGAAGACAGAGGGAGGTTACAGGAGGATATTTGATAGGTCCAGGGCGCAGGACAGGGCAGGACAGGGCAGGACAGGGCAGGGGATTTACAGTTCACATCTAGAGCAATAGCTCCCCCTGGGGCAAAGCAGTGATAATACATAAGACCTCGCTAAAGATCACTAGAGAAATGTCCCCATCAACCAATAAAATATAGGTGCAAAGGATGAGAATCTGATTATGATACATTTGCGGTAGAAGAACTATATTAATATGAAATTAAATTTGGTGTAAAAGGCAAACTACACCCTTGCATACCAGCTCTCATCCAGCTCTCCCCTTCCTCTACTCTCACACTCAGAACACACGGTTTTCGCTTCAGTGCTTTTATGTGTTTACCATCCTTTACTTTTACAACAGCCGGTAAACACTCCCCTTTGAGTGAGATGTTAATGCAGGGTAAATCCAGAGAAGAAAAATTATTCACCCTGTGATTCATTGCTGGCTGGTGATCCCTTAACACCCGATAAGAGTTCATAGCTTATTCAAACACCAACAGGTTCATGCGCACAGGAGCACATGTGCTTGCAAATGCACACATGCACTCGCCTATGCCTAGAACACACAGTCCACACATTCCTGATATGTATCCATGGATGTGGTTGGTGCCTCCATTATTATTTTTCCATCCATGGCTGTTAGCACAGCTGTCCTAGGAAGAGGTAACCATTCATTTATGGATCGACTGTTGCTTAAATCTGAGGCAAGGACTGGACAGCACTCTGCCAACCTGGACAGAGGCCTCCTCTCTGGGGGGAAGTGGATTGAGCTGTGGTCAGCGTGCACAGCCCTGTGACTAGTGTGTCAAAAAGCAGGATCTAATGGGTTTAAATATCAGCGAAAATACATTGATGGCAACAACAGACCATAACATGAACATAGATGCTTATGTAGCCCACTGAAAAAAGCCACAGGACACATGTGCCAGGAGCCAAAACCCTCAAACCGAGGCTGATGAGAATAACCACTGGCTTTACTTACAGGAAATACTATAACTACACCCTATTTAAATTACAGAATACAAAACTGACCATTTCAAGTTGTTTCATAACAGAGGGGCTGGACTAAAGGGCTCAATAACTGAATATAATCATACACTGTTTACACTAAATGTTTGTCATGAAAATGCATTCCATTTATCATAAAGTCATGACAAACAAAGCCTAATAAAGCTTTTGTGAGGCCATTTTTCCAATGCTTTTAAAACTACATTGCTTGCGCATTGGATAGTGTTTTTGTTTTCTTCCAGTCTTTTAATGGCATGTCGGTACAATTTATACGACTTATTCCACATTACTGACAGCAACTTCAATATGTGGTATTGCGTAAGAACCAAGAGGCATCATGCATCTGTCGTCAACCCTTTCATTTAACAGACATGGCCAGAATGTTTCCAGAATGTCTTAAAACATTAAATGTAGGAGCTAAATTAGCCTTAGTAGCATAGCTAATAAATATTTTAACATCAAAATGTGTAAAAAAACAAAAAGCCAGCAAAAAAAATAAATAAAGAAAATTAATAAGATAAATCTTAACAGAATGACCATAATTAACTTTGTAAATCTACTCCATTCGTTCTATTTCCATTGACATCTCACCACACAGTTACATTAAAGCCTCCATAGTCTGTAATGTAAATAGTGGTACATCACCCCTTGTGCATGTGCAGGCAGAGTAACGAGAGAGGGACCATCTCATCAAAACACTAGGCAGCTTTAGTTGTTAACACGGATCGCGAGTGTGAGAAAGTCCTGACGGTAAGGGCTGGCTGCAGCTGATGAGTCCGCTGGGACTTCGCCTCGGCCGAGGTCATCCCCCTCACACTCCAACACTCATACATCACTCCTGACATCACCAGTGAACCTTTGCCAAGGCGTTGCCAAGGGCAACACAAACAGGAAAAAGCATGTGGGTGCGCACGCCTGATGTTAACTTTACTGGTGTTTTATTGAGTATAAAGAGACGTGCTCTGCAACAGCATTCAAAAAGGCAATCATCCGTAAATATACACGTATTATGTTTAAATATTAGCACTGTACCACAATGCTCACTGTGTTCTGTTTATTCAATACAGATGAACTCCATAAAAGAATTGTGCAACTCTAAAGAAAAATAAATCAAACAAGTAAAAAAAAAAAGGGAATGTGGGCTGATGGTAAAGCATGAATTAAACCTACAAAGTGCTAATCACTGTGTTTGATGTGTGCCTGCATGTTGGTGCGTGCATGTGTATGCCTACAGCCTTTCCTCCTCCCTTGCTGTGCCAGTCAATGCTTAGTATCCTGGGAAGTGGGGCGGCAGTGCCAGCAGTAATCAGAGCTCTTTGTATCCACACACAAAGTCGGGCTATAATCAGGGAAATGTTCTTTTTTCACCAATAATAGCTGTAATCCTCTAATCTCAGTATGATGTGTAACCTGTGACATGCTCAAAACTTGGATTTTGCTGAAGATTTATACCTGACCTCTGACTTGTTTCAAAATAGATTTAATGAGCTTTTAAAGCCAGCTTTTATAGTAACAGCAGAACCATTGAGAATTACACTGAGTCACGGCTACTATAGGAAGGGAAAAGAAAATTCACCATGCAGAGGGGTAGTGATAATCTTCAACAACAACATGGGTGTGTGTATGCCCAAAGAATCAGGAATGCAAGATTCTGCATCTGTATTCATGTCTGCAGGCATCTACCACACACATCTGTATACATACACACCATATACACAAATACTGTATTTACTGATTGATATTGAATTCATGAAATCATATTTCATTAATCATATGAAAATAGAAAAATGATGAGAGACACATGACCTCTGTAGACAGGATTACAGTGATTTAATGTTGAAAAAAAAATCTAACATGAAAATCCCCTACTTGCCGGACTCTGTGCAGACTGAACTGTTGTGGAACAGCTGCAAACCCATCAAAAGTAATCAGGCTGTAGACTAAATAGGTTTTGAGCAAAGTACAGATCATTTGCAAGGACAATGATATTTTGGTGCCACTGGCACAAACAGGTAATCCAAATGCAGCACTGCAAAAATGAACACCATTCTTTCGGAAAAAACCTAAGTCAATGAGAGATTTTTCTCAAATAGTTTGTCTGCTTGCAGCAGCTGAGCTATCTAACATGGTTCATTTTGCTTAAACTTGCCCTAAAGACTAAAATTGTGATTAAAACTGCATGACGTCTAAATCAGATTAGATTACTTGATCATTTGCCTCAAACCCCCAACTATGAGTGAAGTTATATGTTTGTGTCTGTCAGTGTGTCATGACGTATGAAATGTTTTGGATCCCAGATTAGACTCTGAGGTTACCGTCATAGGTAAAAACACATGCTTAAAACCCCTCTCTCTAATTGGAACCAACTGCAGCAATGAACGGCTATAAGTCAAAAAGCTCAACAAAATGTTCATGGTGGGAACTTAAGCAAGAATGCTGATGATACTACAGACATGAAGCATTACAACAAAGACACCACAAGTCTTGAAAACATGCAAAATTGTGATTTGATGTGTGCAGTTTTGATGTATGATGAAGCGCATACCTACATTTCTTTGCGTGTAGGTCTATGTTATACTGTATGTCACATCAGCACTGACCAGACCCCCGTCCTTGAGTGCTGCAATCGTTCTTGCAGTGTGTGACCTGACTTTGACAGCGCACGTGTGTCAAAGTAAGAGCAGAAACGTAAAAGGCGCAGGCTGATGATCAAAAACGAGAGGCAGAAAAGCTTAGGGTGCTGCTCTAAGACTCATCGCTCCTGAAATAAAAGAGGCTGAACGAATCAGAGAAGTGAGACGCGAAAGAGAAAGCAGAGCAAGCGAGGGGGACCAGAAAAACCCATCTGGAGTCCTGGAGTGCATGTGTATTCAATTCAGTTCACAAAGCTGAGAGAACCTAATCTCCTAAGACACATGAAGACATTGTAAAATAAATACTCCAGATGGCTGCAATGTCGCATTCTTTGACACATCTGTATGGCTAAAAGTCAGGGAAATTCATTGATATGAAGCTTTGTTTTCCTCTTTTTTTCTATTGACTGACTTTCATTTTACTTTGGGTTAGTATGTGTGTAACAATATACAGTATGATTTACCCGTTACATACTTGAATACACTGCTGATAAGGGTCTAAATGGCCTTTACGTTTGTGCACAATGCTTTGTTTTCCTCCCCAAATTTATTTATATTCATTCATTCATCCATTTTCTCCCACTGTGGTGGTTTTCTTTGTCATCAGTCGAGATCTTGGTCTTGCTCCATCTCTGTCAGATTCTCTATTTTGCATTGTTGGGCACAGTGTATTGACATCACGGCTGACTGAATGCTATAACTGTGACCAAAACAAACCCGAGCTTTGTAACCCAGTTGAACGCATTTCACTCTTCTCCACTCCGAGTTGTTTGCAAGCACACAAACTATATAGTACAGTGCTGCTTGTGCCAAATGACAGTAACTCATTGGCCGTGGTTCTCTGTCTGCCCAGTTACAAACAGCACTGATGTAATGCAAGACATACAAACATGGCTGATGTCAGACCAGTAAAACGACTACCACATTCTAGGGAGGATCTCTGTCACAATGAAATTTAAAACAGGGCCACTGTCTCATCCCATCACTGTCATGTTATTCTATGAAATATTTTATATTGAAAGACACACTATGACGGGCTAAAACTGAATATGTACAAGACTTTTACAGGAGTAATAGTATTGTCCCTGAGTTACAAAGAAAGGCTATTCGGACTGTAAACCTAACCAGCAGTGAACTCAGTCACACTCATGCCACCTGCATTGTAACATCATCATTGCTCACCTATAAATCACGCAAAGATGCAGGCTTAGCTCACAAGAGCCAGAAATAAACTGGAAATGAGAAGTATGGACGGACACAGACCAGCTGCACTGACAGAGGGAGATGGCTGAATGGCACACGCATATATGGCAGAAACTGCACAGTCAAACACTTCCTGGGAGAGTGTGGAGGAAATAAAGGCTGGTATTTTGTCATTGACCCAATCACTGCCACCCCCGAACTCTGCAGATCATGTGTGCTGCACAAGAACTGCAGAAGCAGATCTGAGGCAGACTTTCACCCTTTTTAAAAGTGTGCATCCATGCCTCCTTGCCCATTGCTCAACACTAATGATGTCAACATACACCTGTTGGCAGGGTACTTAGCTCTGGATGGATAAACAGGCACAGGAGTGGTTGCCCAGCTCTGGCAGAGCATTGCAACAGCAGCTGGCGTGAACACTTTCATCTGGCAGAGAAAATGAAGAAGCAATGAAAAGTAAATCCAATCTAGGCCGAGTGATTCTCTTTAAAGTGGGGCTTTTCATTATGGTTTCAACTTCAGGGAGTCTCATCGGAGTCCGGCTCTGGACAGACACACACAAAGTGAGGAGCTGAAAGGTAGGAGAGCAAAGAGACTGAGAAAAAACAGCTTGCTTTGACAGATAATGCCTTCGAGCAAAAATTCTCCTTTAAAAATGTGACACACACTAAGGCCTAAGCGTTCCAAAAAAGAACCAGCACTTTCTTCTCTGAGATAAATACTACAGGTACATGAGAATCATCTCAATGGTCTTAACCGTGGCGTAACTGTCACTGGCGCCTGTATCAGAGTGCGTATGTGTTTTTTGAGCGGGTCCAACTGTATGCGTTTGAATTACGTATGCTCAATCATGTATTTGCGTATTATACGCACACTTGAGTTTAAATGTGTCCTTGCATGTGTTTGAGGGAGTCCTTCCCATCTGTGTGTACAGTATTTGTGTTTCCTGTCATACATCGGACAATCACAATGGCATTGTGAGGTACACTCTTCCTGCAATGGGGGAAGTCTACCACGGGAACTGGCCTGAGCAAACTCCCCTTCCTCCCATTTCTATCCCTCTCTCTCTCTTCTCTTTTCCCCACGTCCACGCCCCCTTACTCCCTCCATCCGCTACCTTGTTCCTTGTCAGCTGGTGGGTGGGATCCAGATGTGAAGGGGGACTTGGACAGGAAAAGGAGAGAGAGAAAGAGACAGAGAGAGAGAGAGACGGAGAGGGAGATAGAAATCCACATCCCCCTGCTGACAGACTTCATTGTCCAAGACCTTTTGGACAAGCCTTTAGATACATACACACAACCAATTATGCGCAACAAACAATGGAGTCCCTCTAGACTACTAGCCCCGATTGTGTTATGTGTGTGCATCTGTGTGTGTGTGTGTGTGTGTATGCTTGCCCGCGCATCTGGCGATCAAGCAAATCAATGAACATCATCTTGCAGGAGATTTGGTGTTGATATTTAGCTGGCTTATTTACGAGGGGTCTTGGCTAGGCATCAGGCTATTGTTCTCGTTCAGCGAGCAGAGATGAGGAAATCAATAAGGACCCGGTAGAGTGATGACAAACAGTAAGGCAGTAATATGCCAACTTTTTTCTTTCTTCTTCTGTTTTTATCTCCCTCTTTCTCGGTTAAATTCCCACATTTGCACCGTCGAGCGGGCTATATAGGAGTAAATAATTAAATCGGATTGACACACACGTGTGCATTAAGACAGAAGAGGACAGACATATAATCACAAATAATTACTCCAGAACACTGAACACAATGGCAACACATGTACACTACTCACACCCACACAGCATGAAGCCATGTGTATTAAGTTAATAGAGTGAGTCAGCAAGAAGGGAGCTAGTCAGTCAGAAACAGGAGAAGAGCTAGAAAGGCTCTAACTACTGGTGCATTTTTCTCGCCAGCTCACTCTGTACAAAAGTTTCTGTAAATTCTTTTCACTGCGGGCCAACTTCACTGTCTTGTTTAAAAATCTCCTACTGCACATATCAACTCAGCACTTACCAAACTCAAACATTAGGCAAAATCTCTGTCACAGCAAACAAATGAATGAGACAATTCTTCTCTCCTGACAAAAGCCCAAAATTAAAATGTCAGTACTCACCACGAGGCAGCCAAAGTCTTTTCCAGTGAATCTTTCTGTAGAGCTAAGACAGAATACGTCTTTGAGAATGGGGGCAACAAGTAGTGTACAGTGGAGAACAATGCATGTCTGCCGGAGCGCAGCAAAGCGTAAGCAGAGCGGAGACACACAGAGGTCCAGTCATCAGGCTGCTGCTCACATGGGACGGGGAGAGGAGGAAGGAGAAACTGAGGGGGGAAAAAAAGGAAAGAAAGCAGGAGCGGGGAATGGAGGGGCAAGGGAGGACAGACATGGGTTTGGATAACGACCAGAGCAACTTCTTCTCCTCATCCCAAATCCATCCTCTACGACATGGCTCACCAAGTCAGCCTTGCTGACAGAACCAAATAGCATAGGATAAAACTCTCTTCCAGGCACGGGGCTGACGGTGCGCTGACACTCACACACTGGTAAATAAGAAACAGATCACAGATACATAGGCACATAAACAATGGAAAGCAATGGAAACTCATAATACTATGGAGCCACAGCCAGAGCCGACATGCATCTCCTGAAAAAATCTAACTACATGTCAAGGCTACAACGATACCATGGAGAGACCACAGGAACTCCAACTGGTCAGCTTGTGTTTTCTTCTGTGTTTCCAATGCTGGAGACTGTTGACAGACTAGACAGCATGAAGCAATTTCAAAAAATATTCTGTTACGTCCTCCTTTAGTATATTTTGTAATGCAGCAAAGCCATTCCCAGGGCAAACCTTCGCCTGCTGCAATAGTTGCTCACAAAGTGTTGGAAACTGGACAAACCTGATAACTTTGCCTTTTTGGTAACTACACAAATACTAAAATAAGTATTTTGCAAACCAGAAAAGCCCTTTCTAGCCCAAACCTTCATTCCTTTGTTACACACAATGAATCTAAGAGTGCGAATGTTATTATTTTGGGTGTATTTTTAGCAGTGGTATGGAAAACACTGTTCAATTGAAAAGTAATTGCACACAAAACCTGACCACCCTAATGGAAAGACATATTCTGACTAAGCCAACAGGCAGTATTACTTTTACTTATGAAAGTTAATTATTAAATGAAGGTTGTAGCTGTACAAACCTCAACTGCAAGATACTGTTAGTGCTAGTTGTTAAAGCTGTATACTTCCAGTGTAGCTATATGCCTCTCATAAAAGACGAACAGCATGAATACAGAGATATCAGTCCACTGACACTCTGGCCAACCTGTATATCTCTTGTATAAACTAATATTACAGCTGACCTGCATCCTGTTTAGACCTGCCGTCACAACATTTAGAGAGGGAAACATAGAGCAAGGATTCATGTAAACACGCAGCAAAAGGAATGACAAAAAAAATTGCCGAAAGAGACTCTTGAGGATGTGCGGTGTGGCCTGAATATATAAACAGGCAGTATGCAGGCGTGTATACACATACAGATGAGGGAACACAGAGAAAATGCAGTCAAGATTCTTTTGTTCAAGTGGCTGTACAGCACATTTCCTGTGTATGAAGTCAAATATTTTTTTATGTTTCTGAGTCACTGGTGAGGCAGTTTCAGTCTATTAAACCATCTGGTCGGATCAGTCGGTTGTAATCACAGCATTACCATGTTTGACTCTTTTAGAATTACACCAGCCTATATCTCAGTTAATAAAGCCCTCCAGGGTTTCAATTTAAATGTGTAAAAACAAGAGGCAATGGATTTTTCTTTTAATCCATATAAACTAAAAGGTTGAATAAATAGAGTACAAGAATGTAGAGTAACACATTATCGAAAGAGGGCTGTACATGTGAACAAATACACATATCCCTCGTTTTACTGTATTTGTGTATTTGTGGGGACCCGCCATTGACATAATGTATTCCCTGGCCCCTTACCCAAACCTAATTCTAACCCTAACCCTAGAAACAAGTCTTAGCCCTCAAACATCCATTTAAACTTCTGGGGTCCGGCGTTTTGGTATACCACAAAGCTGTTGGACCCCACAAGTATAGTGGGCTCCTGATTTCGGACTCAACTAATATAGTGAAACAAGTCCACGTGCGTACACACACACACACACACACACACACACACACACACACACACACACACCGCAAAAAAACTAATAAAAACCCCCAGAATCAATTAGAGTGTAAAAAGGCCATTCGGTTACTTTTAGCACCAAGTGCCTTCCTTGTTCCTCCTGAGGCAAACAATCAACCAGCAGACACAAATTAAAACTGAACAAGAGCACTTGCCTAAAGTCTGATCACCCACTGGCAATAGATGGTAGCACCAGGGAGGGGGGAGGGAGAGAGCGAGAGAGAGAGTGTGTGTGTGTGTGTGTGTGTATATATACTTGTACTTCTATCGTTATGAGGACCACTTTGAGTTATAGACCTTGCGGAGTGAGGACATTGTCGCTGGTCCTCACAACTTTAAAGGGCTGTTTGAGGGTTAAGGGTTTTGATTTTTTTGGTGAGAGTGAGGGTTGGGGTTAGGCATTTAGGTGTGATGGATAAAGGTTAGGGTAAGGGGGCTTGGGAATGCATTATGTCGATGAGTGTCCTCACAAAGATGTGTGTTTATGCGTGGCAAGTGCTTATGAGAGCCCAAGCACATATACTGGCCAGAAGATTTGTGATATGTCCAGAAAAATAAATACATAATGATAAAAAAGGTCAGAAATGGGTTAACAGTGCTACAATACAGCTGAAGGTGATAGGGAGAACGAATTAAAATGCATTACACTACTGTATATCTGTGTATCCCTATAGAATTAGGCAGGAAGAAAGATCCCTTAATATTGGACTGTTGTTGGATTGGGTTGTTGGATTGTCACCCTGCCCTCCTAGAGCGGGGTGACAGTCCAACAACCCTAGCTAGTGACCAAAGACTGTTTCAGAATACTGTTCACTGTGACTGGGAATAACTAGACATACTGCGTATACACACATCCATGCTCATCCACACATAGACAGAGGGACAAGTCCCTTCACCATTTGCTAGCCAAGACTTTGGTAATGAGTCTAAACACAGAAAGAGAGAGAGACAGAGGACAGGTGAAGCTTCAGAGCTTTGCAGAGACAAAATGGGAGAGATTTTCACAAAATTTCAGTTTAAAAGCCTATGCGCACACACACATGTACACCTGCCAGAGTTTTTAAATGTATCAAGGATTTTTCTGACAGCCCAACCGTGCCTGACAAAATTCAAAAGCATTCATGAATTTTAAACGAGCGGCGGTTAAGGAATTTAGCGGCAACATCACATTTAAAGTAATTTATATGCAAATGTGTAACACGTGGCAGTGCACAGAGGGACTGGAGAATTAGCGCTCGCTCATTGACTTAACTGACCTGCTGCACTAATACAGTCTCTCATTAATGAGCTACCAACCTCCACAAACACAAACGCACACACACCTACTGTATATGCACAGTGCTTGCATAAAACTTTATGCCACTGTTTTTAAATATATCTCTTTTTTATTCTTGATATCACAGGTAATCTCAACTCCACTGACAGATTTGTATCATTCTGCCACTAGATGGCAGTAATGATCTGGTCTTCCCACAGACATATACACACACACAAAGATATACTGGTCGGCATGCCAGAATGGGGAGTGAACGTGATGAAAGACCACAGTAGAAAGCAGACAACCGGACTCAACCGCAGAGCACGTAGAACTGAGGGTTAGAGACAAACAGTCCAAGGCTTTTCTCTCACACAAGTATCACTACACACCACAATGTAAAAGTTTACAGCTCCCAAGGCAGAGCCGACAAGCATATAGCTACGAAAGCAGGGGTTATTTTTTGCCTATCGGGGCCAGTAGATCGGACTAGTGGTTGTGAGGAAACGCTCTTGTTCTCTTTGAGTGGCACCAGCAAGCTTGGCTCTAAAATGAAATTAACAACCATTCTATATCCCATATAAGTATCGTTGCTGCAGGCTACGAGGGGGCTGGTTGTGTGTTGATGAAGAGAGACAGACGAGCTGGAGCAAGCAGAACTCCATTAGATTTAGCCTGGAGGGTCGAGGGGCCACGATGCCTGGGCTAACAACGTCAAGCTGCATGAAACTTTTTTGTTTCACTGAGAGTGGAGACTGGCAGCATCCTCTCTCTACCAGAGGTTCAAGTCACTTGTGGGCTCAGTGTAAATCCAACTAGTGTACAATGAATTAACTATCTGCTTCGTGATATACATTGGATCAGATATTGAGGTATCATTGGAGCAGGTATACTGTAGTACTTTAAATTTGTCACCTTATACTGTAATTTCCTACTTACCCCAAGAGAGATATACTGATGGATCTTAAAGATTTCTTGAACCGAGATATGGCTAATTTAAAGTTTTTTCAATTCAGTAGTCAGCTTACCATTAATTTTAGCCACACTAGTGGCTAGGGATGGCAATTTCAGTCTGTTGCTCAGCCGGTCCACCACTTTGGTCTAGACTGAAATATCTCAACAACTATGAAATGGATTGCCATGAAATTTTGTACAGACATTCATGGTCACCGGATGACATTTTCATTTTTTAGTAAAACTGTTTGACAAATATTGGACAGAGTTCTATGAAATTTGAGGTATACATCCATGTCTCCATCAGAATGAACTGTAATAACTTTGGTGGTCCCCTTACTTTTCTTTCTCACGTTTAGTGCTAATTAGCAAATATTGGCATGCTAACCCACTAAAATAACATTGTTGACCATGGTTACCATGATACCTGCTAAACATAAACATGTCAGCATTGTCATTGTGAGCATGTGAGCATGCTAGCTCGCTAGCACTGCTGTGCCCAAGTTCAGCTTCATATAGCCACTTGCATGTTTCACATTCTCAGTCTATAGACTTTCACAATTATAAGGAAAATCTAAAAATATCCCATTATTGTTTAGAATTCATTTCAAGTACTCTGAAATGAATGCTGCATATATGTTTCTTTGTTAAAAGCGAAATTGGCTACCCTTTGAACATGCAAACTATAAGATGTAGTTAAGTGGCCTCTCTTTGGAAACATTTGAGCTAAGCTTGGCCCATGTTATGGTGGTTCAGCCAAAGCAACATAACATTGGCACATTTGTCAGTCAACTGGTAACTAGGAGATAAAATCTTAAAATTTTCCCCAAACCTAACTATTTTTTCCCCAATTGCACACTCTAAAAACATTAATTCCACACTATTAACTGTGCTGAGGGTTTGCATGGATGTACTGTGTGCCTGATAACAACTTCTTTGGCCCCAACGGGTTTGGATCCACTTCTCAACCTCCAACCTCTTTTTCCTCCATCACCCAAGCCATGTCTGTTTCACAAAGCGTTTTTTCTTCTGTTAAATATTACAAGAGATGTATGAGAGATCTAAACTGTATTCACAATAGACAATGTCACCAGCTCTCACCCAACAAAAGCTGGGGCATTCTGGGGCATTCTCACCTACAGTAAATCACTAGAATCTTTCATTTGTGTGCATGCTGTTTTACAAATCTTCATTGTCATCCTCATCTTCAACCCTTTTTCTTTTGTCTTGCTCCACCTTGCAGCTCAAATCAAAGGTTTGGGGCCAAGCAGACCAGTCCAGAGTAGCAGAAATCCACTGAGAGAGCTGATGATTGCCTGTGATTACAGTCTGTATCCTCCCCTCCCTCCAACCGTCTCCTCTGGGTCATATGGCTAGGCCTGGCAGAGGTAACACTCTCCACGCTCAAGTCATTAACTGGAGAGAGCCGGAGCGAAGAAAAGCTCACCATGGAGGCACTGACTGGTTTCCTTTACCATGACATTGCCTGGAGGTTACACCATTCATTTTATTGTAAAGTATGGTTCCAGGAGGTGAGAATAATGTGAGTCAAGGGTTTCTGATACATAAAAGGTCTCCGTGTGTGAGGAAGTCTTATTCCCTTGGCTCTAGCTGTCAGCGTGCTCTGAGCTGTTGGAATGTGTGTCGATGAAAGACGTGTGAGAGTGTAACTGTGTATGACACAGAGATGGCTTGTGAATCTATGTGGATTTATGTGTTTGTCAATATGTGCGCATGGATAAGCCTGGTCAGTCTACAGGAAAGGTGTGGTATGAAGCAAGTATTGGCAGCAAACACAAAAACACACACTAGTCTGAGCCTAATCCCATGTCCTGACACAGCTGACTGTTGTCTGTCTGATCAGTAGGTCATAGTAGATATAGCTGCGCACCATGACTGTCTGCTCACATTACCCAATGACACTGACTGCCTGTCTGTCAGCTGATCACTGAGATAAAAAAAAAAAAAAAAAACTGACAAGTTAAAGTACGGAAAGCCTTACACCACAACATGGCCAAACCGCTCCAACTACAGAAGAATTTCAGATGGGGTTTTCCTTTTGGAAAAATTTGCATGTACGTAATAAAAAAATGAAAGCATCTGTATGTGAGGTATGTGAAATATACTGGGTATGTGAAGCTGTCGGGTGTGATTTGCTAGTAGCCGGCACTGTGGCTTGACAGTTGTTTTCACTGCATATCAGTCAAAATACAGTGGAATGATTGACAGCCCCCTGTGGCTGTGGTAAATATGTCTTCTGAATTAACCCTGTACTGCCCTCAGAGGTGCCTGTGATCCTCGCTCCTCTCTCTCTCCTTGTCCCTCCCTCCCTCCCTCCCTCGAGGGTGTTTATGTAGGGTAATACTGAGCTGCCAGCGTACTGGTGGCTGGTCCTAACATGTGCTTTACCTCAGCTCTCTGGGGATTGGAGCCCAGCCAGCCGTGTGTAATTAAAAGCACATAAAGACAGATCAAGCTCTCTGCCGCTCTTTCTATAAAATATTGCCTTGAGGCCGAATCCACTCCATGTCCTGCTCTGTCAAGCTCCAGGGAACTCATTTATTAAAAAGGTTCAATACCTTTATCCTTGATTGTGATGAGAATGATGATGGAAGAAATCTCATCTACAGTTTTCACAGAATGAGAGCAGTTATTTTGGAGGTTGATATGACAAAAAAATGAAAGCAAATCACTGATTCAAAAATAACATTTTATACAAGAGTGAGATGGATGTCCATTCAATGAAGGTTGAATTTTATTTTACGATTCTACACTTTTGGGTTAATGTGAAAAGAGAATGTATTTCTAAGTTTTAAAAGCCAACAAGACAGAATTATAAAAAAAAAAAATGAATTTTTCAAACAACCTTTTAAAAAATTGTTTTTTGTAAATGTTTGTGTAAGAAAGAGAAGTGGGAATCCCTGACCCTGCCACAAGGGCAATAAGCAGCAATAGGTAGAAGTCAGTCTGGTCGGTAAACTCTCACTCTTCTTTTTCTTCTTCTTTTTGTTTTTCTGCAAGTTTCTGTTTCAATTCCGCTGCTTTTCATCATGTTGAACTGTTGTGTCTGTGGAGGCTGTCGAGACACAGAGTCCACAAATCATCACTCAATTTCTCACCTTGCCCTGCTATTTCCCCGTTACCTTTGCTTGTTCCCAGTGACTTGGACAACTAAAAGGCTCAAAATTACAAGGCTGTGGTCTATCGAAAGTGCATGAGCACTTTTTTTCAAACTGATCTGTGTCGGCAATGGCCTTGGGATACATCTTAATCATTGTTTTAGTTGACATTGTGACAATTCAATTTTCCCACTTTGTGGTGGGTGTGTACAACTGCCTTGCAAAAATGAATCCAAATTTTACTGCAGGTGGATTTATCTTTTTTTTTTTTTTAAATTCCCTGGGGTTGCCAACTTGAAAATTGCTTTTTTGCTGTTAGAGGCTGTGCAGTATTCTGACGAATAGAGGATGCTTTCACTCTGCATACAGTATGAGCATCAAATCTGGCAAAGATGGGGGCCATGCATCTTGGCACAATTGCACGAGTCCCTTTGCCAGTCAGTGAATCTATTTTAATTATTGCTCGCCTCTGTCTCAAATTAGTAATTTAGTTTCTCTTCATGAGCGGAGACATGCTGTTCCATCTGCTGAAGAGTATTAATATCAGACAAATAAAATGACTTGGTTCAAAAATTAAATTCTCACCTTCTCAGACTGGCTGCTTACTTGTCACAAATCTGATTATTTACGCTCACGTTGAGCAAGGCACGCTAACATCAAAGCGATCAACAATTCTAGGCCACTAATGCAGCCAATAAGCGAATTCGTAAAAAGAAAGAGGTAAGAGGTAAAATGCAGGTCATCATAGAATGAGTGCTGACTTTGGTTGTAATTTTTTTTTCTACAATGTTGGCAGTGGTATACATGAACTATCTATAGCCTCAAGGCTTTCCCAGTGAGGGGAGTTCACGGACTGAGAGAAAAAATAGGGTATTAAATAACCAGGGGTAGACCAAAGTTAATGATGTGTTGTATATTTTGCAGACACTGTGATTGTACACTGGTAAAGCTTTGGGTCTGGAAGGTATGGTGGTTTATGCTGCAGTGGAACGTGGAGATGATGGTTGCTGAGGTCTATTTTGGGGTGACTGACGTTTTGTTTTCTGTCAATGGACTGTATAACAACTGATGGATAAAACTACCAGGAAATTACTCCAAATGTTCCTGGAAAACTAGAGGTTTCTCGTTTTGCATGGTTAGGGGTTTTATTAAAAAAAATATAGTTATAATAAATGCAGCAATTTATATGAATTTGAGTAAAACTCTTTATTAATATTCACACTGAGTCATTCAGTGGGGACAGCCATTTCTGAAACAGCTCCTTCTCAAATGAGCCTTAAGTAGATAAATAAGAATTTATAATGACTGTTTGTTTCATGAGCTGCTAATGGTTTTGCATTTTTCAAAACCAAATCGAAGGATATCAACCCAAGGACGTGTAATCAATGTATATTTATGAGTGTAATGTGATAGCCATTTAAAATAATCAATATTTACCTCCTTACTGATAACCAAGGCTGCTTGTTTATGGCAGCGAAGCCATGCCCTTGAGGCTCTATTGGAAGGTTTGTGTCCCAATACATCACTGCACACGCACGGACTTGTGTATATGCACCCTTACCTACCCACCCACACATGCCCGTGATAGCCCCACCGGGTCAGGGACCCCATTACTGCGACAGGTTCCAATCTTGTCCAATTCTAGTCGGCGTGGGGCCTACAGACAAACCCCTGGCATGAGGTTACACTCACAAAACACTGGCATTAAACATCTCAGGACTTTTGCAGAGGGAAGATGGAAAAAAAAAACCTGTGGAGAGATTTGAGATTTATGAGTGAAAACAGGGTGTGCTTGGCGTGTGCGATATTACAATCCTAGCGTGTGCTGGCAGGATAGAATTATTGAGTATCATCTTTTTCTTAGGTTCCTGCACTCATTGGAGGGGAGCGTACTTTCCCTTGTGACAAAACTTGAATGCTCTCCCAAAAAAGAAAAAAAAAAAAAAAAAAAGGATATGCACCGCTTGTTTGTTCAGACAGACCAGCACTACATTTAACGTTCCCTGCCAAAGCAGGAAGCAGTGTGATATAGCATATAGTGCAGGAAAAAAAACATAGGGAGGAATTCTGGGTTTTTAGCTGTGTGTACAAATTGTGTGATTTCAGCACTGGAAATTATTTGCATTTTGTCTCTGAGTAACACTCAACATTGGTGTCTTTTAACCAACACGACAGCAATCTCTTTCTAACTGTAATCAAGTGGTTTTAGTCAGATCAGGAAATGTTCATGAACCTTCTTTTGTAAATCACTGACAAATGGCCTACTCTGTCTTTCAGGTATGAGGACTTGTTGGTAGAAACTGCATTGTAATAAAGCATTGTAAAGCTGTCAGCTTTCCTCTATGTAAAATATAGACACCTATCCCGAGCTGTTCCACTCTCTAGGCTCTATCTCAGTTCCCCTTGGCTGCATTTAATTACAGATAGAGAGATAATAGAACAGCAGAGGGCCAACCTGCCAGGAAGGGGGAAACAACAGTGACCAGTGTTGGTCACAGGCGCCAGCAGATTGCTAGGATTAGGAATCACCTTTTCCTCGTGAGCCAGTATGGGCAGTGTGGGCACAGTCCCCCCCACAGCCGCCCATCCCCCCCGCAGACACTCGTCAGAACATGATTGATTGCCGTGTCCTTACACAAGATGGAACCAGGCTGGAGGCCAGGGGGCTGTGCACATTGCCTGAGCTGGAGATGGCTTACCGACAAGGTGAACAATGGGATACTGTCAACGATGATGCCCTCGCTCAACATTATTCAAAGAGAACGAGACATAACAGGTGAGTGGTTTATATAATTATTAGACAGTGTAACCAGGGGTTAACTGGGACCAGAACAATGCCGAACAGCGTTCCAGCACATTAGATTAATAAGTAAATAAATCTAATTGGCAGTTTCATACATATTAATATCAAGCGAGATCATTTTTGGCGGGGTGCAGCCGGGCATTCCTTCCAGCTGATGCCATCGAGATACTCACTCAACAAATCAGAAAGGAACGTCACCCCACGGCCACGCACCCACCCTGAACACACATCCTTTTTCCATTCTCATCCCTTCCCCTACAGAGGATGATTTTGATTTTCCTGCCTCTCTCACTGCTGTTCTCCTGCAGTTTCAATTCCTCCCATTTTCCCCACCACATGACGAAATTTAAAAATCTGCCCATCCACTATATTTATTAGATATAGTATCACTACTGCTTGTGATTTTGTTTTTTAAACAACTTATTAAAATTACTTATTCCACATATTTGTCCTATTGCTGTGTCTAAACTAAAGAGCGAGAGAGACAAGCAGACAAAAACACACACACACACAGGCGGAAGAGAAGCCCCTCACCAAAGATCATCACACAAGGTGATGGTCCTTTTAACTTCACTGCTGTAGAAGAAGCAACTTATAAGCAAGCAGCTTATCCAGGAACACATTAAAAGCTTTACGTTATAAATCGGCTTAAAATGTGATTAGAAAAGACCAGAGGAGCAGAATGGCTTGTTGATCAGCGCAGAGAAATGTGCTTCTGGCGTGAAACGGCCAGGCTACTGCTCACGCGAGGATGAACATATTGCGGCGCTTCTGCTTCTTTTCTGAACCTGGTGTCATGTGTGCAGATGTCAGTAAACTTGTACTCGCAGTACTTATCGTCAGCATCTAGCTAGCTACAGAAGGGGAGCGAGGTTATTTTGCGTAAATCAAAATGCAGCATTTTAAACAGCTCGAAAAATATCACTAAACACACAAGCTGTTTTATGTGCAACTTGGCTATCTGTCTTGGTTGCTACCAAGGTGAGTCAGTTTTCCCCACTGAACCACTACACCGGCTCTCAGGGTTCCCACACCTGCCGAATCCCACTTTAACTCCTGAGTGTAACCCCTCTGTTTGTGTTATGCCTCGTATTATTTCAGTGTGGTCTTTTCCTGTAGTTTCTCAAGGTTAATTGATGAGAAATAATGGATCGTGGAGCTGGGATTTTTTGGTGTTTCTTGGTGGGGTGTATTTCGTAACCAGCCCTGAAGCAACCCAGTGGCCCAGAAATTCCTTTTAATAAAGATTAGCTCTTTTTCTCGCAGACCTCATTCTCCTCCTTAATTAAAAGATGAAGATAAAAAATTGGGGGGCTGCAAGTATCAGAAAATATCCCCAGGACTTCTTGCACAAAACACAGCTCAGTTCCCACATGAAAGGCTGGGACTAATGCATATTTAATGCCAATGGGAAACAGCTTAGATCAGTTCCTTTACTGAGAGCATTGGGAAAAATGAAAATACTGTTACTATAACCCTCTGCTCCTTGGGCTGTATGAATGTGCGCAGCACACTGTGTGTAAGTGGGAATATACCACGTGTGTGTATATACACACCTGTGTGTGTGCATATGTGAGTGTGTGTGTGTCTGCAGGGGGTCGGGTGAGCTTCACTATGCATGATTGCACAGCAGGACTTAGTTCCTATGAGAAGGGGAGTACCAGCAGGGAAAAGCACGGAGAAAAGGCATTAAAACACTATAGGACCATTGTCCCAGCTGCATGTAATAGATTTCTTCTGCTTCATCCGAGGGAGAAAAACATGGAGTGATTTCTGAGACAGAGCGCAGCCATCTTCATTCTTCACTGTTATTGAAAGATTATACTGTGGTTAGTTAAACTACTTATTCAATAAAAACCAGAGGGGATATTACAATTTTCTTTTTGTTAAACTAAGGCAGAAATTAACATAAATGTTATTTTATTCTTACTTTGTTCAGCTGAATTCACTTAAGACTGCTGTTTTGGACCATCAGTAAGCGTCTTCAAGATACATCTATCCGTTACTCTAATGGACATACACCCTTCCCACTGAATTGAAGAGAGTTGTAATAGACTTTGAATAGCCATACCAGCTGTTTTGCGTGTGCTAGCTCATTTACTGCAAAACACACGTACCTGATATCACAGCTCACCACGCTGCTCTTTTAGAAATTTTGGTGCATTTTGTCCATCTATTTTCATACCCTATAGAAATTGATGAAAACCACAATGATACAAAACGTTATAATACATAGGTGACTGCTGATTTGTAGTGTATTCCCATCTTGTTACCAGCCAGCTAGCAGTACTTTGGTCTGGCTGCCTATCACGGGAAACTCTGGAGTGGGTAATATTCCTACTACGTTACCAGCAATGTCTAGTAGGTACAAAGATTGGCAATGCAAATTTAAAAAAAAATCTCATAGTTAAATCAAACTGAGATAAAGCCTCCAGAGGAGAATACACACACACACACACACACACACACACACACACACACACACACACACACACACACACACACACACACACACACACACACACTTCACAATCGGGTACAGGTAATTTGTGTAAGTCTACCTTAGCATTCTCTATCGGAAAAGTAAATTGTTAAAATGAAAAATTTACTTCCTTCTTTCCCGTAGCAACATTTCACAATATATTTGTCAACCACACATAAATATAGAAACACTACCAGCGGTGCTCCCTCTTCCTGTATAGCAGCACACACATAGCATTCCTTGGCCCTTAGACAATACTTCGCAATGACACGTGGTCAAGTCCAACTGACAGCACCGTTGAGTATCACTTTCAAGTCCAATCAATTTCCAGAAGAAAGTGGCAGAATATGAAGCCTACTGAATAGAAACATGCATATTTATAAGTCTTCCTCTTTTTCCCTTCCTTGCTCCTCCTCCTCCGATTTTTCACTCAGTCGCCGCTTTTCCAAACCAATCCATCCTCTACTTCTCTGTCCCTTTACCTCTCACTCTGACTCCTTACAGATAGGTTGCTATGACACCTGGGTACGACAGTCTTCAGCAAAATATGAAGGCTGGGTATGTGAGAGAGTAAGATGACTGGAGCTTAAATACAGAATGCGTCTCATTGCATTTGGCATCAAATAAATACATCACCACCTAGTGCATTGACTATGTCTCAGTAGCTCATGACAGGCTGAGCATTGAGATAACATGAGATGAGACACTTATGTTTGTCTTCATCCATGCTTTTATCTCAAATAAGCTTGAGTTTGAATATGTTCCTCATTCATTGTCCTAATCCTATAAATACTCTTAAAGGTAAACAGAGGCTGGAGCTACTCCAGGGTACACTGGACAGAAGGTACACTGGACATCACAGCGCTACCACACCCTCACTTAGGCCTACAGAGTGATGGGTCCTTTATGGAACTATGTAGGACCCTGTTATGTCCGAGTCAGTTGCATTTACTGTAGGAACCAGGCTGACAGTGTGCTTTTTGTTTTCCTCCACCAAACTGATAAACAGGTTCTCTCATACCTGATATCATTAAGATTAATTTCTACACTTAAAATACTGGTGTTTGACAAACTAAAACAACTTTTCAGTCGACTTACAAAATTTAAAACCACTTTGCAGTGTCACCATCAAAACGCTTCGAAACATCAAAAGCTGAGACTTGACAATTAAGGACACATTGTAGATGCCAAGCCACCTCACCTACAGCAGGAAACCCTCATGAAAACAGGCCTTCTCCCCTTTCCGTGGATTTAGCATAATTTCTTTGAGGTGACAATACTAACCACTGAGCTACAGTGCCTGGAGGAAGCAGATGGATGCTTGTGTAGATACAGTACTCAAGGTCATAGCGCACCAGCGACAGGGCAGGACACCTCCTCCAGCAGGTGGCTCTCCTCTCTCCTGGGGCAGCTAGCTATAAAACACGGAACTCGGTGTTGGTGTATATGTGAGGAAATGACACAAAACACATAGATACACACAGCTGTATTTTCTGGTTCAGACTTCCACTCTCCCAGAGTGACTGTCAAGCCCCTTTCAGTTCCCTGAGAGAGTCACTAACTTAATTTTAAAAGCATTACGTGCCACGCAGAGAAAATAAAGATGATGAAACTCTACAAACTGCTGCGCAAACAGCCTGCCCTTCATTTAATTAAGAGTGAGAAAACAACCACAGCTCTGTATCATTGTTTGGTGGCAACAGCTTTCAGCTTGTTGAACTTTACGCTAAATGCAAATCAGAGGATCTGGAGGATTCTCTGAGCTGCTCCCTAGAGGTGAAGTGCTGTTGGGAAATCCTCAAAAATGGTAGACCTGCATGACTTTTTTTTTTATTCCTAAACAGAAATGGTACGCATGTATACAACACATGAAATAACCCACAGACAACGGTGACATTAAAAAGACACCCCAAAACCTGAAGCAGCTTTTTTTTCGCTTTTCTTTCATTTAAAAAAAAAAAAGCATTTTTACTGAGAGTCAAACACCAGGCTAGTCCATCTTCAATACAACCAGTCCAGAATAGAGATCATCCAGTCTCATATACAATACATTTACATTCACCAGAGGCATGGAGGATTATATTGAGACCCAATTCCCTCCTCCAATCCCATTTACTCCATGTTAATTATTCAAAAATAGAAACTCGTTAACACAGTAAATATTATGACCTAATTTCGCTGAGATTGGGATTTGGCATGTTTGGAAGTGTGTGTGTGTGTGTGTGTGTGTGTGTGTGTGTGTGTGTGTGTGTGTGTGTGTGTGTGTGTGTGAGAGAGAGAGAGAGAGTGTTTGTGTGTGTGAGTGTGAGTGTGAGTGTGAGTGTGTGTGTGAGAGAGAGAGAGAGCATGGGAAAATGAAAGGTCTGACATGTTTAAAGGGAAGATTGGATTCAGGGTTTACTCTACAAACCCCATTTGAAGAAGACTACCTAAATCTGTGCAGCCTACTGTAGCTCTATGACAGAAGCACTGTCCTGAAACAAAAAAGGTCACTGCTTTGAATCCATCCAAATGCTTTAAACCCACTGTTAGCAGTGCTATTCCTCTAAAAATCCAGCCCGATAACACTTCAAATGGGCAAAATCAGAGCAAATGTTTGTTCGGTTGTGAAATGTGTGGACAACGTGCACTGTTGAATGACAGAGACACACAATGTGTACACAGGCATGGCTGAAAGTGTGAACAGCGCATTTGTGTGCATGCACTGTCAGCTGTGTGTGTGCAGTAATGAGAGTGTAGGCAGTAATGAGAGGCTGTGTGGAGCTGGTTCCACTGTAGAGCCACGCTGGGTACACCCTATTGATCTGCTCCACCACTGGGAGGACTGGCGCTAGATAATGATGACTATCTGTGATCTTTCATTCTTGCCCTCTATGTCTCCATCTCTCTCGTTTCTGCCTTCCTGCCTGTCTGTCTAGCTCTAAGTTAAAAACTCGAATCCCATTTAATAGCAAAGTTGTCACACTCCCAGTCTCTTTCACTTATATTTTCAGTCCCACTACACCAGGTGTTATGTGCCACTGTGTTTTTACATGTAAGCATGCATTGGGCTACAGAGAAACCTGAAACACAGTTTGGGAGACATTCCATAATGGATATTTTGATAAATACTTAAATCTTTCTGAAAATCTCTCAGTGGACAGGATTGTATTTTTCCATTTAATATTGTTTCGTATTTGGTTCCCAGCAGCAGCGCAGTTATTGCAGCCTGACAAAATGCTGATACATTACATCTTCTCAGAAGGACCATGCCTTCAAAGCACCAGACAGCTTTTATGTCGGCATCAGCCAAGACTGTTGAAAGTCCTTTTATGTCCCATGAGCAGCCAGCGTTTCTGAAACAGCACAACTCTTTTTTTTTTTTTTTTTAAAGTATCCCCTTCCTCTCAGACATTCATGAACATGATAGTATTAAACTCAAAGAAATCTTAACAAAAACTGAATACAATCTTAAAGTCTACTCCAAAGAATCCCAGACAGATCGTTCTTTACAACATAACCAGCTGCACAGGAGAGTTTCTTCTATCAAATAACTAGTGTTTCGTTAGTGAGGGTTACTGGCACAGTAGAGATGTACCAATACTGAACTTTGGTGTTCCACTGCAAAGGTACAAAGACAAAAAAAAAAAAAGAGGTCCTAGCAAACTGGGGCACACATGAAAAGCATTGACTCATGTCCAAGGATGAAAACAATTACAGCTCAAGACAGCCAAAGGAGACAAATCAATTCATACATTGATCGATCAACCACTGATCAATAAGTCAATTCAGACCGAGTGAAAACTTCAGCAATACTGGATCCAAAGGTGCTTTAAATCTATGAAAAAAGCCCCCTAATTCCACATGAAAGGTACCTTCAATCCTGTTGCCCTCTTTTGAATCTACATTATTCAATCAGACACAGCTCCATGAATAACACAGACATCAGCTTGATGAGAAACCAGCACTGGTCATTTGTCATCCACATCTCTGGCCTGTTGACAACATGCTCAAACATCCTCCTCCTATTTTGCCACATCGCCACCCCTGACTGCTGTTCTAATGCCCCCATCATGTCCACTTCATGGTTGGCTGGAGCCATTATTAATCACCGGCCCTGAATGACGATTGGGTGAATAATGTGAATGATTGTTTGTAGCTGATAACTGGGTGTTTCACGTGTCAGTCAAGTTGATCATAGCTGAATGGGTGAAAGTCGCGCCAGTGGAGTGGAGTGGATGTTAAGATCCGCAAAGCAATGAGAAAGAAGAAGAGGACGAGGAAGACGCCAACAAGGGTTAAGAAAAGCATAATGATTAGCAAGTGAAGAGGAGAGTAAGACAAACCCCAAAGCCCGCTCCCTCTATCCTGAAATAACATCTCCCTCCTTCATAGTTGTTTCCACAGTTCCATTTCATAGACACATCATCTACAAACATAGGCAGTGGTCAGAGGCTGAGTTACTTGTTACTTGTCTTTACCAAGTTTTTACATCACCACACAGTAAAGAAAAACTCCTTTTTCCAAAAATGTCCTCCTTTCAAACTGTAATGAGAGTAACAGTAAAGTGAAAGTAAGTGATGATGGCCAATCCAGATGTCCAATAGTAAGTAAGCACTGCTAATGTCTTCAGTACAAAACACACAACCACACTCCCTAATGCTGCTGATATATTGAAGGCTTACATTTCCCCATTTGGTAGCCAGTGTTAAAGGGTTAGTTTACCCTAATTAAGATAAGACACTTTTTCCCCTTTTATCTATAACGATACCTAGCCACACATAGTTCTGTATTTATTCGTCAAAGTTTTGAGATATCTGTTGCTGAGATTTCTCCGTCCATCCCCATTAAAAATGAAGAGAATGCAATTTTGTTTATGGTGCTCAAAGAGAGATCACACACTGTTCATTATAGACAGTTTCTTCAGTAGAAAGTAGTTCCAATACAAACTGTTGACAATGAGGTCTGTGAATTATGCTCAGTAACCAACTTTTTAAATGTCATTGTAATGCTTTGAGCAGCACAAAGAATTCTATTCACCACCATTGCATTTCACAAACTGGGCAAATAAAACCAAAACTCTCTGCATAGCTAGATACCACTAAACTTAAGTAACAAAATATGTTTTTTTGTGTGTGTATGTGTAATTTTGGTGAGCTGACCCTTCAAAGGAATAGCTCAATACTTCTTGCTGAGAGTTAGATGAGATGACCGTGTCTGTACAATAAAAAATAAGCTACAGCCAGCAGCTGGTTAGCTTAGCACAAAGACTTGAAGCAGCCTTGCTCTGTCCGAAGGTTACAAAATCTGGGTAACAGCACTTCTAAAACTCAAGAATTAACATGTTATATCTTGTTTGTTTGATCTGTACAAAAACCTAATTGTCAAAATGTCATGTTGTGGTTTTGCAGGGTAAAACTGACAAAAAATATCCATGTTTTACTGCCATGTACAGTAACCTCTTGAAGTCTCTGTTGGTTGACTGGCAACTTCACATTGATGACAAGACTCCAGTAAGTCACTGCACTCAGCCTTTTATTGAGCCTTAGATGTTCTTGTTAACAGATTTCATTTGTTGTTTGTTTGCTTTGGATAAAGCCAGGTAAGCTGTTGCTTACTAGGTGCTAAATAAGCTAACCTACTGCTGGCAGTAGCTTCATATTTACTGTACAGACGTGAGAGTGTTGTCAAATGTCTTAGCTAACTCTTGGCAAGAAAGCAAATAAGCTTATTTCCCTAAATGCCTTTAAACTCCAGTCACAAACTTTACCTATTCTAAACTTCAAATGAGGGATTTTCTAAAGAATTTTTCTGAAAGTAGAGCAACGGGATGGTAGCAGTGGGAAAAGTAAATGATAAATAATGATGAAATGGGACCTTATGGGTTCAGCAAAGCCAAAAAACTAACTGTCTCCCAACTACCCAGTTTACCCAGGGCCATTCTTCTCATTTCCAACACACAATTAAAAGCTTATCCTCTGACTCAACCATGCAGGAAGTATAGTATCTGAGAGCACTTGGGCAGAAAATGGCAAATTAGAAGTGAACATTGTTATGCTAATATATAAATAATCTACCTGGACTTGTGTGTGTGTGTGGGAATGTGTGCAAGCCCACATGTACGTGAGAGAGATGAAGTGTGTGCGAGTGTGTGTGCATGAAGCAGGGTGTGTAGAGTCTGTAGTAGTATGTCCTTGGGGAGCAGAGCCACATTATTACAGGAAGTAATCTCATGAGGAAATTGAATATTCATGAGTGCTATGTCGCCCTTAAAACAAAGCTTGATGCCTCTCAAAAGTCTCAAACGGTCCTCCATACAGATATAAAAGTGGATTGGCATTTAATAAAATTAAACATTCCACATGCATAAACATTAAGTACTGTATGAATGTCACTGAAGAGTTCCATTTCAAAATGAGGCATCTACCATTTGGAGGGGGGAAAAAAAAGGATCTGTCTTAGTAAAGCAACTGCTGGCATGAAAAGTAAAACCCCTTGCTGAGTATCAGTCATTCTGTATTGTTCTCAGCCAGATTAAATATAACCCCAAAATAACTGCAATACAATTTTAAAATGAGACCCCGCAGACTTCTGGGGGAAAAATTAACTAAATAAAAACTCTGCCCTCAATGTGTGCCTATGTAAATAAAATCTAAAAAAATAAAATAAAAATGAAGATACAGCCATAACTAAATATAAAGCCTTTATTGTAAAGGAGAGAGAAAGATTTATTTTTGTTAAAATAAAAAACCAGCATCTCAGCCTTGGAGCCTCATGGAGAGAAACAGAAAAACAGGAATGAATATGATGGATTCTCAGGACCATCCACTGTTTTTTTGACATTCAATCTTCTCTCTGTCTCACTGTGTTTCTTTCTCTCACACAGACAAACACAAACCAAAGGACCTCAGCAATTACCCCTGAAATAACCTCCTTGATTGATATCTCAATTACGCTACACCATGCTTGTGTGTTATCTTGTCTCACACACACTCCTCCTGTCCCCATTCTCAATTGCTCAATGGATGCTCAATGGAGGAATGAGGAGGAATGAGGTGACCTTGTGGGTTTTTTTTCTCTTGCAGAGCTTCTTTCCGTAGGCCTTTGTCTATCCGATTACTTTGTGTCTCTGTGATACTTCATCAATTTACCATTTCATATTTTTTTGCCTAAATGTGTGCTGAATGAGAGAAGTGGATGGCTAATGAAATTGAAAAAAAAGGTTTCAGGAGGTAATTTTGTTTCATGGTTCACAGAGCTGTTCAGCGAAATTCAGCAGAAACCTCCTTGTGTTTCCCGCTCCGTGCTCCCAAAGGCACTAAGGCAAAGCAAAATGCAAAAAAATGAGGTTCACTGAATCAGGTTAATTGAGACAGTATCGACAGCCAAGGACACAATCACTCAGTGTTAGAGCACATGTCAGGTGATAAAGGAATAACAAAAACAATGACGCCTGAATTTTGGCTGTAGCAGCTGTTGTTGCACATCTGTCTGTATGTAGGACAAAAGCTAAAGAGGGGCATGATGAGGATTTTAGGAATTTATTCTTACCTGAACACAAGGGAGAAGAGGAGTCATCACGGGCAGGATCCGCAGACAAAGCATGGAACAAACAGAGGAAAAAAAAAAAAAAAAACATTAAAATTCACCATCCTTGAAGTCACTTGATCAACATCCTACTATATCATTAAGACTATTAAATAATCATTACCAAAGCATTAACAATTAACACTGTGTTTTAAATTAGTGATGATGGTGGCTGCAAAGTATAAGCAGCTAATGATGCTTGGGATTGCTAATTGATTTAAGTTAACTACAGCAATTACTCTGAAGTCAGGTGTGCCAATAGTCCAGACCAGGAACTGCATTTTGAAGAGGAGTTCAGCTGCAGTTCAGTAAGTAATACAACTATTTTAATAACCCATTACTGCAAGTCTGGTCCTGGTCCCATCTCGAGCCCCGGGACAGCTTACAAGCAAAATACTCCCGACATTTTACAAGTGGTTGGAACAGATTTGGATGAAGGGAAGAAACAGGACAGACACAGAGCGAGCCGATATTAAATATTTAATGAGGTATCGCTGTTTTTAGTTTTACAGACATGCAGATGTCACTGAATCTACTCAGACAGCCACACAACACCTCGCAAGCTACTGTGGTCCCTTACCAAAGTGAATGAAAATAAATCACATTCTCATGCACTCTGTAGAGGTAAACTGCTTGAGGCGTTTGCTCAGTTACAGCTAACAATTTCATGCTGTCAGTGTGGGTAGGCCCATATTCAAGAAAAACCTTTCATTTAATTGCCTGACTCTTTATGTGCTGTTCTTTATAGGAGCTGCCCTCAGCAAGACTAATCACCAGGAGAAATATGACCTCCTGTTAGCAATAACACACCAAGTTATTACTCCCTTTCCACTGAAATGTTCTGTGCAGCCTGCTGGCTGGAGCATGGAGGTCTATAATAACAGTTGGACACAGCTCAGCCGCCAGTAGCATGCAGTCGTGGTTTACGAACTATTTCTTGGAGGACACGAATTTTCAAAATTTTATTATTATTTTTTTTTAAAACCACAATTGATTTTTTTTTTTTAGGGGGTTCTTCAATGGACTTAAGAGAATCGGACCAATACCAAAAACTATTAGACTCTTAATCTTTGAGGTTGTTTCCGTCATGTTTGAGAGCTATGTCAGCGAGAATGTGAGTGTAATTACAAATTTGACCAAAAACGTACACAAGTCAAAAAAAACACCAAGCATACATATACTGATTTCTGCACTTCAAATCAGCTTAACTGGCAGACGACGGCACAGTTAAATCAACTGCAGCTGAGCCAATGCACATGGTTAATGTTAGTAAATATCCCCCTAAATTGAAAACATACAGTGATGCATAATATTGCATACCGAACAGTAATTTGCTGTATGTTTAGTAAATCAATGTCTCCATTTCTTCCACATCCACACATTTAGAAACAAGTGGCTTCCAGCTCTGCCACAGTCCTCTAGTTAGCAGATGAAATGATTGACTGGCAGCACTCTCAGAGCCCACACTCACTTCTGATTTTATTTATTTATTTATTTATTTATTTATTTTTATTTTTTTTAAAACACACCAACGGTACACCACCTCCACAAATTTCTCCAGAACTCCTCTTTAAAAGACAGTGTGTCCCACTCAGTCACTAATCATCTGCTGCTTTTCCGCTGACGGAACAGAATAGAGAAGAATAAATGTATCACCACTTTCATTCTCTCATTAAACTTAGACTCACATAAATTCCTGTCAGTACTGGTGCCCCGAGGCCCAGACTGGCAGATAAATTCTCTGGCATTAACATAAAGGTAAAGCCATGAGGTCAACTGTTCAGGCTTGTCTATCCACAAGGACTCTCAAACCTGTCAGAGTGTAGGCCTTGCTTTATGGCCTAAAACCCCTCCCCTCTCCAAAACCAGTGTGACACACTCAGACGTACACACATACATATATACATACATACATACATACACACACACCCGATGTGATGGTCTGTCATTATAATAATATTCCTATTTAAATGCATGGACTGTTATTTTGCTACAGGCCCTTGTGTGAAGTGGGGCTTCAGTGTGGACAGATGTGTAGATATTTTTTTTTTCCCCCCATAGACTCCTCAAAGGTCACAGTGGTGATGGTTTAGGCGGCTTTTCAGAGGTAATTCGATACACACTGAAGGCATATAGTCAGTCATTAAAAACGCACACACATGTGGAGAGAGACAGTAATTATTCAATTGCAGTAGCAAAGTATATCATGTAAGATTATGTTATTTGAACACAACACAACCCAGGCTCACAATTACGCTTTGCTGAAATGCTACATAGCATCTGGCCAACTGTGTTTCAAGTTCAAACCCTCTAACTAAGGAAGAAAAGTCATCCCAATTGATATGTTTTCACTGGGAAAATTCGTTACCCTGCTTATTAAATATAAAGGGCGTAACTTTGATACAAAATGTAGGGCAACACAAAGAAAACTACATAAAAGACAGTATATAGTATAAAGTATAATAAGGATGTGTGTCAGATAAAACCTACTGTTTCTGCACTTTGACAAAGTCGGCATTCTTGTTACATGCTGTCAATTTTAACAACATACGCCAACATAAAGCCAGGAGTTCGAGGGAATGTTCGAAACAGCTGAGATTCCCAAAACACCACAGGGAAGTTATACAGAGGTCAAAGGTCGAGGACACCCATTAGCAAGTATATTAATCCTCAATGTTTGAAATAATGGAACCATAAACTAGTGTTTGTGCCTGTGAGGTAGATATTGTTAGTGTTGTGCTGAACAACAGCAAGAGTCCCCTTCTCTCCAGGTTTCCACTGAGTGTCTCTGTTTTCTCTCCACAGGCCCCTACAGCACTGTCCTATTTTCTCCCAAAGACAGGAAGCAGGAAGCTGAAGCACCAAGGAGAGCTAACTCAACAGGAAATATTACCACCATATCTGTGGCCGCACTCTGTCACTCCTAACTGTGCGAGGTTGTTTAATCACCGGATTAATGTGTGGGTAAGGGGAGGAGAACAACAAAAAAAAGCTCGAGTCAGTCACAGCAGTCACTGAGGGGCATTCAACCAAAACTGCTGGAAAAATGCTTGTTTCATGTAAAAACAGACAAAACAAACCACAATAAGAAATGGCTACAGGATTTATTTTATCAGTTTTACAAGACAGATCAGGCTTAAGGAACTAAACAAAAGTAATATTCATGCTGTGAATCTGCATTTCCGCAATTAAATTCCTAAACATACCCTACTGTCACAATATAACACCCCACCAGGAAATGTGTCACAGCGTGTGCGATTCCCTGATGGGGTGGAGCACTCTGCCAGGATGATACCGCTGGGCTTCTCTCACCTTTGCCCTCTATGTATGACAGTCGAGGGCAAAACATATGGCGCCGCCGGCAGAAGCGGTGTCTGTGTTAGGTGGGAAAAAAGGCAGCGCCAAGCCGCGTCCGACCATGGCCTCACCTGAGGTCACGATGGTTGCTGGCTGGAACATACAGGGTGATGCTGTGGCCTATACTGGCAAGGCAGAGGTACTGTGGTTCCTGGCACAGAGGGAGGGGTACACTTCAGAGTGACCTTCACACCTCAACACCCTGAGACAACTGCTGCACCTCATGGGGCGAATAGTGACGAAAAAAACAAAAACAAGAAGCAAGCATTGGCTGACCTGAACATAGCTTTCTTGTTATGGCTTTCTGTTCTTAGTCCTCAACAACTGAAGTTAAAACTGAGATGGGAAACTTTTTATACACGAGAAAACCTGAAATCTGAAACTTTGAAGCTATGCCCCAACGCCCCTTTCCTCGAAGGTTATTTCTCAAAAAAAGTGTAAAATTTCTTTCAGGCAACGTGGCCCACTTCCACTCTAACTTCAAGAAACCCTGGAAATTATCTATCTGGGTCTAAAGTATGTCAATTGGGAGCAGTTGAGGTGGTATAAAGGGTCAGTCATTGCTGGGGACCCCTGAATTCCTCTGAAACAAGGTTCACTTACAGCAGTCTAGGAGAGAGTTCTGTCTTTCCCACGTCAACTTTGATATATCTCCTCCTGTGTGATGAGACCTTCTCGACATCAAAACTAAAATTGCAAACAGGGTAAATCCAGATCATTTACACTAGAGTGGGTAAGATGGGCCTCTGTTACAGTCCCATTGTCAGAGGGGTGTCATTTCACGTGAAGACAGTCTTCCCTCACATAACTGCGCTGTCATATATAACTGCAGGTTTACACATCAGAGTTTTACAAGATTTTTTTCATGATGACTGACTCCGACAAATTAACCTTTGGGTTGGAGGTAACACCTGAGGCAAAACTAGCAAACCCTTCCAACAACACTGGATACATTTGTATACGCACACACACTTCCTCTGCTCTGCTCTGTGGAAAAATCTACCCATTCATCATCATCTCACACTCACTCTGTACTGACAATTGATGGATGTGTGTGGAACACTGCAGGGGCAATGAGTTGTGACAGTGAGTGTTCCTGGATGTTCCTGACTGTTAGTGTGAACGTAAATGAAACTTTGGTGTGGGTTTACTTGTTTATTTGTGTGTGTGTGTGTGTGTGTGTGTGTGTGTGTGTGTGTGTGTGTGTGTGTGTGTGTGTGTGTGTGTGTGTGTGTGTGTGTGTGTGTGTGTGTTGTGTTGGCTGTCTATGAAAGAGAATGTTGTCTGGTTGCTCATTTATCCTATTATGGATTTAACACAGCTTTTTGTCCTTCAAGTTCTTAACTGTCTCCCAGCTCAGATTTAAAATGCCAGCCACGTAAATAAACAATTACATTTATCCCAAGGTTATATCTCTGCTGTCATAACAACTACAACACATTCTCAAGAGCACTACCCCCTTTCTAAAAGACCTGAAAAACATCAGTAATCTCTTATTACTGCTTTGCAACTGCATTGCATCTCCATCCTGACAAAAAAGATCACAGACAAACTACTTCTCTCATCCCCTTTTTGTTTCAAAGGCAGTAGCTGGATAATTAGTTGGGTTTTTTTTTTCCCCTCAGCCAATCCAAGCATGTGGCTGTGGGAGTGATTTGAGATGAGCTGGAGGAAGACAAGGCCCATCATGTTCAGCCTTTGACAGTGACACATCAAAGAAGAGGCATCGGCCCAAAAAAGACTCACGCTGTCAGACGGTATCTGCACTGATCTGCGACCCCAGCCAGGCTGCAGCACTTTTAGCTTTAAACACTGACCGCCCGCGCACTTCAACATGCACGCACAAATACATATGTTAATGGCAGCACACCCATTTGACAGTCAGATCGACTACTGTCAACGCATCTTAGATCTGTGAGTTTTCATGTGACTCACTGTTGAAATGTCTTAAAAATAGCTTCAGCATGATTTGCAATTTGATTACAGCAAAACAAAAGGGCATTGTGCATAACACTTTAAAAAGCAAGACAAAAAAAAACAAACTCCACAGTTCAATGAACGTCAGCAAATAAATGTCAGGGTGAAAACACAAGCTATCAGTTCTGGAGAAACAAACAAATGAATCGGGTGCTACTTTTTTCCACCACAATAAAACATCTTTGCTGTCACACAAGCCCGCATGCACCAGTCGAAAGGAAATGTGCTTTTTTTTTTTTTTAACCCCAGTAACATCAGCATGCTGGTGAGAAACAGACAAAGAAGCTAATGATAACATATTTGACAAGTCAGGGACCAGCTGCCTGTCTATCACTTTTCTACTGGCCAAGAATGCTGGACAAGTGACAGACAGGGCTGGCAGCTCGGAGCGCCCGCAGCCGTTTCTGAATCGCAACTGACTGGAATGAGTTCAGTCATAAAGTGAACACCGTGATCAATGCTTTGTCTTGTGGGAATGCTTGTTACCCACCGCACTCCTGTGAGAAGTAAGATTTCATCAGACAGATCACCTTACCAAAGCAATGAATAATCACATAGGATCACACCCCGAGGAAATAACATCGCCAAACAAGGAGATGATATTAAGAATACAATCTCTAATTAAACTGCCTGACACATTTATCAAGCTGTCACAGTGTAATGGATGAACTCCATGCACTGCAGCGGTCAGAGGCGTGAGTTTTCTTAAAGTGCCTGCTGGAACAAGCTCAGAGGCCTGTCATCTGTTCCGAAAGCGGACTCAGCCTCCGTAACAGCCCTGAGACCCTTCAAGATCAACTTTACTGTCGATTAGCAGAGATGTGAAATATCAACTGCAGAGGATGACTAAGCGAGGAGGGGTTGTGGTTTACAGGGCGGTCAACACAAGTCCTTGGGGCCAAAACTCTTGTTGGCCTTATCTACAAATCAATCCCAATCACAGAAAAAAAAAAAAAAAAGGAAAAAAGAAATGGGTGCAGTACAAAAAACAATACTTTGTTCCAGTCACATTCCCTGTCAAGCTCAAGGAGATCAAGAGAAAATCTCAATCAAAAAAGTAAGATAACAAAGATTTCAGGAAGGACAGAGACAGTTCCCTCCAGAGACAGCAACTTCCACCTGGGTACAAACAACTGTTCAATCCAACAAAAATATCATCAAGTATTTTTCGAAGTCAGGTGTCATTTTTGTGGTTGGAACGCGGCAACCTGCCTTATTTTTTCTTGTTTCAGAATAAAGACCTGCTAGAGAAAGATTATTTCTGTTGCAATCAGGTAAAAATAATCTCCCTGGGCTGGCAGGCTTTTCACTTCTTTAAAGAAAAAAGGCTTTCAGAAATCATTTATAGACAAATGAATTGGTAGTATTTTTTTGGCACTGTGCCCTTTTGTAGATGACTATTGCGCTTGGATTTCTCCAGCCTGAGAAGCTTGGATTTGGCTATGCAACAGGAAATGTCGACAGCCATATCACCTGTTAGACAAAAAAACCCTCGTTCTATTCATGGACGTTGACAAAAGCAACACTTCTCCGGCCATGACAAGTATGTGTGTCCCAGTAGGCCCAATATTCTTTTGTTGTAGCCTTACATGGCTCTGAAGATTACAATTCAGAGGCACACAATAGGACCACAGATGAAGGGAACCATTAAAACTCTATTTAGTTGAGTCTGAAATGAGATGTCCTCTTAGTTTCATAAATCTATAGGATCCCATTCCATTAGGAGGGCAATTACACACAGATGTTGGATTTATGTCACACAGCTAATGTTTCTTTGTGAGCACATAAAGCTACATGAGGGTGAACACACTGAAACTGTACGCAGGGAAAAATAAAAATAAAAAAATAAATAAAAATCAATATTTCGGAGCATTTTAGACAGGCTCATTTGAGTAATTAATTGGCATGTGTTTGGAGAGCATGAGCCTGCTTGTGTCCTGTTTGTCATCAGTGGTGAGCAGATTAGTCACCGTGGTTTGTGATTACCCTGGATACTGGAGGTCTATATGCCCGTGTGCGCATGACTGTGTCTGACATATCAAGTTATACAGCCAGCACAGTCAGAGCACAACGCTGCCTTAGGAACAGTTCAAAGCCAAGTTCAGAATAATAGGATATAAACTGTGTGTTTCAGCTTTTATTCACAATATGACCAGTGCAAGGATGAAGTGAGTAGAAGTCTATTTAATGTGTGTTTCAGTATAATGAAGTTACCAACAAAACCAGGCCAATGTACATTACAGGTGCTTTTGATGTGTCCTTTTGACCCTGCAGATGCCACTTTGTTTCACGAACAATAGCTCAGCGTCATAAATGTGAAATAGAACACAATTACAGTCATCCAAAGGTTTCTACATCATTTATCTGAAAGACTACAGGAGGAACTTTCCGATAAACAAAGCTAATACAACACCTGTGTCCATTGTTAGGGTCAGTGGTTAACTCAGAAGATTTTTGTGTCTTTATTTCTGTTGAATCCTACCCAATGAATGCTTGCTAACTTGCTATGACAACTCCTCAAATTAATGTATTAGAAATATAAAGCAGTAAGTATAGCAGAGAAATGCAGCTCTGGTTTGTTGGTCTGCTACATGCCCCTCATGCCACCCTGAACTGGTCAAAAAACAGTAAACTATCAACCAAGTCAGTCATGGTCTGAACACGGGTTTACAGAGCTTGTGACTGAGTGAAGAAGGACAACTCGCTAAAGCATTTCTGTGCATGTTATTGTAAGAGAGAGCGAAAGAAAACAGACATACCAATAAAACTGGGGTATCTTCATCACAGAGGGCAACAGACCTTTTGCTTTTTTGTGAAAAGCTGCTGCTTACTGAAATGCAACAGTGTGGTTATTAGGGTCGACTCCTATAAAAACTCTGCATGACAGGGGGAAAGGTGCATTCTGGGCCAATGTGAGCTGTGGGAATATGAAGGAGGAAGAAATTAAAACCATACAGAACTTCAATGGATTATCTATGTACTCCCTGACTCACTCTTACATGTTTTCTACACTATAAAAGCATTTATCACAGTGCAAATATGGACTAAAAGTACCGCATCCAGCATTTTCTGGCTGACCCACTTAAAATGTCAAGTGGAGAAAGCAAAACTTGTAAGATTCATTTACATTATAACTTCTGGACATAATTCCCTAACCTCCAATCTCAAAGCATTTCGCTCCTAATGAATATTTCACTGCCATTCCTTTTACAGAAAATTTTCCTCTCAGTTCAAAGCTCTGATCTTTGGGGCAAATGTTGATGACAAAAGAGTTCCCTCCAAAGAGGAAAGGCTACGTGTTAAAGATACCAAATCGCTGAACAAAGGGAATGTCTAATTATAAAGAATCAGAAATTAAACTCTTTAAATATAGAATGCATTTTGCAGAAAAAAAAAATCATATTCTACTGTTTTATACTACATTATGTGAAAAACCTCCAATGGCTCCCAAACCTGGTACTGAACTATTAACATACATGAATAATTTCATAAAAGTTGGCAATGCCCTCATATTACACAAGATGAATTCAGTTTGTTAAGCATTAAGGACTTGCTTGCCTTCCGTGACCATAATTTGAAAATTCCAGCAAACAACATGATTACATGATAATTACCAATGTAAGAACTTTATATAATATAACCCAAGCAGTAAAAAACATGGTGATTTATGAGGAACACTAAGACTTGCAGTATCACATCCATTAAATTATTAATCATATCAAAGGCAATGATACAGTTGGGACAAGTGCACTGTTTTTTTTTCTTTTTTCTTGGGTTCTTTGATCTGAAACTGGATCGAGACCAAAAAGGTGCATTCCAGAGGCATTTTAAGGATTAATCATGCATTCCTTGCCGCATCCAGTCTTTCACTCCCAGGAGTGCTGCTCACTTCATTAAAATCCTGAAGGGGTTTTCCATGGAAAATTATTTTGGCTGTGCAGTAATTACAATGAGGCATAATAACCATAGAGATACAAGTGGTTTATTTAATAGTGAAATGATAGGTGCCTGTAAAAATCGCTTTCTAAGCTATGCCATTATCTTAACATTGCCTCAAGATAATAAAAACTCAAT
This sequence comes from Xiphias gladius, assembly GCF_016859285.1. Taxonomy (NCBI): domain Eukaryota; kingdom Metazoa; phylum Chordata; class Actinopteri; order Istiophoriformes; family Xiphiidae; genus Xiphias; species Xiphias gladius. The sequence continues at coordinate 11,809,266 of NC_053403.1, read as the reverse complement.
GAAGCTAAACAAGCAAACAAGCTCCGACTGTTTCTTGTTCTGCTCTGACTGCACTTGTCCATTTAAGCACGAGTAACATCCAACATGATGCAACAACTCCTCTAACCTAGATTTCAACTGATATGTGCACCGAGAACAGAATGCTTGATTCCATTCGCTTGTTATTGATGTCTGGGAAAATATAAACACAACTCAAAACCTATCAGCTAAAACAAACCAAGCTAAGGTAATATTTGGCCATACAACTGTGGAGTACAATAAACTTGGCTGTGGATAAAAGAGGGCTTCTGAGTAAATTATATCTTGCAGCCAGGTGAACTGAAATTATATTGAAGTATGACCATAATTTGACAAAAGCCTGAATTCTAATTAACAGAGGCGACGGACAGACTCCACAGAGTGTTAAGTGCTCTTTGTGGGGTAGCGGCTAGTGGAGTCTTTTCAGCAGCGTGATGCAGACTGGGAGGCCTGGGAGGCTTACAGTGGTGAGAGAGAGCCGTCTTTGACTGGGAGCTGTGCTAACCCTGACTCCCACTGTGCTACACAGCCTGATGGTGTTCAGCCATCCACGTCTAGCCAGAGAGATAATGGATGGCAATGGATGACAGCTCTCTAAGGAGCCCCCCCCCCCCTCTTTAGTAGCGAGAGACAATAAAGGGAGACTGGAAGGAGAGCAGGATATATGATGTGCAGTTTCTTTTGTTGGAAAGGCTGAGCTGAGAGGAGAGTGTACGGACTTAATTTCTTCAGCAGATGCAATATCTGCTGGTTATTTACCTCAGTAAGCACAAGCACATATGCACACACTACTATAGTTGTCCCAATCAGCACCTTTTGCTCAGAGTTTGTCCGCCACAGATCAGAAGTAGTCCATCTCCTTTGTCTGAAAAGATACTTGTATATCCTTATCAGTCACTTTCAATTATATGTCAGTATATTGCTGCAGGATAACCCATACTTTACTTCGCAGGTGAAATAACATTTATGACAAATTGTAAGGACGTTTTACATTCTACATTTTACCCTGCTTCTCAGATCTGCCAACACTTTCAACCAAGCATAGCTACCAAGCATATGTCAGAGGGAGAAGACCTCTCATATTAAATTAATGAGAAGCTATTGTCCTATAATTTTTCAAGTCTCCCTCACATTCCTCCCCACTGCCACCATTTGTTTGAATCCTAAATCAAGCTCAGACAAGTGTGCTTAATGAGATATTTAGGTTCTTTGCCTGTTCTGACATCTCTAATGATGTCTGGGCAAGTTTTCTGGTTGAGAGAGGATGTTCTTTTGCCAGGACTGAAGTTGCAGACTACTGAAGACTACTGTCTCTAGCTGACATATTTGTATACGGGAGATTATTTTAAAAAAAAAATCCTTGGGTTTGATTTTGATGCATCCACAAGAAATGGAAAAGATTAGCACTAACTTATGTGCTGTGGCTAAATGACTGTGGAATTGAATGAATTACGGATCTTTAAGTTTCCATACTGTAGATAAGTTTGTATGTGGACTTGTATGAGTAGCAACACTTTATGGGGATTATCCCTTAGTGCTCAGATTAAAGTGATTTTTAAGTATGTGCATTTCTTCACAACAGGCACGTTTGATCAACAGCTCTGCTAGATTAGGCTCAGTAATCTCCTTAGAAACTACAAAGAGCACACTGGAGCAGCTTTAGCCATTTTCATTCACAGTTCCAATATGTAACACACACACACGCACGCACACACACGCACACTACTACAAAGCCCAAACTTGTTTTGTGAGTCAAACCCAACACAGGTGGCCATCTATCATTACACATGCACCCCGGGTGACAGGACCATCTGCTGCTCCGTCCTCCTTGCCAGAGCATTCCTTACATATGTAGATGAAGTGGATTGGGCAGTTGACAAAGGAAAGATGAAAAACCTACAGCTTATTTTTCCTTCACTACACCTAATGTGATGTATTTTGATTTGTCACTATGCTTCTTGCTATGATAAATTCTAATACTGTCATCATTCCCTTCACATGGCCTGCTGTACTTGTTACATGATAAAAAAGCATCATAAAAATGACAACACTGTCATTTGCTTAAATGCCTTTTCTTCTTTTAGATTCAGTGTATCCTGTGCCAAAGAGGTCAGACACGAGGCAGCCTCCACTCTGCAGAATTCAGTCAAGCATCCTTGCTCCCAATCTATGTCTCTCCCTGGGGCCAACACTGCCCTGTCCCACTCTTCAACAACATGGAAAATCCAGAGAAAATAAATACACAAGCAAATAAATAAATAACTCTTTCCATTTTATGATGCTCTCTTGCTTTGCCCTCCAGCCATTTCTACAGACATCTGTGCTCCTGTAACAATGTGCCAGTGGCAGGACAAGGTCAACCCGGGTGAAAGGCGCTTTGTCAACGCTGGTGGAGAGTAAAGTTCTATTTAAAAGAGGCCAATTTAATGGTCGTTTGGTAAAGATCCAATTTTACTCGAGACTGTCTCAGTCAGAAGCACAGAACAACTTTTAATTAAACAATTAAGACTAAAAGGTTCAGTTTTACATATCTAAATCATACGGGTTTGAATTCATTGTTTCATACAGTTAGGTGATATAAGTATCAAATTTGTGCAGTAACAAAGCATGATCACAATTACCAGGAACTCATGAATAATAAACAGGTTCAAACCACAGAGACTCTGTATATGCCACGGATGGCTGCTAAACTCATTAAAATCATAATGCATGCATTCACATTCTCGTGGGATCTACCTTACATTACTGAAAAATTAAGTCTGGATTTGAAGTCTGACGGAGTTCCGGTGGAGGACACGACGAGTCCCTTAAAAAATGAAAAACAGCTGAGTTTAATGTGAAAATATCCTCATAAGCTTAAAGAGAGTTGTAGGATTATAAAATTTAAAACAATTCAGAGGATTTTATTTTATTTTTTTATTTATTTTTTTTCAAGTTAAGGCTTAAGTCCTCTCCTAGATTTTTGTACCCTCATTGGCATTAAGACTTCTATCTCCTGCTGTGCTTCCATAATATTTCATCCTCAATTAGAACAATGCATGTTTCAGAGTACAGGGCAGGCTCAGGGAGAGAGAGAGAGAGAGAGAGAGAGTGATTTAGGAAGACAAACAGAAAAAGACCAAAGAGCGGAGCAAAAGGAAGGTTCATCTTTCCAGACAACTAATGTGTCTGGGAGGCAGATTTTGTCCCAGTTGTCTTCAGTGTTGAGAAAAAAAGAGGACGAGGAGGAGGTGTGAAGACGAAGGGAATGGGAGGCCAGTACTGGTTGGTGACTTCAGCTCCCTGGTTTCACTGGCCTGCATCATTCTGCACACGGACGAAGTGTCATGCAGAGTGGTAGTAATTTGGTGGTCAGAGAAGCCAAGTGAGGCCAATCAAGGAGCAGTTCAAGTACATGTCTGTGTACTTGTGAGATTGTGTCTGTGTACCTGCATCCCTCTGAAGAATTACACTTGCAGGTGAAACCCTATGAGGACTTTTTATCTTAAGAACCACTACTTAACCTGAAACCTGTAATGGGTTTTAATGAATATATTAGTATTAGGTTACATGTATACTGGAACGTGGTAACACTAATCATGGTGCATTTACCATAATTGGAGAAGCTCTCTATAGTAAACTGAAAAATGTTTTCACTGGCAACAATAGAAATGACCATTGAAATATAATTTTCCAACTACCAAATTTCTGGTATCACGACATCCCTAGTAGAGATTAAGCACGTCCTAAGGAACATGGGGATGTTGAACTGAATCCATTTGTCTGCTCTCAACACACATTCATAAAATGGACAAAACTACACAAACATCAATCCCCAATTAACTCCCTCCTCAAATAAACATCCAGGGAAAAACAAGCAATTGCCCTGACACAGACAAACCCATACACTGATTTCTAAGACAACTTTATATTTCAGTTAACCCCACAACAATCAATTGTTGCTGTCTACTCTCTGAGTATTAAATGCGCCGAGGGATGAAAATTACCAGATGTGTGAACACAGGGTTCAAACTGGAAGGCTCCAGTGTGACTTATTGACCAGTTCATCCATTTCCAAGTGCTGCCATTTTAGTTTTCAGTGTAATTACAGCCTCACTGGGCTATCTGTGCCATCGACCGCTTCCTTCAAACTAGCAACTCCCTCCAGGCTGGGATTGCTGCTGTTGGCCGCTACAAACAGAATGGAAAGGGCGTGAAACAGGCTCAGGCTGTGAAAGGTTGTAGACAAAGACGCCTGTCTCTGCACAAACAAACAGATTCATGTGCACACCTCCATTCTAAGCAAGAGAGAAAATAAACTCATGCAAACTCTAGGTGTATGCCAATAGATTTTGATCTTTTGATGATAGATTTCCTGCACGTGAGAATTTGATTGGTGGGATCTAACGGTTCAACATACATGAATGTACAACTAAACAGCTTCCACTTTTTTCCCCAGTTCAGTTCATCTTGAATTGAAAATAAAACAACACAAAAATCATTTTCTGTTACCTCAGTGACTTGCTATGGCCTCCACTGATCTTTGGTCCAATCAATATACTATGCGAGACTGTGCACAGCAAACACAAGCGGAATACATCTACATGTAAAATGTCAGTAAGGTCAATTTACAACTTTAATAGGGGCCAGGGGGGTCTGCGATGGCTATTGCTCCTTCTGGTCTTTTATCCCTGCTGTCACCCAGCCTAATGCATGAATATGAATGTAAATTCACATGGACATACAGATGGGTGACAAATTAAAAGTAAAAACCAACAAAGTGTCCTAGTAAGGTGTTGGGCCACCATGAGCTGCCAGAACAGCTTCAATAACCCTTGGCATTGATTCTACCATTCAATACCAATGCATATTGAATCGCCTTGGCATTCAATTCACCATCATCCGGTAGAAGAGGGTGTTCATTCTCTGCAGGAGGATGAACACCATTCTTCCAAAAGATGTTCCCTCATTTGGTGTTTTGATGATGGTGGTGGAGAGCGCTGTCTAACACGTCGGTCTAAAATCTCCCATAGGTGTTCAATAGGGTTAAGATTTGGTGACTGTGAAGGCCATAGCATATGATTCACATAATTTTCATACTCAAACCATTCAGTGACTCCTTGTGCCCTATGGATGGGGGCATTGTCATCCTGTTTCTCCACTCATTTTTCAGGTTTTTCCTCTAATTTGTCAAACGTCTGTACCTTTGTAAGAGGCAAGTGTGGTGCAGATCATTACTTTTACCGTTTTCTTGTGGAGAAGTATGATCTGACCCACGTGTTGCAGGACTGAGCAGGCTGAATCCAAACAAATGCTGTAAATGAAGAATGTTAGAAATCTACAAAATGTTTGACTGCTTTTTAGACACTGTTGTTTACATATTGAATTCTATTATAGGTATTAAAATCTTCACTGTAATGTAATTTGATATGTATTGCCCATACAGAAACTTTCATAGCTTACAGGTCAGGGGTCAATGTTAGCTGCAGAGCAGCAACTCAACAGCTAAACATTGGTTTTCTCAAGGATACCCGAGCTTAGTTCTCCAGCTGAATTAATGGTGCCATGGCTCACATCCCCCCAAATTTGATCCTCTTTTGAAATGGATACAAATCTTTTTATAGCAACTCTCCCTCAAATTTCTGTACTGTCTCTTCCTTTCTCTGAGAGGATGAGCATCTCACCTTGGCACAGTGAGCCTCAGAGGGCATAATACACATTTACTCTAATGAGCTGAGCTCAGGGATGTTTGGCTTCTCTCTCTGCCAACATGTACAGTCGAAGAGAATACACGACAGCACAAAGATGCACTTGATGATGATTGTTACAGTCACTACATTCAACTTGGAGCATACAGTATGATCCTATTCGAGTCTTCCAACAGTATTATTCAAACATGGATATACTTTCATGCTTTTGTTTTAGTGTTTGGCAATATAATAAGCAAGTATTAGCAAAATACAGTTAAATTAGATGTAGGCCATACAGTATACAGGCTATTAGAAATTCAAGCTGCAGTTACAGCGATCTTTATTAATTGCAGGATTAATTTATAATTATTTATACAAGGTCAGTCATAAAATAAATCACAATTGTTAGAATATAACATTTAATTTTCTGCAATTTACTGTCCACGTTCTAAGGTTCTACAGTAAATTTATGGGCCGTATGAATTTAATTTGAATTTGGGAGTAAGATTTTCTGTGCAAAGGATCCAAAATTTAATTTTTTTTTTTTTTTTGGAACTGCTGGAACTGCATCAGACTGGAAGTGGTCCAACAGAAAGACCAAATTCCTAAATACATTTCTGCATCTAATTACATCAAATAGAAAGCTTCAACTGAAAATAGATCTACTCAACAGAACCTACATTTGCTTCTATACTAGTGACATTTACACAGCCTGAGAATGCACTAAATTCTCAAACAATCATAATGGGAAATGCTGATATAACCTTCTCTGTCATTTACTACATTTTTGTAAAAACTGGGCCAAAATCAAAGAAATAATTAATTCTACAATTGGACAACGGAATGAAAAACCCCGTGTGTCTTCTCCATTATACTCTATTGTTGTAAAATAAATGGATTTGACAAGACTTCCCAAAGCCTTTCATTGTGCTCAACAGTGGAACCGCTCACATTATTGGGAGCTGTGATAACTGCTTCTGTCAGCACATTGTGGCAGAGGGAGGAATAGGGTTTTCCAGAGAAAAAGGAAGAAATACTTGTTTCTGAGAAAACTGAAGACAGAGGTTTTAGGAAAACAAACAAAAAAAAACAGCCTTGGTTCGCTTTGTTGCATTTCTCTAAGTAAAATGATCACTATCTGTATGCAGGGCTGGAAAAGTTGGATTTCCACACCTCGGGTAAATAGAATCGCTTTTCTGTTACAAATGGTTTTAAGAGAGACAGAGAAGTCCTGCAGAGAACCACATAATAATATGGTGGCCTGCTTGTCGGAGGGATGCTCATGTCTGTCTGAACCGCTATGATGATGTCACTGGTGAAAACTTCCCAAAACCCGCGTGCTGCACATCTGGGACACGTTACTGCGGTGAAAATGCAGGATATTAGAGCTTCATACCTCATCATTGTGCCTCATCTTTCCCCTCAGTCCTTTAAGGAAGCATGTTCACAATACTGGACATCAACTCAATAAATATCATTGTGGTATCAATGACTTCATCATTTCCTTGGCGAAAGAGATATAAATGCACATCTCCCATTACTGTGGCTGCTTTAATACAAGCATAAATTGATTATTTAGTCTGTAAAATTGGCTGCTAACTCCCTATACACAGCCACATATTCTGCACACAGGGTTGCTGTTTTATGACAGCCATTAACCAGACGAGGCAGCAGGGGACAGAAGGGTTTGTGTGACAGTGGGGATCTATGAGACGGGGATCTCTTGCTGGGAGAGACATGACTTCAAAGCAGTCAGGATCAATGATGCTGTTTGCCTATTGATCCCCTCTACCTCACCAGAGAGAACAATCATCAATAGGGCTCAGCTATGGGCTGGAGAGGGATTAGGCACTCGGCTTTAATCTAAGTCCCTTTACTAAATTTGCGCTAAATCCCCTTTGTAATGAGATGTATAGTATTCATTTAGGTGTTAGAAGGAATTCCTGCATTGCCTATTTGTGAAATGTAGAGGTGTTTTTCCAAAGAGGAAATAAAACAAAGGATTACAGTAGGCTGCATGATCGAATAAAATCTGTGTGTTCAGGTATGCGAATCAAAAGCAGAATAAAAAGTTATATCTAATTTATATTCTTAAGATGTGTAGTTCAGCTTTGACTGAAGAGACCCTGAAACAAGGAGAAAGAACATGGACTGTGTGAAGGACAGGAATTCTACAAATAGCCTCTGTTCATCTACCTTTCAGGGTTCAGGACACGGCAGCAGCATAACAAAGACCTAAGCCAAAATATACAAAAGCCAAGATTGATCAAGAAAGGCAGCAAAATACTTCAAATAAAAAAACCTCTGCCTACATTTGACAATAAATTCATCCACCGCCTCTCCTCCCCAGGCACGTTTAAGCAGCAGACCCTTTGTGCTGCTTTAATTCCATTTTCTAAGGTGTACAAAGAGGGCACTGCATCACTCGGTGATGGGTTGGACACTCAAGCCATTAAAAGGTCACATCCGCACATGTGAGGTTACCCTGCATCCTATTTTATTTTCTGCCCCGAGCATAAAAATCCACCCTTCACTGTTCTATGACTGCTCCTGGGGTATAAAAATGGATACCAGATAATTGCTGCCACCTTTTCACATAGATGTATTTTACAGCATTCTAGCTGAACCATACGTGTGTTATGTAAGAGAGGTTAAAAGAAATGCCTGGCAAGGAAGCTCTCAGATACAAACTACTTTATTTTTTAATCTGTTGTCAGACTTCTTTGTGCTATCTATTCTTTTTTTCCACTAGGAAGCACTTACAGTTGGCACTCCATCTGTTTGCCAGTGGGTTTCAGTAAGCAAAGCTTCCTCTGGAAACGACTTAACTGTAGTAGCCTCGGTGACGGGGCATATGTTATAGATTACAATTGAAATGACAGCTGTCGCTCCATTGTGGGTGGCAGCAGTGAGCATTTTGGATGTTTTGTTCATAATCTGAGAATTCGAGTAAGCTGGCACAAAACACAAGCACGCAGAAAAATATATAAATCATGGGAAAACTTCACTGAACCCCATTGAGTGATTACAAACAACCTCCCAAACCTGGAAGCCCTCTTGAGAAATAAACAAACTTCAATTTGAGGCTCATAATCAGGGCTCTATTAGTCATCTGTCAGTGGTATATGGGAGGAAGAGACCACAGAGGGATAGTATGTGGCTCTGGTGTGAGTGGCTAAGGGGACTAATAGCAGCTATCACGGCTGGGCTGGATGGCAGCCTGCTGCCTCTCTCTCCCCTGTCGATCAGACTTGGGGTCTATGATTGCCAAGAATAGCAGTTGATTCCAGAAGTTATTAGCAATGCTGAACTCCCGCTAAATCAGGATGGAATTACCCTCCATCGCTGGTAAAGAGGACAAAAGAGAAAGAAGTAGCTGGACAGAAAGTCCGATAACAGTGAAAAAGGGCTACTGTAGAGCATAGACACATTAACACACAAGACTGTCGCTAGTGCAATCAGCTTATTACGAACCACAGTTACATTTTATTGTAGGCGATCTCTAGTGGCCGTAGTAATAATGACAAGAGCAAAGATATGAAGTCAGGTGACGTAGTATAGAGCGCGACAAAGGCTGTGTTAGGGGGAGGATGGGGTGAATGGATGTTTATTATTGTAAACCTGACGACAAAAGGTGCGGTACGCCTGCTGCCGTAGTGCTTCTATTTCCGAACACGCTAATATGGGTCATACCAGAGGGTGGAGACAAACAACCTATATGGTCGTTAAGGTTAGAGGACTTGTTGTAACATGGACAAACACACACACACACAAACAAAAACACATTCATAAGAAAGACCAAACTGGAAGCATAAAATGATTTCCACAAGTCACTTGGGTAAAGAGTACGACAAGCTCTAAAGGCTTTGTGTGTAGCAGCTGTGCAAAGGTGATAGTTAATGCATTTAGTAGACAGAGATAATTAAGTAAATACAAACAGCAGCGGAGTGACAGAGTACTTACTTACATTTGACAAATGAATACACACAGTGATAAGCCCACCAAATCCCCCTAGAGATTTATCAGTTGACATTCAATGAAAAGAGGCAGTAAATATAGCAAAACCTCATTACTTTGTCCACTCTTCTAATATAAAACACATTATATGCAGCATTACACACAGAGAAATCCAGGATCAAGCCAAAAATAACATTAAAAGCTGATGATCCCACTCTGAATGAGGTACCAATAATTACTCCCATTTCTCCTCAGGAAATTCAGTGGCGCTCTTACGGCCATTTTGCAAACAACTGCATCTCTTCTTTCATTCTGGGTGGCAAAATGAGTCCCACATAAAATCTGCTTCAGGGCCCAGTGCCTCTTGTAGGCTTCCATTTCTTTATGGGTTTTCCAGCTGCCAGCCACTGATAACAATAGCTATTGGCTCCTGAAGAGCACTCTTCACTGCCACAGCCAATGGCTGTCATCCACCGCGTCATCCAATTACCATAACAAAGGATGTTTATCTGCAAGATTGTCATCACTGCACAAAAATACCTCTTCCTCTGTCATCCTCTTCAACTAAAGAAGGCCTCAAGGTCCTCCTCATTTTAACATTTACATTCCAACACCACTGTACCTCATTTGATTTTGACAATTTTGGCAGTTTGGACAGGTGTTAGATATGCAAATGCTTCGTTGTTGTGGTGGTGGTTTCATTTAAGTCACATCAAATGTTTTTTTTGTTAAGATGTTCCTCCCTTGTGGATGATCACAAGTTATTTTTAGTGCTGCATGACAAGTAGCCCATATTACATGGCTGCTTGTGAATGGTCAGCCCTCAGTCTGGGTTACTAACAACTGTACGGAGCATTATAAGAGGGAATGCAGAGCAAAGAGTTTATTAGTTACATTCGACAAGTTTACCAACATGACTGTCGATATTTAACACGGTAAGGCAAACTGAATCTATCAACCGCAGGTCTGTGGGGAAAAAGCGGAGCCAACCCAGCCTCACCACCACTGCAAAGATTTGACATATATGCCAAACCATGATGGGAAAACACTGCATTATCATCCAGTCAACAGCTACCATGGTTTTCTGCTGTTTGTGGTCTCCCTGTATGAGGTTTAACTGAAGTCCAGAGTTTAAGGCAAAACTGTCGAGACGGTCCTGTGTGCCAGGACGAATCCAAGCCATTTGTGACTAACGTGAATAGTTTTGGTCTTGATATGGCCCAGTGGATGTGGGCACATGCATCACATGCAGACGGATACACACAGACACACCTGTCCCTTTGAAATTATGCGAAACCTAGAGAGAATGTAGAGCAGACTGATGATTTATCTGGCAAAGTGCACAACTTGAATCACTGATGATGGTCTCTGAACGAGAGCCACAATGAGAAATGGCTGTCTATGAAAATACGGCACAATTACAGAAAATGCTTCGATCCATAATTTATCCCTATAAAGTATACGTATTTGTAAGGTGGAGCGTAATGAAATACCAAAAGTGCCGTATTGTTTCAACTGTACCCTCCCAGCTGCAGCATGAAAATGGCCATTGTTTGGTTGTTGTGCATTGTGATCAGAAAATTATTGTGCTTGCACATGACAAACGGTGTAACACTTGCTGTCACACAAATGTTGTCATGCTAAAATATTAGCCAAGGGGAAGTTACTCGGAACTGATTGGTTCAGTAACAGACATGACCCGCAAGAGATCTCGGAGCATCCAGACAGCCACACTGCATCTACTGCACCTCAGTGCCCCCCTTGTCTCACACCAACCCTTCTCAAATCATGTCTCACACGCATCTGAGTCATTGTCATCTCTAAAACATGCGGGAATACACAACATAACCTTTCATCCTTTCCGGATGTGCATGCTCTTTAAAATGTCTCATGAATGATTGTTTTTCCCAGCCCCCTCCTTATATCACTGTCTTTCTGCAGATATCAAGGTACGCTTCAATGTCTCTTTCACAAAGGTAAACAGAGACAATCGCCACCTTATATTCCCATCCCTCATGCAAGTATGGAACCAACCATATTAGAAACATGGATAAACCTATAGGAGCTTAAAGTACTGCAGCTGGGGGAGAAATGGATTCTGAGGGTTATCATGTCATTCTCCTCAAACACCATCTGAAACTCAAAGGGGATAGATCATATACACTGTATATTGCACCAAATACAACATGAGTTCTACTGGATGAGAATCATATTACTGTGATTGAACAAATAGTGAACAGACACTGATAGTGCCGCAGTGTGGCTTTCTGCCATAGATAATGTCACCACAACTGGACGATCGGCTTAAGAGGCTTAGCAAACTGTCATGTCAGCTACAGGCCATCTGAACATGATACACACGCACTCCGGCACACATTCTTCACTGCCGCACTTCGAGATTCCAGGGATTTATTGTCCAACACGGAGCTTTGTCTCCTCTTTGAATCCTTATTAGGTTTTTCATCACGACAGCTTTTTTTGTGCTTCACAAATTTTATACTGCAAATGTTTCCTGAGAAATAAGCCACTGCTGTGGAGGACATGACAAAATGTGGGTCAAAGCAAGAAAACATCTAGCCGTTTTGAAACAGTGTTTGTGACAAATAGATTTCCTCTAAGGGAAAATAATCTCTAATAGGGTTAAGGTTAGCACTGCAAAGGTTTTACAGAGACATTTGTTGCATTACACACTTGCGCATGATGTCCGAACGAGGGTGTTTTCAGTTGAAATGTCAGTGACTCTCCACGTCTAATTTCGGACACAAGGGTTCTCTGTAGTGTATTTGTGTTCTGCACACTGAACTAAACGACTCCCAATTGACTCACTGTGCGTATCATGTGGGAAAGTGTGTGTGTTTACACCTAACAAGATTACTGAAAGGGGATCACTGACAAGTGATTAAAAATCTGGATTGGCTGGGAGCAACTTTTGTGAGAAGGAAACACAGAGACACTGTTGTGTGGATATTTCTGGCTGGGGCTTTGGAGAGAACAAACTGATTATGAACTGTCCCAGATCTGAGTTTGATCGGTGCCACTACTCTGGAATAACTCTGACATCCAGTGTTTTGTTGATTATTTTATGAGAAATTTTGACAGCAAAAACAATTCAATCAAATGCATAGTTTGCTTATTAATCTTTCTGGTAAACATATCCAATACATTTTTTTAAATTTCTCTTTCAGTCAGAAATTAAAATTGGATTGAAAAATTAGTACATTTTCAACCCATGATAAATAGTGTTTTTCAAATCGATGAAGAAGATTAAAATATGTAAATCATGTTGCATGAAGGTTAATTGTTTCCCTGAATATCTTGATATTTACGACACCTGTACAACTGGGGGAAGAAATCAATTGAAAAAGGTCAATCACTAAAATGAGACGATGCTCCCTGTGTGCTCAAACTGAAATACTAAATGCTGTGCTACTGAATTAGCCACATTCTCATTTTAGAAAACCACATTACTTCCTTGTAGATGAGATCCTGACCTTCATTATAGAACATCTGATATGCTGGAGATTATTAGTTCAAAACAACATCAAGTTGACTGCTTTGTTTTTTCTACGAAACATTTAAACTTATTGGATAATTGACGACTGATGTTTCCTCCAGAGAGGGTAGTTCAAATATTCAAGAAAAAAAACGATAATCGGAATATTATGGTATCAATTTGACCACTAAACCTATGTGTCTCTTTAAATTCTGTATCAGGAGGTAGTCTGAAATCAAGACTGTCCACAATCCCTCTGGTCTTGCCTATCACCTCTTTGCATGCATGTGACTTGGCTGAAAACCAGGAATTAATTCATGCACACGGAGTAATACCCATCCCATGTGGAAAAGCAATCCTAGTTGCAGTCATGGTAAGCCACAGGAATCAAGTATATTTAACTAAGAGACTCAAAATAAAGTCCCGGAAATCAGCTTTCTTAGCATCCTGCACCACACAATCAATTCTATAGCTCTACGGTCCCCTGCTGTCTGCGATCAAATATGTATTGGAACGCTGAAATATTTAGGTGTATTGTTTTTGTCTTCATGTGTGTGCTGTGTGGTGGACAAGCAGCATGGAGGCAAGCTGAGCCTAGCAGATGCAGGGCCACGCACACGCGGAGATGTGTCCACAGTGTGACCTTTTCAAACTTGCAGGACATATTTGACTCCGCTTTCTCCTTGTCTGCTTCCACCTGCAGCTTGCTTTGCCTTTTGCGTATTTTGTGCAGTAAAGTCTACTGAAAAAAAAAAAAAACACAACTTGTTTGGCACGACTTGGACTTTGTTCATTCTATGGGAGTTCACCCAGAGACTGATACTGTCATCAAAAGAAATTCTGCTTAGTTCAGCTTAATTTGTGATCAATGACACATATTGTCCATGTATCCTTTGCCTTTTACTGCAATATCATTACTAGAGGTTCTTTGTTCCACACAACAGCTGCACGGACATCCTACAATGGTCACCTTCTAATGATGCGTACGCATACCAATATAGTTAAATAACTGCAGCTCATAAGCAGCCTTCACTTGCATAGAGGTATAGAGCACAGTGTTTAGGCGATGGGTCACAAAGTCTATATTAAGACATATGGATTGGTATCAATCAACTTTTGGAGAGGATAAAGTAAATGGAGCTTTACAATAGCAGCCGACAGCCACATACTGTGCAAACACGCTCCCGTTACCTTTGCTGACACACATACCCATATGCTGATTGCCGAATGGGCAAACACAATCTGACAAAAGCTCTGTCTCTGGCCAATCACAGATTGATCTATTGACTACCCACAATGCACTGTGAAAAAGATGGAGGAAGAACTGTTTTACATAATCAAAGGGAGGAGGTCTTATTTTGGCCCACTTCTGCCTTTGGCTTGCTTGTCAGGTTGTCTGTCAGGCAGTTATTTCACTTTGACTTTGTGGTACGCTTTATTTCCATGTCACTCACAGAACTAGAGACGCTGGCTGAACAGTCATTAGCTTTGCTCAGCTTTCCGGTTTGGGGCTTTAATAGTTCTTTTTAGTGGACAGAGGTTGATCCCAATGGAAAAAGCGTTCGAGCAGAGAAGGAATAATTGCAGTCTTAAGTACTGTGAAGGGGATCAGTGAAGCCACTTTATTGAATACAAAATGTCAATTTTTAATGTGCGCAAGTCATATTATTGTTCTATAAAAGAAGATGCTTCCTAAATGTACCAAGGGGGAGTCTTTAAAATCATGCAGGTGCTTTGCTATTGACCATAAATTGAAAAGAAGTCAGTATGGCTTTCTTCTGGTAACACAAGCTACAACACAACCTCTGACAGTAGCTCGGTACACTGTTCCTTCGGTAGTGGTGAATCATTTTAAAGCAGCAAGGATATGAACATTGATAAATGCTACTGACAAGAAGCTAAATCCATTAGCTGCTTATATTTGATTGCAATCAGGTACAGTGAAGGCTCCTTAATCAATTCTACATATGTCACCTTTTCACCTACACATATAGTTATCTGTTTATGTTGTGCTCCACCAGGAGAGGGAAGTTATCCAGTGGAGAGAGTAAAGAAAAACCAATCTATGGTGTCTAGGCAAGCAGTCGTCAATTCAGCATGTCTGGGTATAAAAAGGAGTGGGACTGTGTCCTGTGTTGAAAAATGACTCGATGTTCAAAATGATTCTGCACTTACCACACCACAGCCCCTCGGACCCCTTACGGCAAAACACATCCACTTACCTGCAAGAGAGGAGAGACAAGAAAATCAATGACTGCACACTCAATTATATCACAACTTACCAAGCAAGTGCTCCCTTTGTTTCCTCTGGAGGAGATATAACACCACTTTATACCATCACAATGTATGTAGCAGTTTATTGAGGTTTACACTTTGAGGCTTAATAAGCTACTCTATTATAAAAGAATACAAACCAAACCAAAAAAAAGAGAAGCTTCTTTAGAATAGAGCAAGGCATATTCCGGCTGAAAAGGAGTCTTGTCCTCTCGTCCTCTCAACCACTAGAGCTATGTGCATTTATCAGGCACTAATAAAAAGCTCTGTCTCTGTAGAAAGGGAAAGGATAAATTGAAAGGCACATATAACCTTGAGTCTGCTCCTTCAATCAAAATGGCATATAAGCAGATATGAATGTCTATTTGTCAAATGTAGAGTAATGACAGTCCAGTGTAAACACAGGGAACAAAAGGCAAGAAACAACGCCAGAATAAAATGACATCAGGAATCGGTGGATTCGTCATGTTTCATATCTTGTTACCTGTCTGTCCCACTAAGAGGGGAGAGCTATTGGGCCGAGAGACACTGGCCTGGTCACACCGCAAGCACCTACTGCAATCGCACACGTCGACACCAGTACCACCACAGGTGTGAGACTGTGAGACAATCAATACTGAATCAGGTTTTTTTTTTTTTTCTTTTTTCCAGAAGGGGTATCAGTCCTGATACTGACATTTTTAAGCAGATTGTGATTCAGCCAGACGTGACCAATCCACATTAGATACAGTTTTTCTGTAAATGCCATTATAAAATTCAGTGGTTCTGCTGTCAGTCACAAATGTAGGGTAGATGCATACCTAGTTTTGAGCGTAGAAGCAAAAGTTCCATGCTCTGAGCTTTGTGCCCCTAGGCACATTTTTTGATTGTATAACATCTCATAACACTGGGATGTAAAATGCGTTGGCCCATGAGAGAGTTAAGCACTGACAATTCCAGGACGTAGGCAATCCCAGTAATAATTCACTAAACACAAGTCAGGGACTGAAAACAAGTCACGGCCATCAGAAAACAGCAACTATTGTCTGCTGATATATGGTTAATGGGGATAGAAGGTCAACAATAGGGTGAGAAGTTAAAAAAAATATCAAAGACAACAGGGATATTTCCTTTTCCCTTCTGTTGCATTTTCCCATCTCCACCCTTGGCTGTGTGAAGTATTAGCCAAAAAAAAAAAAAAAAACCACCCAAAAAAACAGCACTTTTACTGAGGGAAGCGTAATTATAGCACTTCTAACACAGTTTTGACATTAACAGCCTTTAGTCTGCTAATAAAATTCATGGTCTCTGGAGTTAAGCATTCTATTAAACTAAACAGTAGTGAGGAATGCTCATTGAACATATGAAATAGACATTAAAACAGGGACTGACACATACTGGTGTGAGAGAAAACAATTAATGGTTTTCATTTGTATATGCAATAATTGCACGTGTGTGTGTGTCATTGCCCAGCAGGGAGAAGTGTTGAGCATCAAAGCCCAGCATGAGGCCTTTGGCGAGTGACTTATCTCTACATAGCTGATCAATAATTATCCATGGGACATGGACTAATGAGGACGATAATACACTGTAGGTAAGATAACAACATAGTGAGAGGTATTGGACCAGTTCTCTTCATTTAGATCCACTCATCATCCTATTAGTATTTGTCACCTGGTTGATTAACACACTTATTCACTGTCTGGCTAAGTTTACCGACTGTCATTCTGCCTCTTCCATTAGTCTTCATAATAATTATTCTACTATTAATTCTTTTTTCGCTGCACCCGAATTTCTGAATTTATACAGTATCTTCATTTCTTGACTCTGACACGCTGCCTATCCTATTCCTACTTGCTCTTCTCTCACTTCTTGGTGCAACCTGCTGTAACAGCGCTAGCAACCCTCCCCTCTAGCACATCAATACATTTCAAGATGCTGTATGACACATGCGGTAAAGACAATTTCTGAGACCATCCATCAAAGGGACGACGAGCCCTTGCCCATCCCCGCTACTCGTCTCCTCAGCGTCTTCCCTCAATCCACGTCCAGTCCAGCAGACAGGATTAAATAGGGCCCATTAATCAGTGGGCTCGGCTAGAAAAGGCCAGACTGTAATTCAGCAAGGAAAGGCCGATCCTTAAGGAAGTCGACATCTTTGTCTCTTTTTAAAAAAAGCCCAACCTCAGCGTAGCACACATGCGTCAGCAGATTTGAACATGGGCATGGCTGGAGAGCTCAAGACATACCAACACACGGGACAAGAAAGTTGTAAATGTAAAAGAAAAAAAATAAATGAATAAAATAATAATCATGCCTTTGTGTCTCTGATTAAGCTGCCTAATTCAGATATTGATCAGTCCAGCAGTGGTTGGTGATAAACGATCGTGGTTGTGGTGATGTTAATGATGCCTAGCAGAGGCCAGGTACTGATAACTGCTTGAGACTGATTTGTCTGTCTGTCAATAGCAACTCTCTAAGGGCCCATTAGAAGAACGCAGAAAGAGAGTTCTCTCATTTAGAGCCACTCTAAATACAGGGATGTTATGGATTAATATTTGTAGCAGGAATGTAGCAAGAATGTGTCACATGTCCACATCCAGACCCTACGCACACACACACAAACTCTCTCCCACACACACACACACACATTCATCTTGAGTGAAAATAATCTTCCTTCGACTTGCAACGAAGCCAGGACCTCTGTTTTCTGAAGATACCTCAGGCTTTTCCAGTGCCATCTGCTACACCAATACCTTCTCACAATGGAGCTGACTGAGGGCCAGTTGGCAGCGAATCTGAGTACAGCAAGACTCGAGAGATGACTGGCAAGAGAAAAACGCAGAAACTCGAGCAGGCCAAGTTTCAGCTAACATAAAATCTGTTCCCTTGAAAGAGAAACTGAAAATCTTTAAGAAAAATCTAACTTAGACATTCTTCTCTATCGATACAGGTGCACTGGTTTGTTTTCCAAAGATTTATCCTTCCAGACAGTGTGCTATTTCCAGTTTCAAATGTCTGCCAATGGTCATATTTTGCCTGTGAAAACCAGTACGGTTAGATTACCTGAAAGACTTCCCCTTCCATACAAGCTTCAGGCAGGACACACAAAGGCACCCATGGTAGATAAGCTGATTTTGTTGCTATATTTCATTTTCCTATATCTCTCCCCATAATTTTTCAAATAATGGAAATTGGAATGGAAAATTAATGGAAAATTAAATAAAGTAGCAATGAATCAGGAAGGAAGAAAAAAAAAAAATCATTTAGAGACCATCACTTCCAACCAAATATTATTAGCGGAGGGCCACAGACCAATCCACATGTGCTTCCATATCATACGTAAACAACAACAACAATGGAATACATCTGTCAGGCAGTTCAGTCCCTTAGGGAGGTGCTTATAAAGACGGCCGGTTAGGCCATCAATAATTAAAACAGATGTAATTCCCATTAGCCATGGGAGTAGGCCCATAAATAGTTAATGTGCTCCGTGTGTCCCTCCCCCCTCTCCTCACATCTTCTCTCATTCCTTCTCTCCTCATGGCTCATCTCTTCCTCTCATCTTTCATCTACAGCCTTCTCTCCCTCTTGAGCTCCTCAAGGTTTCTCCTCTCTAAGCCGCCCCCCACTTCAGAGAACAGTGTAGAGGCAGTGGGCTCCAACACAGACACACACCATCACACTGATTATAACGGTCCCACAGAGGAGGTTGGATAGGATGAGGGAGGGGAGAGAGGGCAATGAGGGGGGACCCTGAGGAAACTGAGGCCACAATTTACAACCCGGCATCATGGGACTGGTTAGCTGGAGTGGGAGGCACTTGTGTCTACTTACACTTCAGCCTGACAGTGATGAAAAACAGACAGCTCCCATACTTACATCTTAATAGAAAAGACCAGCACAAAGGTAGTTTTGACAGGTCAAGAGGCCACATGGGGAGAAAGACTCACATTTTGGCTACCGAGAAGAAACAAGAGAAGGGCAAAGCAACCAAAAATGTATTGAGTCCTTTGAGTAGAGGAGCAGAAGAGTTTCTGTACTTCGGTCTGATGAATAACAGACAGGATGTAGAGTAGGACGCTGAAATTGAAACATTCATCTACTGATGTCAGCCCATCAGTCACCAGACTCCCCTCATTAATCCAGACTCTCCCCCTTCATCCAACCCCTCCATCTATCCTCCCTGCTGCTGGAGTTTCTCCCCTGTTGAAAGAGCTGCCTGTGAAATTGCAGCGTTATCCGAGAGCTAACCGAACAGCCACTGTCCATCCATCTCCATGATGACATGGGGCCTAATGTGCTGCTTCTACACCAGCCACACAGACAGGCCTTAGGCAACGACGACTAAAGAGGAGGCCAAAGATGTTCGCAGAGAACACAAACTCTCAGACCAAAAAAATTAGATTATTGCCACTGGCAACATGCACAAATTGCTCTGACAGCTATTACAAATCTCATCAAAGGCACTTTATCTTCCAGAAAAGATCAGAAATGACTCTAAATGGCCAGGCTGATGGTAGTGACCACTTAAATTCCTTATATGGTCAGTTGTAACTCTGTACGAAACGGTCATAGTCACATAATGGAGTCTTGTCAAGACTTCTGGACACGCACTTTACTGATGACATGCTACATGCTGTTAAAGCTATGTGCAGGCACTACTATGTCTAAGTGAAAAACTCCAGATTTAATTTGTCTGACCTACATAACCAACAGCAGGAGCAGGCCAGTCCATGCTGTTTATCAACCTAACATCACAGGGTTCCATGGCATCTGTCTGAGGGGAGGTCTCCCTGAATTATAATCTGCTCTCCAGTTGCTTTCATGTGAACTTTGCATATTAAAAATGCTGCATGGACAATCAATAACCACCCATTGAGTTCGGGTCCAGGGTTATCAAAACATAGAGGGATGGGGTGAAGAGATAAATGTGTAGTTACACAGAAAGCCAAAGAGAATGGCTGCATGGTTATATGAGTGGTGTGGTTGAGTTTGACCACTGACAAATAGAAAGAAGGCATACAGTTAGCTGCCGAAGGATACAAGTACTGTGTATAACATGAAAGACCAGTCAGACAAATCGAGTTTGGCTAATTTTAGTTAAGCTTAAGAGAAACATTGAAAGAAGATGGTAAAACAGATGGTTATACAGGTTTAACAAAGAAGAAAAGAAGGAAAACAACGGTTTGCCATCTGACGAGACAAGAGGAAACATTGCTTCAGGCACTGTGACTGCAGTCAGTTTTCAAATACACATGCTGAACTACTCACAGTCTGTATGTGGGTGTGTATGTCATCAATCCATATGAGCAAGTAGGTGTGTGCATGATGAAGACGTTGCATTTAAGCCAACATGTGTAATTTGGAATAACAGATGAGATAGGACATACATACTCAACGCTTTTGGGAATAATTGGACAGTGAATGCATTACACACAAGACAAGGAAAGTTTCCATTCCTTGTCTCAAATTCTATGAGATGATTTTCCATTGTTAGATCAAGCTGAGGGTTTCGTAACCTTATCATACTGTAAGTGCAACCCTAACCATCTACAAAGCCAACTTGTTTGGTACAGCCGTTCTTCCGCTTTTGCCACCAGAAGTCGTACTCCACTCTCTTGGGCCAAAATTTCTCCCGCAAGAGGGGTGCTGGCAACCCTCTAAACAACACAAAGTCATTCATCATCTCTCCGAGGAGTGAGCACTGCATCAATCTGTCTGTCAGCAGCCCTCCAGGCCAATACGCCTCTGTCTGCCTCTGTACATTTGATGCCAGTTCTCAGCACTCCATGGATTTAGCTCTCAGTGTATTACTACACTCATTATATTGCCAAAGAGTTCTGAAATATAAGAATGGCAATAACTAGCATTCCCTTGATTCTAGTAAGCAGCAAATAAAAGAATACAGGTCAGTTACACATCCAGACATTAGCTGGCCGCCTGAGAGAGCTCTCGTATTCCACTTGGAAGCTTGTAATCATGCATTTCTTAATTTGAAAAACTGCAAAACAGAATTTTGCCATGTTGCTATTTGTTATGTAATTACATGCCGACAGGGATAGGGTTTAACTTTAAAATACTCTGATGTTACATTTAGATTGAATAAGAAATTACACTGAGACAGATAGACGGTAAAAATGACCTAAAAGCAAAAAGTAACAGCATATAAACTTCAGTAGAATTGCTGAATTCTATGGTTTCTGCTTGCATTTCTTGCCCTGCGGAACAGTTAATATAGAGGCTACAGATTAGGAGTTCAATGATCTAGTGGAACCAGTGGAGAGAGAGAGCTCTGAAGATTGCTCATCCCAGGGGTACTGGATCTGTGTACGAGAGACTGGAGGGGCTTTTTTTTGGTTTGGGGTGGGGGGGCATCAACAACAAGTCTGCTTGCAGAGTATCTGCAATTTGCCTACTCAGCATCTGCCTCTGATTAGGAGTCTAACGAGGTCTGTATCGCATCTCACACGCTCCCAGACATGCACACACATACCCTTTGGTTCAGTGTGAGAAGCTATAGAAGGCTGGTTAGAAGGGA
Source organism: Xiphias gladius (assembly GCF_016859285.1). Taxonomy (NCBI): domain Eukaryota; kingdom Metazoa; phylum Chordata; class Actinopteri; order Istiophoriformes; family Xiphiidae; genus Xiphias; species Xiphias gladius. The sequence goes on along the minus strand of NC_053403.1, from coordinate 11,787,335 downwards.
AAAGAGAGCAGTAGAGAGACACATGCATTTGCCGTCAGAAAGCGCTCCTGTCTATTTGACAGATGCTGACAGTGAAAGACAGCTATTCTGCACAGGATGTCATGATGGATAACCTTTATGTAGTCTGTGAAGTAGAAAAGGCTTACCCATTGTGAAAGAGGACATCATCAGGCCTCAATCAGAAAAGCAGAAATATTATTCCGTAATATGATTTTAACTAGCCTGACACAGACATTTAAGGCTTCGAAAACCAGTTTACAATTTTAGTAACCAGTCTCTCTGTACAGGAACACACTATATCAGCCAAAGTTGGAAGAATACTGATATTTTACATTAGATTTGTTTTGTCTAATTTAATGCCAGGTTTAAAATCCGTGTTTCACTGACCCTCTGTAGTTGAAAGTGTGAAGTCTTTTGCACCTGTACCCACACCTAATAGTGATGTCACAGTGTACTAACACACCCTGGAGTACACTTATACATCATGGCAGCAAGTTAAACCACTGGGGGACAGCAAAAACAAAATTGTCAGCAGCAGTTTTTATTTGCCGTTTAAAATGATAAGTTTTTAAGTTTTCAGTTGCTTTAATTATTCATACTACCCTGAATTATTTGAGAGAGATTCAGGCAGTTATTGAATTGGGTCATTACTGTTTCCACATATATATTTTAGAGGTTTCCTGTGTATCTGATAGGCAACTGTGATTTGTACAATATCTACTAATGCTATTTGTTTTAATAAAAAAAAAATTGATAAGCTCTGAAGCTCTGTCGTGTAGGTGTGACAAAGGATCAAACCAGTAGAGTGCACTGTGGAGATGCCACTGAAGACTATGCTGTATTGTGAAACAGTGGTGTAGCGTGAATTAATTTGTACATTTCAATTTTTGATCATTCAGGATTCAGGATTGGCCTACACAGCCGCTAAAACAAGGCAAAACAGCATGATGCACATCAGTAACTTAGTCAGGAGGTAAATGTGTGAGCATGCCACCTCACAAACTCAAGAAGCCATGTGTTCCATTCACCACTCACTTCGGCCCTCCAAGCTGCACACCGGCAATCAGATCAATGACAGCTTTGCATTCAAATGGAAGCATTAAGGAACGGGCAGCTGCAGACCTCCAATGTTCCCCCCATCTTTCACTTTCTCATTCCCTCACTTCCACTGTCTGAGAGTGCCACTGACAGCCATAGCCCTCCAGTGACAGATGATTTGTGCAGTGACTTGATTTAGGCCTCTGCTCCCTTCAGTTTCTTTTTTAAAAAGCCCTTGTCAGAGAGATGAGAGTTTTATGTTTTCGAGGTGACAATAAGCCATGGGTTCATCACATGCCCTCTGAGCAGGGAGGAGGCATGAATAGGACTTTTATAGGTGTTAGCTGTAATGACTCCCTCCCCTATACCCTGATTAACACCACACATGTTGGCAGACGTGCATTAGTGTAGGTGGGCATGTACACACAGTGCAGTGTAAAGGTACATGCAAAACTGTGTCAATCCTTGATGCTGAATCTCCCACACAACGAGTACCTTTACTTAGCACCCTCCTGCTACCACGCATTCCTGTCAAAAGTTCCTTTATTTTTCCATGATTAGCCAAGTTAATAGGCCATTAAAATGCTGCACCATCAAAGTGGGAGTTTTATTCCCTACCCAGTCTGGCCTTTCATTCTGTAGGAAAAGAATGTAGCAGGGAGGGTATAACAGGCGGCTAATCCAATGGGATACTCCCAACAATAAAAATACCTTACTGGCAGTGCCTGGTGGAATGACCCATTTTAATTGTGCGTACACTAATCTGTCCCAAAGCAAAAAGTGCTGCGGTTATATCCAACAGTCTTCCTCTGTGGCTCAGCGGTGCATTGTGTGGGTGTGTGAGGTCCGGAGGATCAGCAATATTGTTTTTGTGGGACTCGGAAGGGCTTACAGAGACGCTTGCGCCCGAAAGGCTGCACTAAATTTAATCCTGTATCAGAAATTGTACAATGGGTGATCATGGATGGATTTGATCATTTAAATCCATGATCATTATGTTAAACTTTGAGAGCACACTCGGATTTGTAATACAAACCCTGTTTGGAAGAATAAAAGAAGTTGAACTTGAAAACATTCTCTGGTGCAGAATGATGGCTCATGTTATTCTTGACTAATCTCTGAAGCTGGCTGCCACGTTTTGACTGAAAGGAAAAGCATATTTACTTTTTGCAGGCATCCAATTCAGCAGCCCAGCTCTTAACATGGAGCCCTGGGTTAAGGCCAGACAGCTATTGACCTATGGAGCTTTCATAAGCACTTTTATAAAATATCAGGACCTTCTTTGTTCTTTGGAATAGGTCTGACCTGTTATTGATCTACCCCATTAATTTTATTCATTCATGAAGGAGAGATGTACTGTATGAAGGGAGGATTGGCCAAGTTAATGGTGATTGAACCTTAGAAAGAACTATGCTTGCATTTCCCAAAATGGGTTGTAAACTCATTTTTAGATATGTTTTGCAAACTCGTGGTGGATGACATCTTCCCTACAAAGGGTCTGAACCCTGAAGCTCTACAGCAACCCTTGCAAACCAGAGCTGTGGCATGTGACATGACCTCTGATTCAATCTGAGGTCACTGTTACTATGCAGAATGGACTGTGTACATGAAGGCTATACAGTGTATTCCCTAAGGTGTAATACAGTGGCAAATCAGCATTTGCCTTGTTAAATAGGGTAAATAAGACCTTTGCCCTTTTTTTCATGGAAGTCTCACCGCCTATACACAACATTGCCGTAGGTTGGTACTGACATTTAGCACCTCCCATTTATCTTGCAAAAGGTCATGAATTGTAGCACGTTCTGTAATGAGTCATGTGCAGAATGGATTAAAGTTCACACCAATACCATAAAGGTCAGCTAACAGGGCATGTTGGCCCCGAGGCTCTTTTTTGCCATTCACTCATCAATAAATTAAATGAGGGAGTTATTGAGGGGTGTTTAGACACACCCAGTTGATGGCTACTGATAAATGTCCAACTGCATGCCATCACACAGTCCAACGATCTGCATTTTCTGTTGTTTCCATTCCTTAGAGGTAGATAGATCACCCTGCTATTAGTGAGAATAATGCCACAGAGCATTATGGTATGCGTTTTTACATGCCAAAGGCAAGAAGAGGCAAGATGGTATTCAAACATGTAACCTAGTTCAGTGCGACCAAGCAAGTGCTCCTTTCTTCCCCCTGCCCTCCTGACTTTCTTCTAAATTTGTTTAAACTCTTGGCATGGCCTGCACTCGCTGACACGTGTTAATCAAGCTTGTCATAACAAACACATTTAGTGGTCAACATTTGAAAAAACCCATCTGGGGTTGACAGGGACATCTTGTATTGCTGCTGTGATTGGGAGCCAAATGGAACTCAATACAAAGAGCCTGTGATAATTCAAAGAGTAATATAGGATTCCATACAAATATGATGGGGTAAAGGAATAAATTAGAATATTGTAGAGCAGGACGAATGTTATGCTTTTATTAGCTACCTTATAGAAAATAGTTCTGGTTATTTTCAACTAAGGCCTTAAAGGAGTACTCTCTTGTTGCACTTTTACAACATAGTTGGACCGTGAACAGTTTTTAAAAAGTATCACGATCAACGCAGCAAAACCAGGTATATTTTTATAGTTTTATTTTTATTTTTTTTATATTCAGATATGCGGGTGTGTTATGCCAGTCCTGGCTAACGTAACCTCGAGCTGCTAGCCTCACGCGGATTTGAGGAGCGTGCTGGAGATCTGGTAATCTCACTTCTTTCTAACTTCACACCCAAAGAGCTTTTCCTTTTTCAGACTTGTAGTCTTTAGCCCGAACCAACGTTGCCTTAAGTTATGTCACTTGAAGACATTTATAATATTTGGTGCAGCTCACCCTGGAGCCACAACTTCTCACATACGCACTAGTCCTTCACAAGTCCTGTAAACTGTCTTTCATGTGTAAAATAGGTGCACTTCCCCTTTATTTTCCAGTTTTTCCCCATCTGGCTAATTCTGTTGAACATTTAATTTATTTTGTTTTGGAGCTATTTCATTGTACAGCTTTATATACCCAAGAAGTCACTGGGAGCAGCTCTCTATTATGCGTTGTGTGAAAAAATGTGTTTTTAATCACTTTTTGGGTTTAACCATTGGAGAGGTCATCGGCTAGCTGAGTGTGTATTAGAGAGCAGCACTTGGCTGCCTGGAGGAAGGTAAACCTTATTGTTTTGGGCACAAATAATTTGAACACTTCTGCAATCCAACTAGCCTGCAGCAAATACTGACTTTGTAAGTCTCATATCATTACATCTTTGTTGAGAATGTGACAGCCAGCTACTGGTTCTTTTTTAGGGCGTAGTTTATAGTGTTGACATACTGACTATTTTATGTTGCAAGCTGAGTATCTTATTGTAAGATGAACACTAACATGAATACACTATAATTGTTCACACTGACAATCAACTGACATGATGCCAAAAACCTGCAAGTCCTAGAATGAAAATAAGTGGAATCATCTTTCATAAACACCTGCACAGAATTCTCTCAAACAAACAAAACTCTACCACTAACATACACACTATCAACCAGTGTAACAAAGTTAATCTCTCTGATAGCTTTTCCACAGCAAGCTAGCTAGTAAGCAGTCCTGATATCCTGCTTAGCTGCTGTTGAGCCAATGTCTATGTTGCTCTACTTCCTGGGTTACAGATAAGAGTTAAAAAGCAGCCCTGGTCGCTGCCACCGGTGCAGACTGATAAGCAATGCTACAGACCCATTGGTCCGCTGGTAGATCACTGTCCACACCAGACTTCAGCAAAAGATAAGACTTCACATCCTTATGCGACCTTTGTGTGAAACAGATGGGAGTAATGATAAAACACTGAGGAGTAAAAAGTAGAGAAAAAAAGCAAAGTCATGGATTGAGTTTTTTAAGATTTTCTCTCCCTGGTTAATCAAAGGATGAATCCTTGTTGCCGTTTGGGGTTTAAAACAGCAGCTGACGCATTTACTCAATATGTTCTTGTCAGCAGATGAGCTCAGGGTCATTGAAAAGCTGCTCTTTTGACCAAACACTGAGCACTGACAGAGGTAGACAAGATTGCACGAGTTACATCTGTAACGCATTGCTCTGTGCTGTAACCTGATCTCTGCTGAATGGATGTCAAAGAGTTGTGTGTGCAACACCTTGCCGAACTAGTTTGGCTCAGATACCTGTGCTATGTGTATTTATATCAAGGTCTTCAGGGAGCTGCTTCCTGAAACTTCCTGAGACTATCTCACAACAGGTATCTGAGGAACCTCTGACACCACAGTCAAATACTTTCTTTTTGAGCTTGTGAGCCCTCCTCCTAAATTCCAGTATGTCCCCAATCTACAGACAACCAGGACTACAGAGACAGAACAGTGAGTACATCATTAAAAAAAAATCCTAGTGTTTTTCTAGTGTTGAATTTCTGCCTCTTTCATTGATTGTAATGTACTCACTATCTGCATTCATCATATAGCCTGTTTATGGCTACTTAATCAACCTCGTGTGATTAAAACATATCTAGCAGGAACTGGAGCCAATCTTTACCAAATCACAACCTATTTCCCAGCAGTAGCAGTAGCAGCTGTCCAGCGGTAAACCAATACACGGAGCAATAATCAGGTGAATCTTGCTGGTAGAAGAAAATTGGCTCATTGAGATTTAACAGCAGGCTATAAGTTGGGGTGTGCTACTGCATCGCAGATGAACACCATTCTGAGTGACTGAACAAATGAGCGTGCATTTGTGTGTATTTTAAGTGCAAATATTAGGACCTTGGGGTGCGAATGATGCTAGGCGAGCTTTACAGCAGATGGTGTGTGGAGCCATTCAGAAGCCAATCTGACATAACATGGCATCAAATAATTGGAATCCTATTCAAATGTATCAAGTGTAATGATAGGCTCTCTTGACAAATAACAATTTTCAGCCTATAATGGACAATTTACAGAAATCTGGTTGGCAGTGCATGAAAAGGTACCAAAAGTGCACACCCAGTGCTCTCTAATTACTAGGTGTGATTTCTTCATTCTTACCTGCTCTGTAGTTAGCCTTTTTATACATGGATTTATTCTTAGGGAGTGACTGTTTATTTCCATTTACTGATTTAGTCTATTATGTATTTTAAAAAGGTTATGTAGATACCATATGAATAAGATATGAACATTGTGTTGTATCGTGTATTTCTCTGCTTTCTGATGATATATATCACCTACAAAGCAAAGGAGTCAACTAACACTTAAAAACCACAGTTGTTAGCTGACCAATGGCGAACATCCCCGCAACAACCTGGCAGGATACATCAACTCCCACCATAACCAATCGCCCTCCATCTTTCCCTCTGTGCCTCTGCATCTGTTGCAGTCTCAGAGGCAGATGTTCCTATGAGGAGAGGCAGCAGGCAGATAGACCCCCCCCCCCGAAATCCCCCATATGATTACCTCTCTATCTATCCGACTGCAACAATACCGCACACCCCATCTCACCACCACCTCTCCTTGTACCAGCCCTTTGTATGAGCTTCACTGATCCTCATCTCTACACAATTAAGACGGATAACAAGAGGTTTGAGGCTCACTGCTTGATCATAGGACCCACTGACACCAAACACATAAAGGCCACTTGACAGTCAAGCAGAGGTGATGGAGCATATAAATGCATGGATTGGGGGTCAGTTGTGTGCATTGTCCTTAAATTCCCAGCAGCAGCAGTAGTTTTCTAGAAAACTACCCTGATGAATATCAATTTGAATTGTAATGCCGCATTGTTAGCCATTAATAATGAAGGTTGAACAAGCACTAAAGTATTATGGGACTCTTGCCAGGTTGCTGCTAAGGAGTGAAATTCACTTATTTTACCACAGTGGATTTTGGTGCCAGAGCTCTGGCCCAGGGCCATATCTGACTGCTGTTGTGGAGAATAATGATGAATATCCGAGGTGTCATTAATCTTCGTCTGGTATATGTGAGGCAGGCTGTTTGTGTTTTCTTTCATGCCACATCCCCCCTGGAGCCAGGTGGTGACCAGACAGCACAAGGTCAGGAGGGAAGGTCAAAGAGCGTCATGGGTCTCTCATCAGTGATGGAGTGACAATGGGACACAAATGCATACAGTCACGTAAAACTAACTTATTGTTACGGTTACTTTTTTCCAACTATGAATATGGCAGAATAAAAGTTTTCATAAAAAAGACTGCTTACAGTTCAGAAACAGAAACTGCAATAATACTGACTGGAAAATTACCAATGAGGTTGAATAGTGTCAAGCACTGGTGTACTTTGTGCTCGCACATAGCAAGAGGGCATGGACAGCCTGCAACACTAACAATAATAATTGAGATTTTGGCTTTGGCTAGACTTGATTAGTGCTGGTAAATAGAAAGAAAAAAAAACGAAAAAAAAAAAACATGGCTACATTTGCTGTAATGTGTGCCAGCAATCTGAGCTAGCTGGTCGATGCTAATCCTGTAAAAACTCCAAAGTACGTTGTGACAAAATAACTTGGACAGAGTTTGTCATTTTGTATTGACCATAGTGAGGGGACTGAGGTGAGAAAAAAGAACACACCTCCTTCCTAAAGCCGAATATGTGCTTTTGTATTGATACTGAATTCACAGTTGAAAGTGTCATGTATCGGGTGTCATTGGGAAAACCTTTAATTTCCCCCTCTGTCTGGTGCAAACCTGCAGGCATATGTCAGAATGCCCACGCACACAGAAACCAGTACAGACAAACACACACACAACCCCCCCCCTCCTCAATTACTTAAAAATCAACGCACAGACAACAAGGTGCAGCTTTGGTTCTGTTCTGGTCTGGGTTGCTGATTTGCAGGGTAATTCGATTATAAATTTCTTCACCAGCCACTCTTCTGTCTAGATTTCAAAAGATTCATAATTCTCTTTGTTAACACCCGAGCTATGCTAAAGCCCCTGCAGCTAAGATGTAATCCTAAAATGAACTCTACATCACCTCCAACACAGCCATAGGGAACAAAATAACGCTAGAGGGAAGTCAAAGAAAGTATGCCAGCTGCCCACTCAGCCAATCATGTGTAGGATTTCTGTGGAAAGACATCTTGTGGGATTGGAAGAAGAGCCCATGGGGGAATGATAACCCTGTTCAAGATATGCTATCAGCTTCCAAGATGCCAACAATATGTACTGGAGCATCAATAATGTACTGGAAACGGCAGTGGGAGATTACTGCTTCAGTTGGATTAAATATATCCCCCCAAAAAGAAAAAAGAAAAAAAGTTTTAGCTTTATTTTCAGTTTGATGACTATGAATTCTTCAACAGAGGCGACAGCAATATAATGTGTTTTATTACTGCCAATGTCATGAAAAATGGTACAAAGGACTGTATGAGCCTTACGGTTACCGTGAAGTTCAGTAGTTTATAGCAGCACCGCTATAAACTGGTAACTGTATAAAGTTATTAATCTCTTAGGAAGCAAACAATCATGTGGTGGGAAGTCTCGGCTCTCTTGTAAAGCAGAGGGTGACTCATGATTCGTGTGATTTCTGATGGAATTCAAGGCAGCCTCAACTCCAACTGAAGTACAAAAAAGAAGAAAGACACTGCTCATTTAAGCGGTGTACAATTATATGATGAAAAGTGGTTTTGTGTTGTTACTTCAAAAAATCTTTTTCTGGTCAAGGCACTTGTTCATTTTTAGGTTCTTTTCTTAAACCTGACTCCCAGTGAGAGAAATTACAGCTCTGTGCCTAGAACCACCTGGTTCAATGTGCACTGCATGTTAACTAACCAGACACACAACTAGAATACACAATCTATGCAAAAAGCACGAACCGGGACATCAGTTATCCCTAACCCATAGGACGGCATGAGGAGAGGACAAATGGGAATGCAGACGTGAGAACTGAGCTGCAGCTTGATTTGTTCATTTGAAATTTGATTGCAACTTAGTCCCACTTCTGTCTTTTTTCACTATCACATCGTACTTCCTATGTCTCCTTTCTTTGTCCATCTGGTGGTATAAAATTTGGCCGCAGCCGTTCCTGTGGAATTGGCTTCATTAACAAATAGTCACATTTACCACAGCACAGACCTTTGGCACATCCACTTTATTGTAAATAAGGCTAGAGTAGTTTGGCCAACAATGCCAGTTCCACCATATGGGAGGGGGTTTGGTCTCCAGACTAGACTTTTATGATCTTCACTGAATCTCACGCTCATCTTGACCTCCAAGCTATTTTGAGGTTGAGAACCCAACCACGTATCATTAACAATCCTGCCATTTAGATGCTTATGTCTTGAGAGAGACTAAACCCATTGTGTTGCTGTTCTTACCTTAAATTCACCAAGGTGTTCCCAACCACAGTCACGAAATGCATTTTACCCAATTACACTCAATTAAACAGAAATACACTCTTATCAAGAACAATCTAAGACCTTATTACAAGAGTGATTTAGAGGAAGCATGGTCACGTGCTCTTATTTTCCTTCTGTTGGCCTTGTTTGATTTGATAAAGGCACACTCAGAGGCAGGCATGTGCATTTTGGATACAAACCCAAGGCTCAATTTATTCTTTGCGGCCGGCTTATAGCAGCTGTTCTTACACTGCCACATTCAAACCTGCATTCTGGAGAAAGACTATTTGTTCTGTGGCATTATGACATGTCTTTTTAATGTTGTAAATGAGAATGTATGCTTTCGCTCATTTGTAGAAGAGGTTTTAATTACTACCCAAACATTTAAGGTTTTCTTTGCACGGGCCAACATGTTCTAACTGCAAACAGGTTTTATGAGTCATGAGGACATCCCCGTGAAGTTGTGAGAGCAAATTTCCTCCTTGAATTACGCTCCTAACCATAAGACATGACCCGTTGCAGAGGCGGTTTGTTTCAGGCCATTTCATCACAATCGACTAAGGGCTTCCTTGCTGTCAGGTGCAAGTCCATTTTCTGATAGCCAGTACTATCTGGTACGTGTTTAGAGGGGGTTGGGTTAGAGTTTGTCAGGAGGTGTGAGGTTGAATTGATGGGTGTGAGGAAATTTGTCTCACTCTAAAAGAGAGCAGTGAAAAGAGAGAGGAGATAGAGAAACTGTAGTGCAAGGAAAAGAAATGAGGGAAAGAAAAAGTGATGTGGGAAAGCAGATCAATAGAAACATATATATATGTTCCAACTGTAACATAGGGCTGGTTACTAAACTTAAAAGAAGAACCAAAATTATCTGCTTGGAAGAGATTGATTCTCTGTTTGCAACCAGCCTGTGAAATTACCCCCTTGGCTAAAAGAATACATGAAAAGTAAAAAATAAAACATCTCTCTTTCTGTCTGGATTGTTAAATTTGACTTCTTCAGCAGATGGTTTAAAGGCAGTCTCTTTAACTTTTGTGAAAGCGGATTCATACGTTGAATATCAATTAATGTTAAAAATGTGCTTTTGGATTGCTTTAGAAATAGAAAAGTCTGGTTACTTAGGTGTCAAATCTAGTCAGTCAACAAAATTACAATTCTGTACCTACTCAGTAATTTAAGTACAAAATGTAAACTTATCCCGCCGTAGAACAAACCAGTTACTTAAACTGTATTACTGCCCAGTGCATACCGAACAGCAAGAGAAACTGAAATGTAAACTGCCCAGCTACAGCCAAACACTCATTCCTTAGGAGGAATTTGCAGAACAAGCTTGAAATGAATGTGTGTAACAATTTGACTAGGCTGATACAGTACAGCTTGTGTGCACAGCCAGTGCTGGTGGGTTCAAAGACTAGCTTCTGTTTGTGCAATTTATGTGTGAGTGTGTGGTTATGTATGATCTACAGTATGTGCACCTATTCCAACCTCCCTAATAATATATATTTACCAATAATTTTAACATTAACATTATTTTAACACAAACAGCTATTAAAAAGGGAGCAGGATTCAAATGAACACACACACACACACACACACACACACACACACACACACACACACACACACACACACACACACACACACACACACACACACACACACACACACACACACACACACACACACACACACACACACACACACACACACACACACACACACACACACAGAGAATATCCTACACCAAACCCCACATATATACTGCAGAAGAACCCGATCGATTGGGATCAGCATGTTAGCATTGCAGATGGCCATCATGTGGGATCATGTGTCAACAGAAGGAAAGGTATCATGTGGGAATCAATCATGGCAGCAGCATTCTAGCTTTGGAGATTCCACAGGGATAAGTCAGCTCAAATCTGACGGGCTGGGATTTGGCACTCCAGAGCTTTGCTTGTCACAATATTGATTTAGAAATAATTACCCAGACTGCTTAGTGATTCTTCGCATGTTCACCTGTATCCTAGCCTCTGCCTCCTTCCTGCATGTCACTGCGGTGAACCAGCCCTTATTTCACCTCTGAGTAAATGTAACAAACACAATCTGGGAGAGCTGTTTGTTTTGAAATACAGCTGGAGCAGTCAGCCCCTCCTGCAGTTAAGTCTAACAGAGACGCTAGTAAGTAATTACCATCAAATCTGGTAGGTTAGCATACAAAGTATGACTGACAGCTATAAGCAATCTAAATGCTGATTGAATCACCAGAGATACAAATTATTGAAATACACTATCAAGCCAACTGAGATGTGATTGCCTGTCATATGCTTTTCTACCATCAAAGTCACCTGAAATGAATTTAAATGAAGAGGTAGGAATCCAGTCTTACCTGTTGCTAAGATCAAACCTGAGAACTTCCAATTACAACTTCTCTGACTGCTGGGCAACACGGCAACTCTGTAACTGTAACCTTGGTCACAGATAAACTCCATCAGCTTTACCATGCACTAGACAGAAGGGTGTAGAGGCCCATGCTGTAAATAATTTCTGAGTTTACCGTGCTGTACCTTGCAATGGCTTACAGTTTTATGACACTAAGAGATGATGTTATAGAGGTAGCACCATCTGTAAGAGCTGCTCTATGTCACTGAAGTCAGAGCAGCAGCATAAATATCTATTTCATGACTGGGAAATGAAGCGTGTTTGGCACAACAAGAAAAACAAGCAATTTATTTCTACCACCGTAGTTTGTGCGGTTTTTGGCACATCTGCTCCGCTGAGAGAGAATTTGATAAAGAGTCCACACAACCCATCCGGCATAACTGCTCAGCAGGGCTAAATGACTGGGAGACATGCTGACTTTAAGTGCTCTAATAGCACTAGATCATATAACCCATCGCTACTGCCCTGCTGTAATAGACTAATTGTGGATCTGCGCAATACAGAAGACAGCAGCTGAGCACATTCACCCTCTGTTGCAGCCTCCCAATCCATTTCTCAAGCTTTCTGCTGTGTTAGTGCCTAAATTAGAGATGGAGCACACTGTAATCCCCTTCAAACATCTCACTGGACAGGGAAGGACGAATTTCAGGTTTGTGTCTGGCTGCCTGAAAGGTTCTTCTCTGATTTTAACAGAAACCATGTGCCACTCAGATACCACCTACTGCCCCTAATGGGACAGAATGTAGTGAACAGAATAATGGGTGCTCAATTTGTTTGCCTCCGGACTACACTTGAAATATGATCATCAAAATGCGCTCATAATTCATTGGTTCTTAAATCTTAAAAATTATGTTTTATTTCACAGCTTTTCAATTTGATGCAAAATCGAATTTTGGATTAAATTTTCCAGCTAAAGCATGAAACAAAGAATACAATAATATCCAAAATTACAGAAATTGGTCACTTAACCAATCAGGGATTTTTATTTTATATTTTTATATGACTGCATAAAATATGTATGTACTGCTACAATTATAACAGTAATTTCTGTAGGAAATATAATTGAACACATCCACAACATTTAAATGCAGCATCAAGATATCAAACGCAATTCAGAAATTTGATATTCAATATAACACGCATTCTTACGGACCCTCTGACCCAAAGGCCTGTTGGTTGCCTAAACACAGAAATTATTTTGAATGTTTGTAAAATCAGAGAGAGAGAGAGCTCCTCCACCAGATGCTTTGCTGTCATTTACCACACACACACTTCTCATAATTGGTGTGAAAGGGCCAAGGAATGTGTCTTCACTGGATGAAATGTCTCTGATCAGTAGGACATTCTTCTTTTGCCCTCAATACAAGAAACCAGAGTTTTAAGATAAGTAAAAAACTTCCACATGAAATTTACAAATCTCTTTGAACTCAACACCATGACCAAAGATTAAACGGTTACTCACAGCCCTGCAATGACAGGGAGGATCAATTTTATCAGTTATGCAAATTCTTATGTGGTGGTTCAATGGTTAAGTCACAAATTTTTTTCTTATACTTTAGCTACAGTGCCTTTTTAAATGAATGCTGAATAAGTTTGCTTTCAAACCAATACAAAACTAAAACAATGGGGCTTACTTAACATAATAAAAATGTTGCTTTCATTCTCCCTGAGCAATGGAGGATTTTAGGTTCCAGTTCTCCACACAAAACCCTTCATCTACACTGAAACTCTCGTTGTCCATAATTACCCCATATTTACCATAACTATCCTATTAAAAACCTCTGTGTGGATCAGCCAGGTTTGGTGAGAACAACCGTTGTGGTTATTTAACCTCTGCCAACTCGTCTGGCAAAGCAGTGTATTGGCAGCTCTGGTCTGAATCCTACTCCTTCTTAACAGTCAAGTATAACTGAATCATCATGTTTTCTGGAATCAGCCTCCACTCCCAATGAGTGTTATTTACTGTATCTGACTAACAAGCCTCACATTGGAGCAGCACCACCTCTGCTGCCCCAGTGATAACAAGCCTCACATTGGAGCAGCACCACCTCTGCTGCCCCAGTGACTCAACCCTGCCAAGTTAAAGACCACATCTGTGCAAACACACACTAACTACATGAACAACCCCAAGAAAGCTATGGGCTAATTTTCTTGACTGGGCTCATCTCTATTAACCAAACACTCTGTCCTCTGTGGTAATAAGACACAGAAATGCTGGCAGATGGTTATTTAACCTATAATGATCTACAGTATGCTGGAAATCCAAGCTTTTTACAATTCAGTAAGTTAATCACACAAGCCTTCAAAGTAAAAGACTCAATTGATGCGATCAGCTGGGACTCACATTATAAACCATCCATTACCAGGGCAGGAGATTGATGCTGGTGTTGCTTCTGAGTTTGTCTAGAAAGAGTTAAAGGAGCAGCAGAGGCTTCCCAAGGCCTAAATAGATTTCCCAAAAAAACAAGTCTGTCCTTAGCTGATTGATCACAATCAATGCTCAATTATTGGCTATGGAAAACCATTTTACATGTCATGGCCTTTGTGTGCCCCAAGGGGGACTATGTTAACCTTTTTACAGCACAGGCTCGTGACCACCCAGGACAGGGGTGACCTGTGTAAGACTTGCATGACCTGGACAAATGAAAAATGTTATTGTCAACTATAAATAATTGGAATGGGAATAAGGTAAATATTATTTCATTAACTGTTTTGTCTATATATAGAAAATAGTGAAAAATGCCCAAGACACTCAGACACTTGCGTGAAAGTGTCTGAGTAGTGCTATACAACTAGTCTGTTGGGTAAATACTGTATGCAATCGCAAAGGCAGCATTAGCAGCTTTTCAAAGAGGAGACAGGCTAATGAAGAGTTCTAAGAGACTAACTTCTGGCTAGCCATTCAAGATAATGATAATGGCAATTTAGTGCAGTGGATATTAGCAGCTCTAAACAGTTGCCGGTCCAGTGTAAGGATCAACAATCCTATTCCTATTTTAGCATCTCAATGATCCGTCTGTGAATATTTTGTTTTTATCAAAACTTAAACAATTAAAGTTTTAGTACAGGTAAAACTAGAAAGAAATAATCTTAAGTGCCCATTATTTTTACATACTATGCAAATTAAGTGATTCACCTTCATCTAGGGCAATAAACTGAATTTAAATAAAACTTAATATAAATTTATTATCCTGCCAACCCGCAGAAGTTTAAACAGCTGCTGTTATTCTGACAGTAAGACTGATCCCTGCGGGTGGAGCTTGATCTGCATCATGTCACTCAATTGTGATAAAAAAGTAGAGATACTGTCATATGAATTTAGAATTAGGAATGTCTGTTTTGCAATCAGGAAGCAAAAAGGGGAGCGAACACGATGCAGAGAGTTGAAATACTATTGTGAATTTGCAAAGCTCTGTTGTCACATTGTGACTCATTTACCCTCAGCATGGTTTTCAATTACTGATGATTAAAACCCCCCTTTGGTATTCCTTTTCAATACAAGCAAGAGCTGCCTTAATAATGAGCTGGACCTCCAACAGATACATTGAAATGTCCAATAGTAATGTCCTTTGTAAGGCTGATAAAATACTTGAAAAGAGTAGTATCCCTTCGCTGACACGGTTACACCCCCAAATTGTTTTTGGCAAATCGAAGCAAGCTCATATTCTTACAGTTGCTTGATAATCACAAGGAGCTGTTGCATGTTGCCTCAAATGGTTCTTTGAATGATGCATGGTCTCAGGCTAACTACATTTTTTAACTTTGTACAAAGTGAAGAATTATGGCAGTATCAACGGCAGCCCATTAAAGGGGCATTCATGCAAAACAGAGCATGGGTTAGTGCTGCTCTCAGCAACCTTGATGAATAGATTCAGGAGTACAGTGGGGAAATGCAGCTACAATTGTACATTAGACTTTGTAGCTGTGTTTTAGGAACTACCATCCAGGGGGAAAAACATACACAAGTTCACCCATGCACATGTGAGTAGATACGGACTGATAGTACGTAATAAAATTATTTTAAGGGCATCTCTATGTTCATATCTAGTGAAAAGTGATGATATAATCTAAGTTTTTAAAATGTATAATGAACCGTAGTGCTTTAGAGGAAATCCGAAGAATTAATGGATATACATTTGATATTTGTATAGAGTTAGGTCCATAAATATTTGTATTTGTAAAGTGACACAATTGACACAATTTCCGCAATTTTGCCTCTGCACACCACCATAGTGGATCTGAAACGAAGCCATCAAGATGTGATTGAAGTGTGGACTTTAAGCTTTAATTAACAAATATACTGCATTAACCGTTTAGGAATTACAGACATTTTTATACATAGTCACTCATTTTCAGAGGCGCAAAAGTAATTGGACAAATCAACATTATTATAAATATCAGGATTATTTTTAATACTTGGATGACAATGCTTTGCAGTCACTGGAAACCCACTGACATCACCAAATGCTGACTTTCCTCCATTGAGATGCTTTGCCAGGCCTTTACTGCAGCTATCTGCAGTAGCTGCTTGTTTGTGGGTCTTTCGGCCCTACATTTTGTCTAGAGTAAGTGAAAAAAATGCTCAATTGGGTCAAAGTCAGGTGACTGGCTTGTCCATTGAAGAATATTCCATTTCTTTGCCTTGAGAAGCTCTTGGGTTGCTTTTGCAGTATGTTTTGGGTAATTTTCCATCTGTACTGTGACACACCGTCCTATCAGTTTTGCAGCATTTGGCTGAATCTGATCAGATAGTTTAGCTCTATACACTTCAGATTTACTCCTGTTAGTGACCCAGCTCCACTGGCAGCCATACATGCCCATGCCATAACACCACCTCCACCATGTGTGACAGATGATGTGGTACGCTTTGAATCATGAGCCGTTCCTTTCCTTCTCCATACTGTTCTCTTCCATCATTCTGGTTCAAGTTAATCTTGGTTTGATTTGTCCAAAGAATGTTGCTCCAGAACTGGGCAAAGTCTAATCTGGCCTCTCTGTTCTTGAGTGTTACCAGTGGTTTGGACCTTGTTGTAAATGCTCTGTATTTACATTCATGAAGGCCTCTCTTGATTGTAGACTTTGGCAATGATATGCCAATCTCCTCAAGAGTTTTCTTGACCTGGCTAGATGTTGTGAAGATTTTTTTTTTTTTTCCATGAAGGAAGGAATTCTGCGATCATCCACTCTAGTTGTTTTCTGTGGACTTCCAGGTGTTTTGGTGTTGCTGAGCTCGCCAGTGGTTTCCTTCTTTTTAACAATGTACCAAATTGTTTATTTGGCCACTCCTAAATTTCTGTTATCTGTCTGATAAGTGTGTTTTGTCTTTTCAGCCTAATGATGGCCTCCTTTGGACCAATATTGAGAGATACCAAATACAAATTCCACACATGGAATCAACTCCTTTATCTGCTTAATTTGTCATGAAATAATGAGGGGACAGGCCACACCTGGCCATTAAACTGATCAACTGTCCATTGTCCAATTACTTTTGATTCTCTGACAATGGAGGGTATATGTATAAAATGGCTGTAATTCCCAAACAGTTAATACGATATTTTTGTTAAACCCCTTAAATTAAAGCTGAAAGTCCTCCATTTTAATCACATCTCGATGGCTTTATTTTAAATCCATTGTGGTGCTGTACAGAGCCAAAATTATGAAAAGTGTGAATGTCCAAATACTTATGTGCCTCACTTTACATTTTGAGAAAAGAGATCTGGTTCCATTTAATGACTAAAAAAAACAAAAAGTGATGACAAATAGCAGCATTAGTAATGGAATTTCTTCCAACAATGTTGGAGGAAGACATTCACATGATCACAAAAACTTGCTGTAGCAATTACTGTATAAAATCATTGATGCTTTTTGTATTATGATTTATGTTTTGTCAGAACTGCAACTTTCTATATCAAGTAAGTGTTTTATCTTCAAAAACATTTATGTCAGATCTGATAGTCAAATCTTTGCTGTCACATAGCACCTACGAAAACATCCTATCGTTTTCTGACTGTTACTTGGCAAAGTAGCTCATACTGAAGACACCTTTCTTCTCTCTTGTATGTCGGCAATACAGACAGACAGGTTTATATAGACAAGTGTGCAAGCTACTCTGGCCTCTCCATCTCTGGGAGTGTTTGACACCTCTTGTCACTGTGTACAGGTGCTCCACGCATACATTTGCACTAATACACCTGATGCAAGCTATAGTAAATCAATACTGAGATGTGCAATGCTACACAACAAGAATTGAAGCTATAATTCCACAAGAGACACTGCACCATGCTGTTTTGCAAGCAGGAAATGTTACCTCCAAATGCACCAATACAATCTCCAATTGATCACAGTGTAAGCAAACAAAATTAGACCAGACACTACAGAGACATTCCTCCTGTGGAAAATGTTACTGTGACTGATATGAAACAGAGAAAATCTTTCACAGTGTGATAGGGACATGTCATGCAGTGCTGCCTTGTTTACAGTGACCTGCAGCTGCCAGGGAGAGATTCCTCAAAATCCAATCAGATTATCAGTCATTATGTATCAGACGGTGGGAAAGCCAGAGGGAGATAATGTTGAACCTCAGCAAAGCAAAGTGCTGCTGGGAGTAAAGCCTCCCCCCATAACATGAATTCGACAATCCAGAGATTGAAACACATTGTTGTATTTGTAGCTTCTGTAAGCCTAGATGCTGTTCATTTCGGTACAGTTCAGTCTGATATTCAAGGATGAGGCACATGGTTGTTAAATTTGGGAAAAAGAAGGCATCTGTGCCAAGGAAAAACAAATAGAAAATGTGAACTTCTGCTTTCTAGCTTTTGCTCTGTCTCTATTTTGTGGTGCCTCCCAACCATGAGAAAGCAAGTTGATCTTGAGCTTTAATTGCCTTACCAAATTGCGACAGTGTCTGCCTATCTACAATGTAGCCTGGTCCCACTTATCCATTAAGGAGGAAACACAAAATACTGTACAATTAACACTTGTATATTGGCACACCATGCAAACAATCTAGCTAGTGAACGCACAGTGAAGGCCAATATTTAGAAACTCACAAAGAATTTTGAAAAAGTGTCAAATGAAAGACACATCTGCAACCAATTCAGTGACAATTGTTGCCATGGTAAATCTGAGGCACTTGAATCATGGATTTCAGTTGCTCCTTCCTCTTTTGCTCCTGATGGGACACTGTAAAACCTTAAGAGTATTACATTTTTGCCGACTCTGGAAATGATTGATTTCTGTATCTAATTACTGTGATTGATTTGTGAAGTTTGATTAACAAAAAGACTTTAGCAGACAATTTAGGGATGAGTCTATATAGAGTGAATTATTTCTGATGTCTAGAAGAGTATACTGTGAAATCCAGAGCCAATAAAATTAAATTTGCAGCCATTTTTTTGTCTGTTTTAAACTATTTTATCATGTTTGTTACAGGCAAAAAAGTTTTGCACTCATGTAACAATATAATCTAGGTATGACTGTACTCTCACATACATGTAAATGTAGGCAGTCCAGGTTGACTGCATTGTTCCAATAAAATTTGTGAGCCAACACTCCTAAAAGTGTAATCCGGTGATATGTTTAGGGACTTTTGTTTACTCCCTAGTTGAATTTGCAAATAAGGATTATGGGAGAAGACTAGATATTTGTAAAATAAAAAAGGCACATCACAGGCTCATCACAGTAGAATTTCTCATTTCCACATTCTTATCCGTATTTAAGGCAAATAACATTGCCAGACAAACTCCTGTTGTCAGTCTCAGCAGTCTGAAGAACCCGACACAAACTGAGCATTCATACAAAAAAATGTGCTAGGATCAGCCAAAGCTCCTTAAAACAAACATCACAGTTAAGTGAAACTCCGTAACTGAGCTACTTCAGGTCAGTTGAAAAATAGCCACTTCACAAGCGTATCTGCCCATTACACTGCAGGCCAGACCTCCATAGAAGAAGCATATGAAAAGCATGCTCCACATTTGTTTACAAAACAGTGCCGGACGTGAGTAGAGGGTGTCAGGATTGTGAATGGGTTCACAATTAAGGCCACAAGTGGATTTAAGCAGCACTATGTAAATAACCTTTCCTATAGGATTTCAATGAGCACTAATCTGCCTGTATGACCTAGTCGCATCTCTCTCTCTCCCCCCATATTAACAAAGAGCCTCTGTCAGCGGGTTTTCCTGTGCTGAGAGAAAAAGGGGAGAGAGAGAGCAGACAGAGACAGAGCAGACACACATACACAATAGATGAAGCTGCTTTGGCAGGAAAAAGAGATAAATAAATAAAACTTGGTTTCTCTGCTTCTTCTTAGCTGCTCTGAAATTATAATGACGAGGAAACTCTTTCAAAGTAAGCAAATGGATAAATTAAACACAAAAACAAAAAGCACGGACTTGTATGATTGATGCAAATGGTGCCCAAACAGCAAAGCAGCATCTCTGGAGATGGGACTATACTGCTTAAACTGACATTTACGGTGGAATCCACGGTGTTACATACTGCTAAGTAACCTACAGTAATGAAGCCACTTGATCAGGTTTAAAACAATCATTATACTAAACTCTGCTGCAGTATGTGTAGTGCATGGTTTCTCTCATTGTGACACACATTCTATTTGGCAGCTCAAGCCAAACTCATCATATCAGACCTAAAGCTGGCACCCACCCACAATACTGAGGCCATCTGAGTCTGATGCACTGGTTTTGCTGGTGTTCCGGCCCTGACTCAAGCCAGAACATGAAATAAAGAGGAATACTGGTCTTAAAGTTGATGTTTGAACATTGAAAGGTCCATGAAAACATAAAATATATTCGCTTACCTTTTGTAAATATGATGCCCATCATAGTATGCACCCAAAAGGAAAAAAAAACAAAGAAAAAAAAACATTAAAAAATGATTAGTAAGTTGTTTCCATTGTTGCATTAAATATGAGCAAGTGACAATGCAAGAAAAAACATCACACAGTATAAAGCATTGATATTCATAAGGACTAAAGTTGGGTCTTGATGAAATTTTTATACCAAGCATGAAATTTTCAAATATTTAGTCGTGTACTACTGATGATCTAGAGATCCAAGACCTAAAAATGTTTTTGCAGTTTGCTCGCGTGATAAGTGCTTTGCGCTTCGATGATGCGGGTGTCAAACTCCGAAATGTATAAAGTGATGAAATCACATTTTCACAGGGATCTCCTAACTTCCCAGAACAGAAAACGCACTGGTATGAAAAACATTCCCTCTACACTCTCACCCGTTCGCTTCACTCTGGATAAGCAGCGTATTAATGATTAACTTCCTGAATGTGTGGAAACGCTTCGGGCCAAGCGGCTCTCCTCACCCAGCATAAGCCACACTTCCCCTTTTACCGCGGCCTTTTCCACCTCTGTGGAGACCAGTTGAACGAATCCACTTGACCTCTGACCTTCAGTAGGAGGATACGTGACGCGCAGTTTGGAGCACATTAGCAGCTGAGAGCCTGCGGGCATGCCAGGGTTTGGCTGAGTCAGGATATTCCTACAGGACATGCTTAGGTCCAACCCTTCAGGATTGAATGACCGAGGGTCTTCATCTATAGTAATGCATTCCTCCAAGGGCTTGGTATTTAAAAGAAAAGTGGTTGAGGGCAGGGGCTTATAGAACATATCACCACTGTGCTTCCACACACTCACTCACTCAAAACATAGTGACCTACTTCTTTAGCTTTGGCATGCGCCCCGGCTTTCCAGTCCTGAGGTGTGACAACCAATATGGAAAGCAAAAGAAGCAGTTGGGGGAATTATAGCACTGGGCCTAAGTCACCTGCTGCCTCGTAATAAGTGACACCCAGAAAGCCCTAACCGAGCAACAAGACCTGAACTCTGTCATTATGATTTCTACAGCAGGCATGTCAGTAATGCCTGTCACTGGGTGTATTGTCCACAGGATCACAGGAGAGCACGCCACCAAAAACCCTCAGCGGTGTTCCTACATGTTGCCTTGGAAACCTATTACAGTCAAAGAAGAAAAAAATTAAAAAAAAAACACACACACACACACACACACACACACACACACACACTTCCATGGCTTGGAAAAGAGCAAGGATGCCACACTTGACATCCCATAATGAGCTGGCTGTGAATGCGGTTCAGTGGGGGGCTTCACTCAGGGCTGCGGGGACTGTCAACATAAATACCCAGGCTTCATGCTCCCTTTCAACAAGAAGAGAATACCCAGTGGAGAAGTTGTCACAGGGGACAAGCAAATATGAGGACGCTAATCAACATCAAAATATTGTACTTGTTTACAGAGTAAGTTCAGTGGAGGAGCAGTGTTAATGTGGTAAAGTGCAATGTAGGAGTCAGATAAGGGCTCAGGGGGTTCTGGGATAGGGGAAATCAAACTGAGCCCTTGCAGTGTGAACGCACGCACGCGAGCACGCCTGATCTTTGTGAGGACACTCATTGACACGATGCATTCCCTACTCCCTTACCCCAACCATCACAACTAAATGCTTAACCACAACCCTTACCCAACCGAGTCTTAGCCCTCAAACAGCCTTTCGAGGTCGTGAGGACTGGCCAAACTGTCGTCACTAGCCTGAAATGTCTTCCCTCCAAGGGTCTAAAACTCAAACTATTCCTCACAATGTATAGTAGCCCCCCCACACACACACACACACACACACACACACACACAGCCAGCCTCAGTTCAGGGCCTGAATGAAAACGCTTTGTGACACTTCTGCTTGTGTTTTACGTCCAAGGGCTGTTTCCAGCTGCTAGGGGGGCCAGATTGCTGACTCAATAGGAAGCGTCCTTGGCAAGAGTCCACATGGCCTTTAATCAGCCACTGGCCTATAAAGGCAAGGAGAGGTTGAGATACTGAGCAAGACCAGTATTTTAACACTGAAGGGGACACAGAAAAAATGTGAACTCTTGCATAGTGTTGCCAAGTAGGGTCCATTTATTAAATACGCTAAATTTTGGTCAGGCAAACTTCACCAAACGTCTTTTTTCTCTGTTGAAAAGCTACTTCTCCACCGTTTTGTCTTTGCCAGGGACTGGCAGAGACAAGCAAACGAGACAATAATGTCATCTCGTTTCCTGTTCATCTCCAAATTCAGTCTGCAATAAACTCCCAGACTCCCAATGAGAAAACGCACATCATGCCACTTTCGTCTCATCAGACTCGTTCTGACAACTCGAGCCTTGTGGATAGTGTGTATATTATGTAAGATGAATTCAGAGGCCCCTGTGGCCTAGTGGGATACTAACTGGTATTGAGATGCATGTCTGCTTTCTCAAGCAGCAGTCGCAGTGTTGTGCATCTAGTCTAAAGGCCTGTTTCACAGCAGGCATTACACGGAAGTGATGAGACAACCATTACAAAGCAGCTAGATCAAAAACCTGCCACTTCCTCTGCAGCATATAATTCACCAAGGAAAGCCTCGTACATTCTGAAGAAAAAAAAAAAACTCAGTGGTCACGTTGGTCTTCCTTTTTCTAACATAGTGAAGGCATTTGTACTCTTTTATAAGTTCTTGTTCTACACAATAGGTGTGGGTGGGTTTTATCTAAAAAATATCTTCTGGTTGACTTATTTACATCTGCTGCAATTTACATTTCTAAAATTTAAACAATGGTTTCTTTGAAAACAGAAGTCAGTACATTACAGAAAATCTCACTCTACCGGTAATTGTGTCGATTATTGTTATATTATTGAATTATAGACCTTAGTGTTAGCAGATACTGTGAGGTCATAAGAAAATGACATTTTACTGCTGGAGGCTTCACTGTGAACCACTAAACTTCTGTGATATCTCTTTAAATTGATTTTAAGTCGAAATTAGCAGCAGAAAATGTGCATCGTGTGATCATTCATGTGCATTCTGTGATTGTTCATGCATTGTGCCATCTCACTGCCTTCAGTTGCTTGCTTTTCGACCAGTGGTAATACTGAGCCAATTGCAGCTACTTAAACCTTGGTGCCATTTCCTCTTCCGTCTATATTTTTTTATAGCATATAGGGCAGATGAATGTGCCTATGCCTGCAGCGCCATTTACCTCAAAGGAAACTACAGTATTGCATAGCCTAATGCATTGTGTTGCGTTTGAAAGCTCTTTTACAAAGTGTTTTTGCAGAGCATCTGACTGTATAAACAAGTTTTTTGTTCTCTATTAACTATGAGCACGGCTCCATAGTGTTGTGTTTTAACACGACTTTGTGGTGCGGCTCTCTATACAGTATAAATGCTATTTATGAATACACAGTCATTTTCAACATATGCAAATAATGTGGGTTTGGGTATTTGCCAGACCGTCTTTTTATGAAAGTATTATATTACAAACACTACATTACTATATTTACTTGTTAATCTATTTTACAAAGAAAAAAATTGTACCTGCTTTTTCTACTACACTTTAGTACCTCTAGCTTCTACAAAGTTTCTACTACTGACTCTAGTTAACATGAGCAGCAGTAGCTACCGTGGTTTCACACAGGAGACAAAAGAGCAGCACCTAGGAAAAAAAAAAATAGTCCTGATGGAACTTTAATTGAGTTTAAGCAGTAAGGCACACATCTTGCAAGCTACCACTTAAAAAACAACTACAGCTACTATTACAGAGAATGAGGCAGGAAGGGAAATTCTCTAAATCTGTTCCCTCTGTTTGTATAAACAGCATCACTTTCTTGTGACTGGAACAAACAGTCACAACTGAGTCTCAGCCCCTGAGGACATAATGCAATTTCATAACAAAAGCCTCCTCAACCTCTTCCCAAACGAAGAGGGTTCATCATCAATATCCTGATTAGGATAACAGGAGAAGCCCTGTGCTAATCAACAATAAGAACAACTTGAGCTTTGTGTACTCTGTAGTGATTGTGGAGGGTAATGATTATGAAAATAGCTAGAGGCTTTGATTTTTAGACAAACATATTTAAGAAATAAGATGGTGCGTCTGCCCTACATTTATCTGTTGGAAAGGAGGGTCTACACTCCTTTGATCTATAAAAATATGCAGCTAATGGCAGGAAAAGAGAGGAAGTGATGGTTTGTGTATGTGTATTGTACTCAAAGAGGAATAAAAAAAAAGAAAAACACAGTAACAACATATTTACAGACATGTCTTCCTTTCCTCGTCTCTATATCATTTCCAAATAAAGCCCAAAGCAGAATCTCCATTTTAAGCAGAATGTACAATATGAATGGCCACTTTACATAACAATTAATACAAGCCCGGCTTTGGGATTCCTGCATGACAATAAGACTGTCTCCACACAAAATCGCTACCCTCAACTTCCACTGCTGCATTGTAGTCTACTTCCCAAACAAACCTAAGCATGGATGCCCCTGGAGTCAGTAAAGACCTTGTGTCATCTTCAGGGAAGCATTAGCAGAGTAATCTAGTTACTTGTTCCACTTTAAGTTCTCGAGGTTGAAAATTGCCAGCTGGTGCAGATTTCAGGGCATCTACTGCAGCTTTAGGAATTTAACTTTGACCTAAAGTGTGGGTGAAGTGAGGGCACTGCTTACTTTGGGGATGGGTGGGGAGCAGTTGAGGTGGGGTACGTGGGGGTAACTAGCACTCAACTGTTCCATAAATGGGAGTGGACAGGGATCAGAGCTGCAGGGGCTGTTGGAAGGAGAAGCCCAGTCCTGCAGCCCATTGTTCTGGACTGACAGTGTACGTTCTCATCTGGGGGGGGCACAAAACAAAGCAAAACAAAAAAAAAAAAAAAAAAACAATTTCTTCCTCCAGGCCACGGAAACGGCTGAGTGGCCATAACAAAGACTGATATTACAATACAGTCGGCCTGAGAGACGTTCAGTACCCAGCGTTCCCATGCTGCTGTCCTGTTCATGACATACATTTCCTCAGTAGTCCCACTCACTGTCATATGGAGACTTAAAATGAGTAAGATAAAGGCCAAACCAGAGCTGAATATAATCCCAAATTGTGCTACATTAACCCTCCTGGAAAACGGTTTTTAATCAGGTGAAAAATTTGTGTAAGGCGTTCAATTTTCACTCTAGTTTACTCTGTCTCTCCATAGACAAGTGCTTCACTCAGTCTCTATATCTTCTAACCTCAACAATAATCCTTACATGGTTTATGAACTGACTCATGATCTAATAGTTCCTATATTAATTATTCAACTTTTAAATGCTTTGGAGCATACGTACTGAGAGTAATTGCTTCACACTCAAGGCTGCAAACACAACCTTGTACGTGTAGATAAAAACAGGTTATTATAAATATATCATGGGTATAGGTGTGATAGTGGTAGCACTTCAAGTCTCAAATGAGAGAAGATTATTAATGACTTTAATGAGAGTCTGAAGAGTCACATCCCACATTTTATCCCTCTGTCAATCAAGCGCTGTCTCTGCTGGCCTCTGTTTGTATCTTCTAGTTTTTCTGTCTGTCTGAAACTGCCTGTTTGTCTGCCTGTCTGACCAACTGTCTGTCTTTATCTCTTTCCGTCTGTTGGCTTGACAGGTCTGCCAGTCTATCTATTTGTATTTCAGCCTGTCTCCCCTGTCTGTAAGTAAGTGAGAATGAGGTGAAACTGGGTGGGGATTTTTGGTGGAGCAGAGAAAATTCCTGATGCATGACCCCTCCACTCAGGCTTGGACAGCGAGCTGTCAGTCGGCCAGTTCATTGTTTGGCTTTTGTGTGTGACATCAGCTCTGTATTGCATGGATTCATAGTCAAGAGGTGATTTACCGGATTAACGACACTTCCCCTGCAACCAAAGGCCATGACCACTGCATGTTAGGGGGCAGCTTATCAGTCTGCTGTTACTATGCAGGGGACTCTGGCCTGAAAACCAACAAGAAATACTCAAAAGGACAAGCTTTGAGCCACAGTATATGAATGTGCTCTGAGCTACTGCCTGTGCTTTAGCTTTCCTTCTTGCTAGTCCATCATTTCTCCATGGTATTAACACAAATATTCAAATGCTCATAATGAACATCTATCATTATATTTCTTTAAAGCCCCCCCATGTCAATAAATATGGACTTAGTCTAATCATCTTTGAACAAAGCCGAGTATTAGAAATCTGTCAGTTGACTGGTTACATAAACTAGTGCCTTTCAGCAAAAGTCAAACCAGGCCAGTTGCAATTAAGACAAGCATTCAGATGGCTGTGTTTAGGAATGAGACCAAATTGAATGAAGGCAAGCTTTCTGATGATTTTGTTCACACATTCTACATGAACCAAAAGACTAAACTGAGGTTGGAATGATCTAAGATCATTGGACGATAGTGCCAGGCCCTGAAGGCAAACCCCATGATGTAAAAAAAAAAAAAAAAAAATGCAGTGGGACCAGAGAAAACACTATGCATTTCCAGATTTGTCAGAGAGACTTTCCATTAGAAAGAATTCTCAGGGGCTATTAAAGTAAACAGGGGTTGGTTTGGCACAACAGTGGCTGAAAGATCTGCTGACATGAAAGTTTTGGTTTTGCGGTTAACCCACAGCAGATGAAGTTGCACCAAGAGTGCACATCTCAGACATTAACAAAGGGTGACCTTAGATGGCTACATGAGCATCCCGAAATACAAAAATATCCGTAAAAATGTATAGGGCAACGCACTAAGTAACACACTCAAAGCACACTGTTTATCGCTTCCTTGTCCATTTTCTGTTATTTGCTCCTGTCGGGTTATTCTGCGGTTCCAAACCTGCTTATGCTGAGATGAATGCACAGCAGAATGACGAGCTTATTCACACAAACTCTAGGTTTTCCCAGTACACATCACTGTTTAGTGTGTTCACTCACTCTGTGTATTTTAGGTAAGCCTAGAATCGGTGAATTGAATGATGTGTTGCAAGGTTAACCCAAACAAAAACAAACTTGACCAGACTAGTCCTTGCAGAAGCCGCAGGACTCTAGCCCGTACCGAAGCTTTAATGATGTGGGATTCAGATTTGAAGCCTAAAACAGGGTTCTGGTACAGCCTTAGCAGTCACAGTGGACTGTCTATTCATCCCTGTATGAAACAGTGTGGCAAACGATTAACATTTAATGAATGGAGCAATTAACTCTAACATGTACAGAGGTCAAAAAGCAGCAATTAAAGTGGTGAACTCTAGCCTTCCATACTGAGCATGTCTAGAGTGATCCACTAATGATGAGTTTGACTAGCTGACTGCAGCACACTTGGACTGAAATACAACAGCCAGCTCAACCTTCTCTCATAGGAAACAAGTGAAGAAAAGATAAAAATGTAAATTATACCCTTTTCACTCTTTTCTATGTATTTCATGCTTTTTTTAAAATTCTGTATATTTGTCTTCTGTTGCCATGCAAATGCTCTGGCACCCTAATCAAAATTGTTAATGTGCAAATTGCAGGTAAAAATATACATGATCCGTTATCTTAGGATCAACTCTCACTTGTCTGTTAGCAGCATGTGCTGCTGTTAATAAGGGCTTAGTGGAAGCTGAGAAAGCATTTCACTACAGTGTATACGAACACTCAATTAGTATTAGTTGAGGAGACTAAATTCCTATAATAGTTATGCTTGCAGGAAGATATATGCATACAACACACACACACACACAGCTTCCCACACAGATTAACATTTGTGTTGGAATGTGCTGGAGCCCGTAAATGTTTTGTAAATGCTTGGAATATTAAAGGCGGCGAACCACACAGGACAAAAGTTTACCTACAAAATGCCGGCGGCGCTTCTATAAAAGAAGATGTGCGATACACAGTTCTTGTGTGAGTGCATTTGCGTTGGCGTTTTTGAGGAATGTAGTAACTGCCAGGTAATTAAGAGTTCAGATTCAGGTATGTAGAGCCGCAGGGAGGCCAGAGACAGACAGACAGACACTCAGTGGGTTTAGTATGGCTTAATCCCCTGCCAGGCACAGCCACTACAAAAGCACTCAGGTAGGGACATATCGACACTGGTGTGGTCTCCGTGATCAAAGCTTTCAGCGCAGCCCTGCCCTCATGCCTTGGAAATGGACCAATTTGGGATAAGCAGGAGAGGGGGGGGTTGGTTGTGCTACATTCCATACACCTATCTGG
Organism: Xiphias gladius; assembly: GCF_016859285.1. Lineage (NCBI taxonomy): Eukaryota > Metazoa > Chordata > Actinopteri > Istiophoriformes > Xiphiidae > Xiphias > Xiphias gladius. Next base: position 11,758,500 of record NC_053403.1, on the reverse strand, counting down.
CAGCAGCTTCAGACAAGGTAATTATACACACTCTCCCTCTGTCTCACTAACGCTCACACTCACCGCTATCATGCCTCACTCATCTCTCTACACCCCTACATTATATCCCTTAAACACAGTCTAACATAATATGGGCTGACAAGAGCCAAACTGTGGCTACATGTAGGACACTTAAGGTCTGTTGTAGGCAGTAGGGCTTGAACCATCCCAGAACTGCTCGATGCCAAAAGAACTTGTCCGCTAAGTTGCAACCAGTACGTCTCCCCCCTCATCATTCCGATTTATGGAGCTTGTCGGAGCCCCATGTATAGAAGGGAACACTGTCATTGTTCATTTTTAAACAGCATTTTCATAGGAAAGAGGATTATATTATCCAGTTGGGGCACAGAGAGGAAGCAGGGCTTGAGAGAAATTACTAGAATGTGCTTTGTCACGTTTTTAGAGGAGCAGAGTTCAGCTCATGAAAAGGAGCTTACAACTGTCTAGTTTTTCTTTTGTGTCTCTCATTCACAGGAAAATAAATGAACGGCATAGAATTTTTCTGGTTTCAGCTCCTCAAACAAGAGGATTTTCTGCTTTTCTCCGTTTTACTTTTGGGTATGGGACTGCTGGTCAGACAAAAACAAACAATTAAAAAAGATACCTTGGGCTCTAATATAAAAAAGAGCAGCTTAATCGACTATGAAAAATCGCATTAGTTGCAGCCTTACAGATGATGCAGTTACATTTCACCTTCAAGAAGTGGTTGATAGAACATGGCTTGACTTTCACAGATTATTCTTGCTCATGACCGCACAATGAATTATAGTTTGCAGAAGTAACATTGTATGATGGAGCTGCTCAACCAATTAGCTTGAACAATATTTAAACTCTATGTAGCACATGTATTGCTGATAGAATTACAGCATTAAGCATTAATCCCTACCCTACATCTACCAGTAAACATTGTAAGTGTGAGATTACAGGAGAAACATACGGTTCGATGTTTAGATATCCACATTTGTCTCCATGGCAACTTCTAACACAGCCCCTTTAAGTGTGTGTGACCTCCTGCATCAGATGTATGGGAGTCAAACGTAATTAGCTGTCTTGAACTGTAGGTCACACATGACCACCTGGGGCAATACAGCAAAACCAATCCGTGAGATGAGTGACAGTTTGCATACAGCGCCTGTACAGTATGCACCAATATATGGTCGTATGTTTCTAGCCAATTCTGTTTCTCTCTATGAGAAAATTTAATGATCCCCCTCCAGAGTAATCACTGCAAGTGAGAGTGAGAAAAAACGTGTGGATGTTTTGATTCTCAAGAGTGTTTGCAGACTGGATCCTGACACAGACAGATGCTCAGGCCTGCTCTCTTGTCACTCTCCATCCTGTTGGGGCACTTGAGATCTTCATTTTCCGCCATCTCCACTCTTCAAAGAGGACCACAGGGTCATTACTGTGCACATGTATTGCGACTATGATAGGATTTCTGTGGGTGTCCGCGGAGAGTTTCTAGAAAAAAGGGCGCTGCAGTTTATCTGTTTTGCCTTAGCCAGCCCTGAGTGAGAGATGGTGAAGAAATGTTTAAAAAACAAACATGTTTACAGCAGAAACTGAGCATCTACTTTCTCTGTTTGCTGTTGCTGACAAGGAATCTGCCTTCTGTGCACTGAACCATAAAATATAGCCTGGAGTTTAAAGGCTTGAATTCAAAAATACTAAGGGGGCTTTTTAAACATGTCAAACATAAATGTGAATGAAAACAACATTAATTTCGCCCATTCGTCTTGGACAATTCCCCACTGCTTTTGTATGAGGCCAACTAAAAATGCAATCTTGCATGAAACCAATTCTGTATTTTTGTTCACCTTACAGCCGAAAACACAAACTAAATGTACTGCATATCGACAGGACTATAGAACAAAAGTGGGTGTATATACTAACGGCACGCCTGTCCAGAGACTAACATGAGAAAACAAGTCAAAAAAAGGGGCAGATATTCTTTAGTATTGATAATGCAGCCTGCAGTCATTCCTGATGCACATATGTGGTCATGCAGACAAGCCGTCTGGAAGCTGCTGAAACCTTGGACCAGAATAGCTCTGATAATGTATCTGTCATGAATGTGTGTCATCAGGACCTGTTCCCCAGCACACTGTGGAAAATTAAATGGCTGTGCTGCCTCTCTGGCCTGCTTTATTTAAAGCTGTTACCCTGACTGCATAACTTTAAGTGACACACATATACTGAGACTCACACGTGTTATTTAAATACAATATATCTCCAAAAGCTATAAGGAGTGAAATTTATACTGCCACAACCATAAAATTCTATTTTTTTTAAAATGAACTAAAAGTCTAAATGTTGAGATTACCGTGGCTTGACAACTCCACTTAGTGAATGGGGAATAAACTCAGTGGAGTTTTGTTGAATTGTAAATTTGAGCTCTGTGAAATGTCATCTTTCTAACAAAGTTCACATGTCCGGGGAAAAAGAGCAGCTCAAAAGCCAGTTGATCATGTGAGAAACAGCAAAGCAGGAACAAGCTCCTCTCACTCCCTCCTGCTGAAATGAGAAGGCCAGCTGCAAATACAGCGTAAATGCTGCTTTCCCACATTTGCACATGCTCCCAGGAGATGGGTAGTCAAGTCTTTCTGCCCAGGGACAGATAGAAAATCCCTGACTCACAGTACAAAAAGTGGAAAACCATCCAGTGAATGGATATCAGTGATAGCAATTAAGGAAATACGTGATGTGGCTCCTTTTTGCAGTTATTGTTTTGGGACTAACCGGAGCAAAGACGTGCAAACTGTCTCGTGAACTGTCCCACACAGCATACAGAAGGGAAAGTGATGCACTGAAGACAAAAAGCCATGTAAAATGCCGGATACATTTGACATTCTAAGATCCAGCACCCACTGAGAGCCATTAGGGTGTGCAGTCCATTTCATTGTCTGGGGTGACATCACTGTCAAAGCTTTATGTTTTAGTCCAGCAGGTCAAAAACTGTGGGGGGGTCAAAGGTCACTGTGATAGCCATCAGTCCTCCCCGCTCCCAGCTGCTCTCCAAAGAACTAAATACTGGCACTTGTAGTTTATGCTCGACAAAGATGGTTTTAAAAGGTCCTAAACACAGATTGTTTACAAAAACAGCCACCAAGTGAGTGTATGTGTGACTTTTTCCGTCTGATGGGAATGTGGTCCATCCATGTTATCTGTTTAGTGCGCCATGCAAGCCTGCTTTTTTTATAACCCAAACAGCAGCTCACTTTGCTAATTGACTTTCTCTGTCCTCTCAGGACAATGGAGTTGGTCCTTGACTTCTTTATGACTTCCCCTTTCTGGGTCCTTGGCTGATTATGCCTTTAAGGAGACCTTAATAAAGACTAAGCAAACAGAGCTTTCAGCAGAACACATGGAAAACTCTGAGGCTGTTGTGAAAGGCTCCTTATGGCAAAATGCCAGCCCTATAAAATGGGACAAAGTGAAGAGGATATTAACCAAAAACAACATAGGCAAAATGAAAAGCTCATGAAAAGCGCTCTCACTGCAGGGTTCCACTGAGACAATGAAAAAGCTTTTTATTTAGGTGAAACAGCCATATAATAAGTTGTAATAACGGCTTTAATTTTCGTTGCATTTTTTGTCTTACAACATAACCCCTAAATTACAACAACATGTAGTGTCGTAAAACAAAATGTAATAAATACACAATACAGCAGCTTGACTGGAAATCTGTCATTATGTTATTTTTAGCTGAGCATCTATGCACTTGGCAGTTCTCCTGTGAATGTATAGATTTTCAGGCGCACTTCAGTGGGAAGAGACTTAAAGACTTTGGTTTCTACAGATATTTTTGGGATCAGGAAAGTCTGAAACACAAAACTGCTTAAATTATTTTTCAAACCAAGTCTTGGCAGTTGTCCAGTCAAGCCTGAGGGCCTTCACAGTGAGCCGACACAGGATCATTGTAAATGAAAAACCCAATTTCCTGCTGGGCCAAAGTGCTGGGATATTAATCAAGATAAGAGGAGCGAGAGAGGAAGTGAGATGAGTGTTTGGCATGTAAGGTGGTGAACGTCCTCTTTTTAGCTGAAGGGAGCTAATAACACAGTCAGTTAAAAGCCGTTTGTCGTTCTGCTTACCTTCCTAACAGACATGACACTTCTGGATGTCCACTGCATTGCTTACATTCTTAAGGTTCAGCTGCAAGCCTCTCAGGATTCCCTCCCCTCCACATTTGACCAGCTGTTCTGTGGAGGTCAGAGAAAGGACTTCTAACTTTCCTCCACCACCTGACAGTACGTCCTCTACCCAAACACCCACACCAAGCCTTCTCCGGCCAGCAAAAACAATATGCCCATCTATTTACATCCCTTTCTCCCTCTGCATGACACCCAGGTTTTTAATCACCCACCCCTCGGCACAATGCTGGACACTTGCCTCCACAGCCCGTTTCAATGGACGGAAATTGAGAATGCAAAACAGACCAGTAGTGAAAGGACATGTGGCTCCATCAGCTTCCATACAAACAATGGAGAATCTCCCAGTGTTTAGCTTCTACTTCCTCCCGACAACCGCACTAACAATGAGGTCCTATTATGACTGTCTGCTGTTTCCAGCTCTGGATGAGACCAGAATGAGAACACATCTTCACATAATTTGGTGCTGAGCAGAATTTAAAGAGTTATTCAAAGTAAAAGACGTAGTCAGCTGATAAGATAAAAAAAAAAAAAAAAAAGTTTAAAATCCCTAGAGATCACTGGAGCGGAGAGAGTAATAGGAAACAGAAGGGAAAACAGAACTGGACATAAAAATAGAATAACTGTTGTGCTGGCTCACTGCACTTTGCTTGACATGATTTGACTCTTTAAGGCTGAAAAAAAATCTCAAATGAAATCTTCAAATATCATCAGATACTCATTTGTCAAAAAGAAAAAAAAGGATGGGTTTGGACAGGTTCTGATAATATAATGTATATGAGATAATGTTTCATGTTTTAAGGGATAAAACCTGCTCCTTATCACAATTTACAACGCAGTACCTCCTTCTGAAAGCAAAACAAAGCAGACATACTAACTGTACACTTGACAAATATTTGAAAAAAAGATTGTCAAGAGTTGATACTTTCTTCTAAATAACTTTTATTTGCACTGTATCAACAATTTATGAGAAAGTTTCAACCAAAATAACAAGGATAATATTAACTCTGCAACTGCAGTGCATACAACAATAGGCAGACAGGCAGCACCATCTTCTCTACTTATATTGCTCCCTGATGAGAGATCTAGAAATGTGCAACCCGTAGCACAAGTGTTTGTTTACATCATAAGAAATAATACTCTCTCTCAGACAAGGGGTCTCCGCTGCCTTGATAAGGATCAAGGGTATTTATTACACCCAGCAGAGCCCTTTCAGTGAATTGTTTGATAATGGGCTGTGTTACAAGACATTCAGCACAGGCTAGAGATGATTTCTGAATATTTGTGCTTATATTGCCTACGTTTCTGGCATAATGACAAACAGAGGAAAAAAAGCCAGTGACACAAAGATGAACGGAGAGCTGTCAGACTTCAGTCCATGAAAATCCCTGCATTTCCAGAGCACGGAGGACAGCTTAAATGTGGATGGAGATCTTTGTTATGCTATACAATGAACATCCCTCGAGACTGACATTGTCTGTCCTGTAATTGCCCTGATTCTGCCTCTCTGGTCTCAGTCTCCGCTGGGGGTGACATCTCATCTCAAGGGCAGAGAGAGGGGCGATATCTACAGACCAATCACAGCCCAGTTAGTCAAACCTCCATCGGCTGGTCACAGCTCCATCTCTTAACTCCTCTCACTCCTCCTGAGGAGAAAAGCACTGGGCTGGAGCCAATTCAAAACTACAGGGTTAGACACACACACACACACACACACACACACACACACACACAGAGAGGGGGGGTGAGAGAGAGAGACAGACAGACAGAGAGAGACAGAGAAAGACCTTGACCTGCTCATTCCCCTCCAAAGCCTCAATGCCAAAGCTTTGGCTCTAAATAAACACAGCCTTCAAAGGGAAAGAGTTTAACCCTCTGGAACCAACACTTTGTTTCAGCCCTGGTTTGACAGATAATCCCTCACAAATCCTAAATCTCTGTGGGATTCACTGCCAGCCAAAATGGCAGAAATGTACAGACGGACAAAAACAGCTTACAAAACATGCAAAACTTGGAATCGAAGCTGGTATCAGTTTTGAAAAGCTAACTTAGAAGCATGCAAGTATTGGATAAGGTATATAATATCAATGTTTGGGCCATGAAATAAATAATGTAATTTATGTATGCATATCCACATGCTTAAGTCATTCTGAATTTTTCCGTCATTGCATGCAGGCCTTCCACTATATTTTCAGGATCTTTGTCAGTTGGAAGAGAAAGCGAAACTGAAAAGCCGTTACAAACACACCCACATATGAATATGCAACACAGAAAATCCAACTGAAACACAAGGCTGTAATCAGGATTTTAAAAATACAGGTCATTAGTTTGATCCCACACCATCCGTTCAGTGGAAAAAATTAGCTGAGAACTTAAGTATAAAACCACACATTTTCAGAGTACACCAAATTACTAGGACAGTTCTGCCTTCATTCCTCAGGCTCACTCAACTACTGAAAAGGAGCTAATCAACAGGCTCTTGATCTGTTGAATCAAGTGTGCAAGTTCCTGGCTACTACAAAACACATTTCCGTAAGGAAAACCTGAGGCCTGGAGGATGAGAGAAAACCTAATTTCTAAGTCAATATTTCCCTTGGATGTGAAATCAATCAGAAATATAAGTATCACTAAATTAGCACAATGCATCAATCGGCCACAACATCAAATAACCCGTTTTAATGTCGCTGATCGGTGAATAAGTTCCAGTATTCAAAACAAGCTTCAAGACCACCTGCACATGCTGCTGTTAGAGATAAGGACTGGTTTTGACTGTTCTGCTGACCAGCTGACAGGCAGTTCCATCTAGATTGTTGTTATTACTGAAAGATGCACATGAAATGTCAGGTTTAATTTTCAGTTGTAAAAAAAACAATACCAAAAAAAACTGCATGCTGCTGTAGGTCCCCAGCAAAAAACACATTGGACATGACCTCTGCTTCCCCAACGGCCCGCAGACACACCAATCAAAAGCCGCCCTGTATGTAAATAGCAGTGATTCAGCAGAGCCCTCTCAGCTGGTGAGGCATATGATTCAGACACTTCTGAGGAAAGGTCACTATCAGTCCTGTGAAAACAAGAGGCCCTCTCAGTCTGGCTCTTCACAGGACTTCAACAGCCTACCCAGCTGGGCGCTCTTTATTTACAGCCCCTGCAATCGATAGCCCATTGCCCATTCGTCACAGCAAAGAGCCAGGGCTTATATGTTCGTGGGCCTGGTTGATCCACCCACGCCGAATGCTGAGGCGAGTCACTGGACAGGTGAGGTCGGAGTAGATTAATAATCAGAGTGTAAATCTTTTTGGCCTACAGGAAATCACAGACAGGGCAAAAGCTCCTCAGGAGCTCCGCTCCTCTCTCTCCCATTATTGATCTGCAGCAACTTCATTCCCCTCATTCACCGTGACAGCAACCACTCACACCTCCGTGGTGTGAGCGGGGCTGAAAAGGTTTAGGCATCGGGCTGCCATTAAACCATGGCTGAGATTCCTACCCGATTTCGATGTGGAACACAACGAAATGGGCCCTTTAAACCAGATGCGCTCTCTCTCTGACAGCGCACTTTCATCCACATGATGGTGATGATGCTGAGCAGGTGAAAGACCCTTGTGCGCCATACGAACACTTTGAATGGTTTGCAGATGTGGTTGTTTCTGCAAGGCGCCCAAAGTGGTACACTTAAAAATAAGCGATATTTTAAAAATCTTTAGCAAAAAAAAAACAAAAAACAACTAACGTCTAGAGTGACTTTAGGCCTATGCATGCTCTTTTAAAGTGTTTAGGGATCAAGTGGGATACATTTGCAGTGTATGAATATAAAATGTGACTTGCTGTGGATAGTGCGCTTTTATCCAGTGTTTGTTATATAAGACTTTTTGGCAGGTGATGGTGCCCTTTGTGACTTCCTAACTGCCATGACCTGCATCTGTCCAGGTTCCTCTTACCTTATTAGAGTAGGGCGGCTTGGCGAGGTTAATGCCATCTCGGATGAGTTTATCTCTGATCATGATCTTCAGCTTCAGCTTGGGATACACCACCGGCTCCCTCCTGTTGCCCAGCGTCAGGTTCCTCTGCGCGCCCGCGTACCCACCGTTGCGCCCGACCCGCTCACTGTTGGGCTCGGTCCAGGACTTGGATCCCCGCAGTTTGGACTCGTACTGGTCCACCATGTGACTGGTATAAATCTCGGCTGCGGGGGGCATCGGCTCCAAGGTGAAGTAGAGTCCACTCGCCGTCTCTTTGGCTTCCTCCTTCAGCCTCCGCACCGCGTCGTGAATCCTCTGTCTGTGGTGAGGGATATAGACGCCGATGGCATCCAGGTCGGGGTCTCCGATTTGTTTGCAAACCTCCAGATCGTCATATCCATTATCCACAAAAGACTCGACATACTGGGCAAGCTGGAGGGTCTTCAGCCACTCGTAGACGATGACAGGTCCGTTGCTTGTCATTTTGGCTGTTGCCAAATCGGCCACAACTCGGAGGGAAGAAGACATCGGAGTGATGGTTACTTTCCCATTCGGCGTTTCAGACGCATTATAAAGGTTGTTAACAACAATGTGTGTTTTCCCCCGAGTATTAAAACAGCTGGATTAAACAATTTTTTTGAGCATCCATACCACAGGTCTGGTCACCATTCCAGCCTTATGAGTCCGCGATGTTTTAAGACGGAACAACGGAGCCGTAAGTGAATTAGAGGCTTAGCCCGACACAGTCCCTATGACTGTAACACCTGTCAATATTTACAAATGAAGATCACTTCAGTTTCACTTGCGCCAGCTTTCAAATCCCAAATGTCATTTCAACATCAATTGCACTCGTCCACGGTGATTTACCACGCGCAGCCAGTTCCAGTAATTGGGCTCCCTCAAACAAATAAGAAAGCAAATGCCTCAAACTATTGTCATTTAAATAGCCACTCGACTAGATGTCGTCGGTTACGCACGGCAGCTGCCGCGTCTTAAAAACCTCGCCACAGCTCGCGCTCCTTTCCTTTAGGTCCTCCGTTTCGCCGAACGGCAGCGCGCCGGAGAAAAAATAAATCCAAATCACGACAAAACGGGCTTCGAAACGACAAAGTCGGCTGCCGACGACCGACGGCAACCGCACCGTTCCGCGTCCGACCGCTCAGTCTACGCGCTGTCCGGGTTCTTCCAGCCGGCACATCACTACGCTGGAACTGCAGCCAAGAGCCAACATGCTCACTGCTGCTCCTCTACCGTCCACGCCCCCCCCCCCCAAAAAAAAATCTCACTGTACCCATTTAAAAATAGTGATGCGAGTCCTGCCCCCCCCCCCCCCTCTCTTCCCCAACTTGTCACGCAGCCTCGGGGCACACAGTGCGTCACCGGGTTTCCACCGACTTGGCTAAAGTTGGTCCGAAACGAAAGCACATGTTAAAGCTTCTGCAGAGTCCAAATGAATATTCTTGCTGCTGGTGTGTGTCACATTATTACTCCCCTACGATGCGATTTCGTCCACAGCACCTCTCTCTCTCTCTCTCTCTCTCTCTCTCTCTCTCTCTCACACATTCTCACTCACTCATACAGCATTTCCATGGTTTGGTTTCTCACCACGCATGAGCTCCCTCTATGTGGTGGCCGGGGAACTGAAGATTTCGCAGCATTGGGGCTGATGTAATGGGAGAAACTTGGGTACTACTCAGTCATCTTTCCATCTATCCAACCACCATCTACACGAATGGACATCTCATGCCGTTTCTTCTTGACTTTACAACATTGGAAGCAAGAGGAGCCCAACAGTCTGTATCAAATTGCAGCACCACTGGACGCAATCATCACCAGCATGAAATAAGTCAAGCTGTCCAGGAGGACAGAGGGAGAGAGAGAGAGAGAAGGAGACAGGACTAAAGGGAATGACACTGCTTGAATAAGACCTGTCTGCTCTGTCCAAATGGATGCCAAGCTGGCTGGTGCTGATGCATGCTTTATCAAATGTGAGCTGACAGCTTGTTAGGGGTCAGTTTGATACAATCACTATCTCAGCTCTAAGCTGGAAGTGATTTGCCTCAGCCCATCATGACATGCGGCAGGGCTGGAGAACAAATACACCAGTCGGAGAGAGGAGTGGGGGAGCATGTCAAACTGGAGAAGCGGCAACAGAAACATGCCAAAAATGCATGTCAGAATGTCAGTGGAAGAGGTGCATGCCAGTGTGGATTCTTCATCATGTTCTCAGTCCAATCTGACTCGAGTTACTTGACATTTCCTGCGATTAACCTGTCTGCTGCTGTCAATGTAATTACTCAGAAATGCTCTTGTCCCTCATCCTTTGTAAACACTCATATAAAGTGGTTTGACTGACAAGCGCGACGGGGGTCAAACCTGTGCAGGGTGTGATAAGATACAGTAGAGCTTGTGGATGTATTGACATTGCAATCTATCATGAATATTCATCCACTTTATAGAACAATACACCCAAAGTATCCCATGTTTACAGAACTTCATGTTTGTTGGTACAGCTAACACACAGTTTGAACTTCATCACTTGCTTCCATATGTTGGTATTTTGTGGAATCAGCTCCGACATTATAAAACAATAAAAAAAATGTATTGTGACAATATCAGAGTATGCCGACAAGGAAATCAGATTAAATGTCTCCATTATTATGGTGACCGTCTGCAGACTACCAGGAAGGACAACCTTGACAATAAGCAGAAGCTTAAAAAACACTGGCCTTACCCTTACTCTGAACACATACCTTTTTTTCCCCCAACTCTCATGTATTTGGATTATAACATAAAGCTCTGCCCTCCCCATTGTTCTGTGCAAAGACATTTCATTAGATCAGTTACAGAAGCAGGGGATTATGGGAGGAGAGGGACAGATGGGACAGGGAGACCGGCGCACTCCATGGTGGCTGGACTCAGATTGTGTACTGACAGTGCCAGGATTGCTGTATTTCCACCTTGCTGCCCCAGGCCATGGTGAGCCACCAGTGGGTGCAGAGAGAGGCAAGGGTGGCAACCTCACACAAGCGTCTTGCAAGCTGCATGGAAATATACAGGACTGTTTGTTTGTAAGGCAGTCATCTGAGTCACATGTCTGAAGATTCTCTGTCGTCCAGGTCATGGCATATCCAAGTGCTATACAAAGGCAAGTGGAATTGCTTGAGGTTCGGTGCACTGCACTGCCAGTGTGCCCTTTGATGACTGACTTTTTATGAAAATTGACATTATATATGCTGGTTTGTCAGATAAAACAGTCTACAACAAATACATTATAGTAGACAACAGTTTAGTCCAGATGTCTATCTGTTGCAACGATTTCAACTGAAGTGTGATTTTTCTTGCTTTATTTGAGTAATTTTGAGGAGTCCTGAAGAAGTAAAACTATCCAGTAATTCACACACCAAAAAAAAAGAGGAAAGATTGGATTACAAAACATAGCTGTATAGAAGAAATGTGTTTTTGGCTCAACTTTTCCTATTAATCATCTCGCAACCCCTCAGATTTATCCTGTGACCCCTTTTGGGGGTTCCAACCCCCAATTTGGGAACCACTGGCTTATAATATAAAATGTCAGAAAGTGGTGAAAAATGCCAGTCACCTCTTCACAGAACCCAAAATTGTGTCTTCAACATCATCGTTTTTGCCCCAAACCTAAAAATATTCCATGATTTAAAATAAAAAGTGGAAAAGCAGTAAAATATCACATTTGATAGGCTCGAACCAAAATCTGTTGCAAATAAACTACTTAAATCAGGCAATCTGACCTATTTTCAGTACAAAGATACTGTATTATGTAGTTTTTATACATATGATGGATTAGTCATTCAGTAAAACAACTTAAGTGCATTACCATGTGTGTTGAGATTGTGTAGTATTGCGTAAGAGTTGGTAACGTTATTGCTTTGTGGTGACATAAAAAAAAGACAGTCTATGGCCATTTCAGGGAATAGACCCATTGCTCATTGAGTGTACCAGCATTGCCCTGAAGCCAGAGAACTGCTGCCACATAAATAACACATCAATAACCATCCCCTTAATAAAATCTGAAATAGGCAGACCAGAGCATTCGAACTGGTAAATATGAATATGTGGCAGTGAGACAGATCATTAGGATTGGTGCTGAACTGGTAAATATGTATAGGCTGCTTTGACTGTCCTGACGGAAAGTGTGAGACTGCGCTTGGTTGAGGGAAGGAAAACTCCAGCTGGAAGGTGGGAAGAGATAGACACAACCAGACAGACAATAGCGGCTCTGCTAACAGCCAAGCTTTCTCTATGCTAATAGTCTACGTTTTGTGCCTCTGTTTCTTTCTGAAAAGGAACACTTGGGTGTTAGGAGGTTGGGATTTTTGTTGGGTGAAATTTTAGGGTCTCTTTGGCTTCACATGTCTCCAAGTTGCACCTTTCAAGATCTCAATTTTAAAATCCTTTGAAGCAGAGAATGGCTTCTGTCCACCTAAATGCAGAGGCACCATGAAGGTCATGGATGGTGGTTTCTAGGTCGAGGCTTTCGCAGGTGGCTATCTGTCAGCCTCTGATAGATATGTAGGCTCCTTTGCCGGCAACACAACCACGGTGGATATAGAAAACCCAAATCACAGTTCATGCTTTGAATTGAATGTTTAGCTTTAGATAGGGTTAAGCATGTCAGGAGTTTTTGACCACCTTTCCGGCCAACACAGCTTTCCTCTCTGTCAAGTCTTCTTGTTGACAAAGAAATATTTAATATGTATGGTGAAAACAACAATAAAACATTTTTAACGTTTTAAAATGCAAAAGAGAACAGAGGTAATAGTGGTTCTGCCTTGTCAAAATCTTAAAACCTTTTTTTCTGCCTCTGTTTCCGTTTTAGATTTTGAGTTTGGCTGGAGATGATTCTTCAGGAACAGCCAAGACTAGAGGAAACAATCCTGGGAGTGAGGCGATGATTGCCTGCGATTACTGCATATCACATTTGGCTTCATCAGGGGTAGTAGATATTTTTCCTGTGTTCCTAGATAAAATGAGCTCCTCACGATGGGAAACATTTACCCTAAAAAATCAGTTCTCAGAATTTTACATTAAAACTGAAGTAGAAAAACTAAAACTTTGGAGGGCAGTTATTACAATGAGAAGTGCTGTGGTGAAGCTCAATAAAAATCAGTGCTAAATCCAAATTGTTTATTGTCTTGGGATGCAATTAAGGGCAAAAACTGAACGACCTAGTTTTGCAGGCTTAACAATAAAGGAGCTCTCCCTGGAGGTTAGTGGTCCGGTGCATCTAGTTGATTCTTTCAGTCTTCTAGCATCTTCAATGGAGAGAGAAGGAAAGAGCTTGATCTGTCTTTGTGCACTTTTAATTACAAACGGCTGGTTGGGCTGCAAGCTCCAGACCAGAGGTGAAGCAAGCACGTCAGGACCAGCTGCCACTCCACTGGCAGCTCAATATCAACCTAAACATCCCCAATCCCACGGGGAGAGGGAGGGTGACAGCTCAAAGTTAATGCAAGGGTTACATGTCTAAGCAAATCAGCCACCGACACCTGCCAATCACCAGACAGAAAGTGTCAGTAAAGGCAACAGGTCAGTTGTCTATGTTAGCATTCCCACTAGAGCAATGAAAGTGATGCCATCAATCAAACCACTACCTTTGAGCTGCAGTTGGAGCTAACTTCAACTTCTCCCGGGGTCTGGTTCAATAAGAGCTGCAGGTGGTGATGGACGGCTCTCTGATCAGACAGTTGAGGCGATTACCTTCAATGGAACACGCAAGCTGATTGAGTGCAGATTTCTTTTCAGATTTCAAACCCTACTCCTGCAACTTGGACCGCACTGCATTTTCTGCTCCAGAACAAGAGTGGAGGGAGCCTCTTAGCAATGAATATTTGAAAAAAAATCTTAAGAACAATGATACAGATGTTTGTCTTTTCATATTGACTCTGAACAGAACAGAAAGTCTTTAGCATCCTGCTTTATCCCCTCACAACCTGATTATAAACTGGCAGTATACATTAATAGCTGAAAGCCTTTCCCAAGGAACAAAACAGGAGGCCCATAAAAGGGATGAAGTTTGTGCAGTGCAAGTTCCGGAGCGCAGTACAATAAAGACATTGGTAATTAAAATCACTCGAGGTACAAACCAGCAATTAAAATTAATTTTATTATTGTGCGGAGAATTAAAAACTCACATAACGGGCTAATGAGATGACAGCATTTAGATGAACCCAGAGAGAAACCTCTTTCATAACAGGTAATAAATTCATTTTCTTTAAATAGGTCAGACTATCTTTAAACATTATGTGCTTGCGCAGAGCTTCTTTGTTTTGTACTGTGTTAAAAACAGAAGTCACAGCAAAACCGGAAAAAAAAAAAAAGCCAAAATCCCACAATTCCCACAAACCAAGTAACCTAAGAAACCAAGCTCCGCTTTGTAGTTTTAAGCTGTTATCATGGAAACCCAGGCTTTACTACCAAAGAGAATTATCAGACAATATGACTCCTGTTATTGCCTTTGGCAGTACTTTAATAAGACCCAGCTAACCTGTGACCTGAGTTTGCAGCAGCAGAGGTAGTTGTAGGAGAAATTTGGTGGCTCAAAGGACATCGATATGTCCACAGGAACCACCACTTGATTCCCAGCCAACTGCACTGTCCATGTAATTAGTATGGACAGCCATGCACCAACCAAGCACAGCAGCATAAGTGGATTATGTATATATGCTAATTTTTGACACATGGCCACTGGCAATTTGAGACACACAACTGTGAGATGTAATGCATAAATGTGTGCCACATTTTTCTTTTGCAACTGGGTACTTACGAAACCTTGGCAAGCAATTGCACACACACAGTGTTAAATATTAACTAATTAACTTGTATATACCAACACCTGTTGATCGAAGGCTGCAGAAAAAAAGAGCTGTAAATAAGTGTGTCAGTCTGATAGCTGATGAAATATGAATCCCTCCTCTCCTCCCCTTCTGTTCTCCTCGGCTGCCTTTAATTACAGATATAACGATAATCTAAAGGGGTCAGGGTCTGGCTAGAGACAGGCTTGAGGAACTCAGGGAACTGACAGGAGATATTAACTAAAGGCAATCCCAGCCAGCAATATTATCTCATGATCTACGACTAACCTCATAGCACAATGGCACCCAGAGGTATGAGGTTTAACTGCCAAACCAAACTAGCTGGGAGACAAATGCTGAACTGAACATTCAGGAAATCTCCTAAATGTTGATTCATTGCAGAGGATGGATGAACTTCACCAGACTTGTAATCAAATCCTGAGAGACACTGAAAGGCAGGGTGACAGAGAGATGGGAAATCGCATCCCAACTTGAAAAGGATTTTTGAACCGATTTCAACTTGACAATCTCTATTGTGTATGTGTGTGTGTGTGTACGCGCATGTGTGTTGAGCTCTAAGGGCTAAAGGGAAGGTTTCCAGCTGATGATAAGTCAAGTGACTTCAGAGAATGTTTGATAACAATTCCCTCAGCAAAGCAGCAGTGCAGGAAGCCCAATTAATAAAGATTAGCTCTTTTTTTTCCATTTTACAGTACTCAATTTCCTTCTTAATTAAAATAAGGAATGAAAATGAACGACTCATTATGAACATATATGAAGCTATGGTTTTTTTCTCAAAAAAAAAAAAAAAAAAAAAAAAGATGTCCACGTAATGAAAGAAACTTCCTGAAAAGGACTGATGGCACAAAAGGATAACTTCTGTATAAATGATTCTAGGTAATTTCATTTCTTAGCTGACAGGGCAGACTCACCTCCAATAGACTCTGTATATTATAGATCTTGATGAACCTCTGGTAAAGAGGTTTTTATTCTAAATTTTTTTTTTTAAATTGATAGAAAAAAACTGAAGTGACACTGACCACTGGAAATTTTATTTACAATTTAAATAAAATGGAGAAATGTAAATGCATAGTTTATCGATGTGTAGAGTTGAGAGAAAACACTAAACAAAAGGATTTGTAACTAAGCTGCGGGTCCAGCCTTTCCTGGCGTCTGTACCTAAGGAGGACTGAAGACAGAAGACCAATTAGACACAGCAGCCACAGAGTCTCACTGCAATAAATCTAGACTCAAATGGATGGGAAGCTGATGGCTGCAAGCCCAGGTTTGTTAACATGTTATATTAATGAATAGGGCTCTGAGCATTTGACCTATCCTCCAGACCCACAGGGTCTACGTAATGCTATGATGTATTGGTGGGGAAAAAACACATCATAGAGTTGTGGACAAAAGGTGATTGTTGGATGAAGGCAACTGAAAATGTGCATAATTAAATTAATTACATCAAATCACAGACATATGAGTGTATTTCAACCTTACTTCACTGCACGGGTCCATGACATATGAAAAGCAAAGTGAAAGATGAGGTAAAGTAAATGGGTTATCGAACACAAGGTTCGATGCCTGTATTAATCTCTGCAGTGCAACAGAGAAGACAGATGGAAAGAATAAAGGTCCGTTTTTCATTAGGGGACATTATGGGTAACGGTGATGTCTGTGGATGAGGGTTCCATCATAATTCAAAACGATTTCCCCACAAGGGAATGACAAATCAATCAGATTCGATGTCTGACTATGACCTTGGCCTGAAGACTATAACCTTATCAGTTGTGGTACACTGCTAACATTTTACTTCATTATAAAAGAAGAAAAAAAAAAATTGATCAAGAAAAAAATATGGGGTTATGTCAGTGAAAAACAACTATGAGTCCCTAATACATTGTCACTGTCTCCCCCACATAAAAAAGTATATTAGTATATATTTTTAAAACTAATGTACAAATAGAGTTTATCACATTATATATAGATATAACGTATGCAGTGAATGTATTGCCTGATACATTCCAATATATGACTTTACACTGGAGATGGACACAATTAAATCATCAAAAAGGGGATATTTATCACAAGTTTTTATGCCGAAAGCGTGTGGTGGTCGTGCATTTGATGCCCCTACATTGCATAGTGTTCCTGTTATTTTGTCCACTCTCTATAACCTGATTATTTCCAAACTGAATTTACTATTTCCAAAGTAAATGACAACTTCTGTGCAGATGATTGTTACATTTTTTAAACATCAATTCCAGCGCTAATTTCTCTGCCGCTACTTTTGTAAAAAGTGCAAATGAGAGAGTTCACTAATGAGGTTCATCCTACTGTACATTATTTACATGAAAAATTTCCTTTCTCAAATAATTCAGCACAGGACTGCATTGAAATTGTAGATGAGCTCTTTTGGAATACATTACTGAAGAAAAGTTCTGGCACTTTTGAGGAGAGTTTGCTGTAAGCTCCAGAGGTAAGGGGGGGGGTCTAAGAAAAAGACCACTGGATTGCGATAAAGCTACATATACATAAGGTTCACAGCATGGGGGCAATGTGAGCATATTCTAGTGAGCATATTTATTTGAGACGCCGTAGGGGGGAAAGTGGTGAACTATTTTTTCAGGGTGCACATTAGAGTGATTTAGAACAATCAAGAATAAAACTGCTTTTGTCTGTTCAAGATACAAAGAACCTCTTCTGTAATCTCTCATCTCTGCAGAAGCCACCCTGTTGCCAACCCCCCTCTGCTCTCAAAAGATAACATATGAGTCCTATGACTTAAGTGTTTTCTAGTCAATTTTCTGCTCAAGTAAGCTCCTTCGACCATGCTGCACAATTAAGCAAAGAAATGGCTCTACTATATTTGATGTACTGCAGAGAACCCCCAGGACCCGAAAGTCTCACCTTGCAGCATGCAAAAGTGAAACCGTCATGCACTTCCACGCATGCATGTACATACACATATACACAATCAAAACTTCTGAGGGCAGATCAAGGTCTGGCTTTAGTGTATAGTCTGACTCATGCCGTTTGATCTCAGTAAGGAACGGTTCTCTTTTGGATTTCAGAAGCTTGTTTGAACAGATCAGAAGCTGCACATGAGGTACTTTATTTTATTTAATGGAACCCACTTTGGCCTTACAGGAAATCGGCTTGTTGGTCACCTTGCCTGTTAAAGAACCAGGCCAGAGGTGGATCATGTGAAAAGTGGCACAAACAGTGAACATTAGAATATGGCTGAGGGATGAATGAGAAGTTGACAGAATAAATTGTTTTAAATTGTTTAAAAACAGGGATAACTGCTCACATTATCTGATTGCTCTCACTGGCGCTTGAACATACGAAAAGTGCCATAAATGGTTGTGAAACAGATCAAAAAAAAAAAAAAAAAAAAAAAAAAAAAAAAAAAGGGGCTGAGAGAGAAGTTCCAGCCCTGCTTACTTTATCATTTCATGCCTGACCAATCACTGAATTAGGTTGGTGTGAATGTTGGTTTGATGGTTTCTGAAAATTACAGAAATTGTCAGGCACACCCCTCCAATCCGATATAAGAAAGGTGTGTGGGGAGGTGGGGTTTCCAATGCTATTCAACCAGCCATTAAGCAGTTCCGACCAAAGTCATTAGGATCCATCCCCTGGGGACTATGAACATCTGTACCAAATTTTATGAAAATCCATCCAATAGTCAGACACATTTCAGTCTGGACCAAAGTGATGGACCGATACCTAATGACAAAAGGTCCCGAAGAGCAACCTTTTGTCAACAAGGTCACGAATCTGATTTGTCATCCTTAAATTCAGCACCCTGAGAATTAGCACAGAGATCTTTCCAAGGTGTCGCTCTGCTTCAGAGCCATGGTATCATCCGGAACTACAACAGAGTGAGCAGCGAGGGTCAGATGTTTGAGCTCATTTTCTCAATGCAACCCTCAACACCCTGAAACCAATTACAGACTAATGTTCAGTGGCATGTGGAAGAGTTAACTGACTGGCAGAATACCAGAACCTATAACTAGAATGTATCCATCATTATAATAATATTCCTATTTAAATGCATGAACAAATGCTTTGCTGCAGGGGTGTCACGCATTTATATAAGAGTCTGATTGCCGTGCAGATATTCTTCATGGTTACAGTCAAACACCGACTATTGTGTGGTGCTTTGTAGAAAGGCAAGGTTGTTAATATTTCAAGGGATCTTCAACTTAAAGACAGTTTCAACTAAAGCACAATCTCTCCTCTCAAAAGAGGACACAAAGTTGAAGAGCTCCAAATTAATTTGCTTCAAGTCTATACAGTACACTGAACATTGTACGCACAAATAAGGTCACTTGCTGAGGGCAACATATTTCCACGTCAGATAAGAAAACTAATTTTCTTGTCAAGAGTATTAGAAAAAGGTTCTCACACAAACAATTTCATACTCCCCTAAATTTCTCCACTGTTTTGTTTCTCCCTTTGCATTTAAAAGTCAGAGTACTGGTCCCATTAAAGATGTTGTAACAGTGCCTAGAGCACTGCACATCCCCAAAGCCTGTTTCATGTCAAAGCTGTCTACCTGGTGGGATTGTTTCTATTGCTCCTGCAGCTGTGCATATGTGAAATGGCTGGCTGTGTTTTGTGAAGGGCTGTTTAAAACTTCAGGATTTGTGAGAGCAGCACATTGAGTACAAGCGTTGGTGGCTTGTTATGCACTGATGTGAAGCTCAGATCTTTGGTACTATTATTCATTTCCAGCCAACTCTGGGGAATGTTTTACCAGTCAATTCCTGTGTGGATGCGGGCAGAGCAGAATAAAAAGTTAGTCATAAAAAGGCTGTAGTTTCACACACTTTCCAGAGCAACACGGGTGAGTAATTTACTTGCTGCTGGATGGGGGTAACTGGAGCCCAGTCCTAGAACACGCATGCTGCAAGCTTTCCTGTGCACCTGAAATTAAAAGGCACACAGAGAGATCCAGTAGAGAGATTGACAGGGCCAATAGAAACTTCGTAACTGTACCTGGTTGGTGTGTGCGCGTAGTATTGTCAGCAGTTGGAGTGAACAATAATAGGTAATAAAAATCTAACTAACTTAATGTTAGCTAGTTAAATCTGCCACTCTCTATATCTTCAATATCCTCAGCCGGGTGTTGCCACGTGTCTCTACTTATATACATTTTGTAACGGCGAGCCACCGTATAAGAGAAACGTTGCCTTTCCGTATATTCGCCTCTGTGTTTATAAATGGAGAAAAAGGACTGTGTTTTCCAACATGCACTCTTTTAATCACTGTAGCATTTACAGCAACATTATGCAACAATTTTAAAATAACTTCAAAATCATTTGGATGCTACACTGACATGTAATAGGGAGAACAGCGCCTCTTTCATTCCCAATCTGAGCCCGAAGGCCTGTTCTTGCACTATGCAAATTGGGTTGAGCGGGTACAATCTCCCGCGAGAAGTACCCAACGCTTTACGGGCCAACGTCACACACCACCAACTATGGGTCTTCAGCTAGCTACAAGTAGAAGCTAGCTCAGTGTTCTCAGTACGGACATCATGGCAGATGCGAAGAGACTGGCTCCTAGAGTCTACATTTTAGAAAACAACTGCTGTGGGTTCGGATGGTTTCAATCAATCAGCTTCTGAGAATGTTGACTTGACATGAGCGGACAGCATGATTGCTGTTTTGTACCGAGTTTAGGTTTTGTGTTTGTTGCCTGAGCAATTGATGGGCTTTGCTTTCTGTAAATGAGCTGTTAGCTTCTAGGGACACGCTGCTTCCAGTACCCTTAACCGCTCTGACTTGGAGAGCGACTGACTTTAATGCACCAGCGTCCTGTAATTACCACTTGTGGCTGCAGAGGCCACTGTTGCTGTTGCTCAGCAAAAGTTACCTAGTCTTGCTTTAAAGGCTTTGTGGCAACTGATAAAATGATTACCGTATACAGCATTGCCTGTGAAAATGAAACATTCCTATAAATGGGGAAAAAAACTGCTGATTTATATGGATGTCACGGAACTGCTATTTACTAATAATGTCAATGATACTTATTATTATTTTCAATAATTAATATTGGAAGATTATTGTATTAATTACAGTCAATATAAAAAAGTATCTACCATCTAATAAATTACATTATGAGAAACTTTTTCATATTTAATTTTATTATGTAACATCTGGCAGTTATTTTTGCTTTACGTGGTTAGTTTCCATAGCCTCCAAGCATTTCCACACAGTTAAAGTGAATAAACATAATAAACACCACTACTTTAAATGTGGAACAACAAACAGGAAATATAATTAACTGTTTTTTTTAATTTTACATAATTTCCTAAAAATGATCTTTTAATATAATATTTTGAAAAGCACAACATAGAGCAAGCAAACATTTTGTAGGAAGACAGATTACAGAGCAGACGACTAGTAGACTGTAAAGTACAGAAGCCATTCACACTCTCACATGCCATAAACCATTCCCTTGAGAGGGCTGGCTATTTACAGCAAATAACTGGCTTTATGTGGATGTGGCTAAGATATGCAGAGTCACACAAAAGAAAATCCTTGTCTCTTGAGGGCAGATTAAAGAAAAAAAAAATTGATGTATTCTACAAATTTAGAGGAATTTGTTTAATGCTGAGTGCAAACGCATGTATTGATATTCCTGGAATACAAAAATTTCCCAAGACAAAGGAAATCTGTTAACATTTAGGTGTTTATAATGTCCAGTTTTATTGATAGTTTAGTCCATAATTAATTTACTTAATTTACAGTTACTCTTGGTTCTTTGGTAACTTTGGTTCTTTGGCCCCTGCTTTAGCAGCAATAATTAGTTATTTAGTCCTGTCAGAGATTCATTCTATGTCAAATTCATTTTTCAAACACAGTGATGTAACAATAAAAACACACACATTGACAATTTTAAACTAATAACTTACAATGCAATAATAAATAGAAAAGAGACACCAAATTACAGAAAAATGTAACAAAATTTAACAAAACAAAAAAAAGACTATTAAGTAAAACCGCCACACATCCACCAAGACTCTGGTATACTTCACAATTCATTGTTTTAGTAATACCATGCCAGTGGGTATGAAAGATTAGAGGCACGATTGGTTCGAAAAGACAGTACACTGTATCAGAAAGGAGCAACTCCTACAGTAGTATTTACAAAAATGAGGATGTGCTACATCAAAGACTGCCTGTCCTTTCCTTATCAATCTGAACTTAAAGAAACATCATACAAGTTTGTTACATTACTTACATACAATGACAACTATCAGGCAATAAAACAAACGGTTAGAATACTGTCTAAACATGAGCAATAGAACCAACATGTCCTTCACAATGATTCCTAATAATTTATATTTAATATTTTTCCTGCTATTTCTTATGACGTGATTTGCTTAGTTTCCTCATGTAGCAAACTGCAATGCCTCCGACAGCTAGTATATGTCAAGTCTTCTTGTTGACGGCCATTTGTCAAAACATACCTATATTGAAAATACTGTGTCAGCTAAGATGAGGTTTTTGTCTTATATTTAGGTTCTGTACATGGACATCAGCTGTATGATAACAGTGTCAGTGTCCCAGCAGTCAATACAAATCCTCAGCAGGTTTTTTGTTGATATGTCCTTCATAATCCCCATTGTATGACCCCCAACTCATAATATCCTGTTGAAATACATGGCCCCTTTACTTGTATAGTACAAGCCAGAGTCTAAAAGATCAAAATAAGCAGTGTATCAGTTGGTCCCACAGAGGCACATGCTTATAAGCAACAAACCAAAAATAAAATTCAGGGTTGGGGTTAGGTTAAAAACTGACCTTGAATAAATAAAAAAGGCAATTTACATGCAAATGATACCGCTGGCATTTACTGTAATTGCCATTTGTGGCAGCACCTTCAGACTACAGGGATGAAGAGGGAGGGGAAAAAACATTGACAATGGGCTAAAATTTTTAAGATCTTGAGTATTCAATACATTGCCTTGTCAAATCTTGTTACTCAGCCTGACAGTTTAGCGGTTTCTGAACTACCACATTAAAAACCTGTTTACCTTTAGGATCTGTTCAAGAATGAGTCAGACACATGGAATGAATACCGTCCCATTATTTGGGCTATTTTGAGCATACACTTCAAGTTGCAGCTGCACTGACTGAAAAGACTGGGAAAGACTCATGCGAGTATAGCCAAACTCATTTGAATACAAATCAGTGTGATCACAGGCTAACCCAAAAACACGCTAAAAATAACATACTTATACTCAATGGATGCATCATAATTCCAGCAACATAAAAAGGTTTTGATGTGGTTTTGGGAAGCAGCAATGATGCGTTTCCTCTCATCTTTGAGATGTAAAAGCCGAGATACAATAAAACACACACGTACAGTACAAGCGGACGCAAAGGAGCAAAAACAAGAGAAGATCATGAACTTACTTACATTCCCAATAATTTAAGAAAATAAATGTAGCCTCCAGTAAGAACCAAGCACTAATTTCTCTTAAATAAAAATGAACATTTAGTGTTTGGCTTATGAGCATAGCGAGAAAAGAAGAAGACAGCTAAACCAGGATTTATATATATGTGACCATTCATTAAATCAATTATATTTTAGAGATTAACGATCCGAGAAATACCCAAGTCATCATGAAGTGCTAATAATGTTGCAAAAATCCCTGCAGAGGATGAATTATTTCTTAAAAATATCTTCACAAGAGAAACTAAAATATATGTGATTAAACCATCAAGGTATATTCCCCTTGTGATATGATCACCTGTGCTGCTACAAAGGCCACTGAATATGTCGGTGTGCTATTGATTCCAGAATTGGTATAGTCGAGACATCGTTCAACTTTCTCATTATTTCATGTGCCTGCTGCTTTTGGTGTGACTGGTACTGCTGTGAGTGGCCCTCACATGTCCTCATGTGGGGTGGTTAGCTGAGGGTGGCTCTGCTTGAGCAACAGGGCAGCAGTGGGATAGGAGTGCTGGAAGACCAGCGGGACGAAAGGCTATTTTTAATGAGCAGCTCAGGGATTATCCTGCGGTAAAGACGAACTACGACAAAACAAGAGGGACACAAATAGTCACCATGAAACCATTTATTGGACTAATGCATTCTTTGGTTGTTTTTTTTATCTTTCCTTTGGATTTATTATTTTTGTAAAATTTCATTTACAGGAAACATGCAAAAGGACACGATGTGGATAAACTAAAACAATTTCTCTGCTCGGAAGGTGCACAGTAACATACCTCTTCCCTATATTACCGTAACAAAGTTTAGACTCAAAGGGCACAGCAGAACAACTGACCACCTGAAGGAGCTGCTCCATGTTTCTTTAGATTTTCAGATTGAGAACTGAGAATTGATATAACCTAGATTCCGCTATGGATGTGGGACGAGACCGGAGAGAAGAGAGTGACACAAAGAAGAAAAAGGAACTTCCAGTGGGAAATGCATTAGTTATGGAGAGATAAGCTGATTTGTGCCATCAGCAGTTGTTCCATATCTTTGGTACGCACCGGTTTGCCTCAGCACTTCAAAGAACCATGGCTAAGAGACATCTATTTGTTACTGATGACTGATGACAGCTAGATACAGTCTTCTGCTATCTAGCTGTCCTCTGCTACAGCTCCAGCTGGAATGCTCAGTCTACTACATCATCAGGATCACTCAGGGAACTGAAATTTATACTGACTTAGCAACAGAGGTAAAATCTATTAGTCATGACTGATTTAAACTTCAGGAGGGTACCTGGAAGAAACAGAGCAAATGCATCACCTACTAACAGAGAATCTATTCATGTTCAGGTGATCTATCTCAGGAGACCCACAGTATCAGCTCATGAGAGAGATGCATGTGATCTGAACTTTACTTCAACACAACTACATGGCCATACACGCACTGAAATCTGTTTCTATCAGATAAAAGAGGGGTCTAAAAAAGTTAATAAATTAATTTATTTGATACACTATAGCGAGCACAATAGGAACCTACAATTATCGCCTCACGATTGTATGGCTCCACTAACCAGTCAAGTTGCAGTTTAAGTCCATGTCTGTCAAGACTCATAATATATGTAGAGAAGACTTTGAAGGAATTTACTAAAATGGATTGCGTGCCTTTTATCATAATTAGTGTATGAGCTCATGAGTTATGGGCAAAAACATGTTTTGTGAGGTCACAGTGACCTTTGACCACCAAAATACAATCAGTTCATCTTTGAGTCCAAGGGAATGTTTGCGATAATTTTGAAGAAATTCCCTCAAGGCGTTCCTGAGATAACGTTCATGAGAATGGGACGGACGGACACCTGTAAACATAATGCCTCAGGCGACGGCTGTAACATAAAAATGAAGAGATCAATCAGTAACATGCCCTGTGTAAGAATCACACATTGTAAGCACTCAGTTTTTACTTTATGGTGATGTTTGTCTGTGGCCTCACTACAGAGGGTCAAACTGCACCACGGCTGTATCAATGCTACAACCAGTGATTCATTTTGCTAAAAAGGCTAAACTGAAGTATTAAGAAAGAGCTATACTGTAAAATATTTTCCAACATATACAGTAGATGCACACACTCACACTGTTGGCAGCAGAGATAGATATGCATGACTTAAGTAAAAATCTGCAGGTCTGGTTATTTTCGTGCTTTGGCTTCACTTGAGGAATTACATGCTCCCCCACAGGTAGAGAACATGTCTTTAATACTTGGGCGTAGGAGAACATTTCTAAGAACCCCAGTGGTGGCAGCCTCTGCCTAAGTGGAAACAAGGCTGATCTCAGTCGTTGAACAGTTAACACTTGAAGATCTAAGATTTTCCAGGGTTGTTATTAAATGTTGTCATGGCTGAAACAGATATAAAAAACAACACAAAGTGACACATTTTCAAGGATACCAGTTGTTACATGCACTTTCCACCATTAGAAAGGGTAAATTGAGTGATAGTGCTAGGTGTTATCTTGCTAAAGGGCGCATTACAATCCTCACCACAGCATGTCTATAGTTAATTATTGATTAACTTTGCAGAGATAAGTCAGTCAGGGTGGGAACATTGGCTTCATGCTGGACTGGCTGGCCACACGCCATCTCAGTGAGTGTCTCCACGTCTCCATGTAATTTGACCATTAAAGCAAATGACCCAAGTCTCACGTAGAAAAAGCTCCGTCTATTTGGAGGTCATGTGCTCGACCGTTTAAGGATCGTGTTTTGAGCCATTTTTGGGCATTTAATAGTTGACTGTCACAAGTCCAAAACTACCTGTGACAAAATGTGCTGGACTGGATTTGGAAGAATCTATCTGCATACAGGGACATACTATATGATGAATTAAACTTTGACTAAAAAGCAGCAGATTGCAACGGGCAGGTTTCCTTGTCAAAACCAAAAACAAGCTTCTAGCCACTAGCATACAGTTGTTTGAGCAGTGTAATTTTTTTTTTACCCAATAGCTTTGATGTTAAACTCCCATGACATGTGTGAGCTAGTCTGTTAAAAACAAACATAATTTGGCATAACTTGGGGATGCCGTGAGACACCCCAGGAAGCAGACCTGCTTTTGTAACTGGGACACACCGTAGTAAAATTTGCTGTTTACAACCTTGGAGCCGTAAGGATTGAACTGAGATGCGATTAGAGTGTCTGAATTCTGCATGTACAGAATGTATTACTTTCTAAGATAAAAAAAAGAAAAACACCTCTGAGGTATATGTAAAGCCAAAAAACAAGAACCCCACAAGAAGTAACTATATAAAACAAAAGAATCTAATCCACATCCAACATAGATCTTGTGTTCAGCACAACACCGGGCTGTTCTGCAAACCACTGAAGCACAGTGAGCTTTCGCTCAACAGACCTCCCATCGGACAGTACACAGCACAGTACATGGTTGTCTCAGCTGTTAACCTCCTCTTCTTCCTCTGTCTCCTCCTCTCCCATGCTCCATTGTGTCTGGGCTGACTGCTGCTCAGACAGGACTCTGGGTGCGCAGTTCAACAGTCAAGTATCTGAGCGCACATCCTCCGACACCAAAGTCAAATGTGCTGTGTTTGGAATCTGCCACTGGCTCTCTGGAGAGTCAGCCTGCCTTCCCCACATCCCACACAACAGACCCCGGACACACACAGCCAAGCTGAACTAGGGAAGGGATGACAGAGGGGAAAATGAATGAAGAAACACGGTTTCTTAGGAAGAAGTGTGGAGAGGAACAATGGACCAGGGCTGAACACACGAACAAACTGCTTGGGCCACATGAGTCAAATTTATCCAAAAAAAAAAAAAAAAAATCCTTTGTAAAAATGAACTGTGCTATGTTCATCTTTTTTCAACCTGGATCTCATACTAATCAATATGTAAGAGATGCAAAGATACTGAAAATAAAAGCGACAACAGAAACCTCACACTGTGACGGCCCAGTCTTGAATAAGCATGAAAGGCTGGCTGATAACCTCGTACGAGATAAATCATTTACAAATGTCAGCCTTTTTTTTCTTGATTGTATGAGCCTAGAATAGGCTTAGTCTCACAAGCCCTTGAAATCTCTGGATTACCCCAATGGTTCTAATTTAGATGTAGCCTCAAGCAGAGAACAGGCTAATTTCCTTCTGTATGTCGAAATTAATGAAGAAGATAATTTGCTACAATGAGAGAAAACACACATGCAATCGCATGCGAACGCACCTACGTTTGCATGACACACACACACACACATAATCACGTGTGCAGAAATACTCACACTATCCTTTAAATGAACCCCAAAATGGGGCCAGAAAGTGAAGCAAGCTTCCTGCAGTGAATCCAAAACTAGGTTAGATACATCAGCAGTGAAACATGTGGGATTTGACAAAAGGTCTTGGATCTCAGCATGCAGAAATAGATGATAATCAATCCATGAGCATTTCAGCTAACCATAGTTTAGCATTTCATTTAACCACCTGAAGCCTAATTTTCCTGATATTTCTGTCAAATTTTCCTTTAAGTAGTTTCAAAGTAGAATGAAACACACCCTTTTACAACATCTCATAATGTTTGACTGAGGCTCTTTTGCACTTATGCCAAGGGAAGTGGGACAGAAAACAACATATTGTGCATCATTTCATACAGATTTCCCTGTATTTAGACCTGACATATTTGGTACAGTTTCTCTGTACATCTTGGGACTGTCACTCGAATTTGAAATTACACAAGTGGATCGGAACAATTTTTCTCTGTACAGCATGAGGGTATGATACCAAAAGATCTTTGGAGTTGGTGGTTTATGATCAATAAAAGGCATGATGCTGTGTGGATGTTTACATTTCATTGTAAATTATTACATGTAATTTTTTTGGCAACATTTAGCAACTGTTAAAAACACTTCTCCAGTGGTTTGGTACTACACTTCCATAAAGGTGGGGAAAGCAGCAGAGGCTAAGATATTCTGGCTTCTAGTCCATAATATGGGTCAAACTCTTGGTAACTCTTGGATCCTGGTATATGCTCACATCTTTCAAACTCCATTCCTCCTGTTTGTCGCTCAGATATAACATTTAACATGAAGAAGCCCGAGCTAAGACACCCGAGTGATGGCAATTGAGCAGTTTTCTCAAACTTGTCATTTTCAGTGAATCATCTTAATGTTATACATTCCTGAATAATGAATGAGCATTCAGGTCTATTAATGTAACATCCACTATAATATAAACTACTGATTATTACTGATTTAGAGTGTCCCATTTTAGATGATGTAACAATTATGACATAAAAAACTGATGTTATTCATTCTGACTCAACTTTATAAACACATTTTTTGAAAATCTGTCACATTTTTAAAGCTCTGTTGCATTTTCATTCCATTTAAAAGGGACGTTTATTACATTTGACTGTCATTACATTAAGGATTATTACGTTATTAGTCACCACACAACGTTTAAGATTAGCATTCTCTAGACCTAGACAATTGATTACATTCTGTTTCCTCCATATCCACTACTTAATCAAAACAAATCAGGCAGCCAGACGATCTCTTACCAACTAACTTCAATCTATTATCCATTAGAAGCCTTTGGGAGTTAAACAGAAACACGATAATTGAAAACATCTCTTTCCCGTCGACAGGCCTTTGACTGATCAAATTTAAACTGCTCATTACAGGAGCCTCCAGTTTAGAGGGAAGACAGTAGCGATGGGCTAAGCTACGGCAGAGGTTAGAGAATGTATCCTGCAAGACTGACCACTTAAGTGTAAAAGAGGGGAACACTGTAAATATCAGAAATTACAGCTGGTAGGGAGGTGCTTAAGATGTTTCGATGAGAGTATGAAAAGAGTGTAAGTAAGTCCTCCCATGTTAAAGCAATGCCACAACATGAAATTAAAGCAAAGTGACAGATATATGCTTTATTAAGCAGGAAAAGAGGAGTAGTGAAAGAACAAGGAGTAGTCGGACAATCTCTCCCCCTCTGTGAATCTACATCTGTTGTAGTCTAAGAGACAGCTGTTCCTATGGGGAAAGGCAGCAGGCAGATAGAGCCCCTCCGCTCTCCCTGCACGCCTCTCTACACACTTTCTTCACATATCCATCAACCATCATACACGCACACATCCTTCCTTTAACTTCACCCTCTTCCTTGGTACCAATACAAACCGTCTTGACACTCTGTTCACCCATCCACAGCCTTTGTTTCCCACCTCATTACTTCCAATTCACAATCTGAATACGTTCAACAAGAATGTCTTTTCTTTTATTAGACTCCAGAAAGGGTGGTGATGTCTATGAGCACTAGATGTGCTCTAGCTTTCTGTTAAAGGGACACATGAAAACTGAGTAAGGGATATCTATGGTTTTCTGAGCAACAACAAAGATTTTACATCAGGAACAGCATATATATATTACCACTCTAGGTAAATAAATAGTGACAGAGCACACACTGCTGTCAAGAAAAGCCTTAAATATGGACAATGAAACAGACAGGGCAGTGGGATGCAAGGTCAGATGATCTCACTGGTGGTCAATGTGGCTTACATGCATCATTGGGCAAAGCTAAGTCAAACTGTGCTTCGGCGTTTGGCCATCTGGAGATGACCACTAGCGTGTAGTGGTGGATATGCATAAGATGCGTTGCTTCTTATCCTACAGCAATGCTGCTGGGTATCAAATTGAATGTAACATCTATTGAGATTTATTTCTGTCATGCTGAAAGCCGCATACTCCCCGTTAATGTTGACAAATCGCTGACGCCCACGAGCAAATGCACTCGCGCCCCCATTTCTCCCTTTTCCTTATCTCTGCCCCCGCATGGCACATAAGATAGTGACATAAAGAGGTGGATTCTCCACAGTCCTCGGCTGATTATGAGGTTAAACTGGTCATAGTGATATCCAGCCGCTTCCTGTCTGCACAAGGAAACCCTGTTCATAATTCCGTCTTTGTTAACAACCCAGGTCTGCCTCCAGCGCCAAAGTGAACCCTGCATCACCTCTACCTCTGTTAGAAGGAAGTGAGAAGGTGGACATTAACTACACTGGAATAGTAGATGCATATGCATACCTACGTACAAATATTTTGTGTTCGAACTAATCACACACACACACACACACACACACACACACACACACACACACACACACAGACTTACTTGTCTCTTAGGGACAGCTCTGAAGAGCCCAGAAAGAACGAGAGAGATACAGTAGACACAACCTGAGAAAATACAAGTCAGAATCAGTCAGCCAGGTTCCGAGAGAGATACTGTTGAAATACTATATTATGAGCAGAGAACGCACTGTAGTACAAGAAAAAACAGTAAAAGAACAGCCACAACAAGAGAGGTGATTCATGCAATGCCAACTGTGAATGTAGCGCACTGCTCATGTTTGCTTTAGCTGAGGCCGTGAAAGAGGCAGAGTTGAAAGCAACACACTGGAGATAGAAGTAGCAGTTACGTACCGTCTGCTCTCAAAGACAAACAGACGAGCAAGGATGACATTTAGCACAGGTGAACCAAAATGTGATTTGCATATTTGCTGTGGTGTTACAGTGAATGCCATACATGGCGCATAAATTCCATATATTTTAGGAGAGAGCTAGCTAGGCAAGATGAACGTGAGGCCT
Organism: Xiphias gladius; assembly: GCF_016859285.1. NCBI lineage: Eukaryota > Metazoa > Chordata > Actinopteri > Istiophoriformes > Xiphiidae > Xiphias > Xiphias gladius. The sequence goes on along the minus strand of NC_053403.1, from coordinate 11,727,431 downwards.
CATGCGTGTGCTGCAGATGAGGCAGGTAATAAGCCGTGTATTTATGAGGTGCAGTGATGTCAGTGACATCTCCGTAACCTATTCATGAAAGCCATGATGGAATCTCAGTTATCCTCCATTCCAATCTTACAGGTGACAAAAGAGGTACGCTGAGGTGAGGGTGGGGAGAATGATAATGAAGATGAAAACAGAGAAAGGAAGCAGCAGAGGAAGGTAACACAGACAGTGGATAACCAAAGACGGGCAAATAGGGGTAGTGGAGGGAGTAACAAGGAATGTAATAAATGATGGGAGACAAACAAGGAAAAGGACAAGGAACAAGCAATAAGATGATAGAAATTGAGAGACGTACTGTTGGGAGACGGAGAAAAAGAAGGAAGCAGAAGAGTGGAGGCAAGAGCGAGAGCAATTACCGAGAGAATGAGGAGAGTATTTCAATAAACCTGTACATGTCGATTCCGCCCGGCACATCCACTACTTGTGCCCTGCACTCTGAATACCAATGATTCTGATGCACCATAACTGGAATTCACAATCTATACAGACAGCAAGGGCAACAGCATTAAATATTCTTCCAGAGCATGGAGGTGGGTGGGTGGGGGGGAGTGGAGACTAGCTACGCGTGGCCTAGCGTAGAAATGAGGGACGGTGTTCTTCTTTCTTTCGTTTCCTTTTGAATCACTGACAAAAAAAGAGGGCGTATGGCCAAATAAAGGGGGAAATGAGAAAAATGAAATTCAGACTTTTACACTACTTTCCATATTTCTGCTTTCATTTATCCATTTAGTTTGGTGCTCATTAATTCCCACTCTAAGTGCTTTTATTTATCATCACTGATCATCTCATGTCAGCCTGAATGTACTAAATACCTGTTGATATCTGACCTGTTCACTCTGTCTTTATCTACGCTGCCTAAAAGTCGAGGCAAGGGACATGTTCTGGACTCCCAGGGGTTGTTCCTGTCTCCACGACGACGACAGATGGCATACTTCTCTGCCTGGGCATGACGTCAGGAAGACAAGGAGGACCACAAAAACGCTGAGAACAGAGGGACCTCCTAGTTGAGGTTTTCCACAGGGTACAGCCACAGGCAGCAGATATCTTGAGCTTCATGCCCATATCATGATTCTGGAGGGCACAGAGTTCATCACATGATAATGACTGTCCTTGGTTTGGGGACAAAGTTTGGCAGACACCCCAACACCAAAAATTACAATCCTCCAAGGTACTATCAGCATGCCAGAAGAACTAAGGTCATACACATCAAGGGTCAAAAATAGAATAGGTACTGTTGAAAGTACTGTTTTGCTGCTTAAGAAATACTGTTTACTAATCTCTTTAAAAAAATAAAGGAGCACTCCACTTGTTTAGCATTGCAATGAAAATGCCCACATCTTACAAGCCCAGGGTGTCATCAGGGTGATCAGTGTTGGAGGAGTGCTTTTTTAAGTACTATCAAATACTCTAATCACTGCGTGTAGGACTGAAAGCCAGCATTGAAAAGATAGTAGCTTGATCTTTAATAATAAGTAGCAGCTGGATTCAGCAGTTTCAATGGGTTTCCTTTCATATTAAATGGACTTTCAGCTGCACTGTCCTTGGTATAGCTTACTATATTATTATATCTTCCACTACTCTGCACCCTCTCCACCCCAGGCTTTCTAGATATATCGTGCACCCCTGCTCTTCTGTTACCTGGCCTTACCCTGAGGCCTATAATAAGTACATTAATGCCAATAATGGGTTATTGATCATGATAAATTCAACTACCTTCACGCTAACGTCAGAACGTCAGCAGGAAGAAGGTTGGGTGAAAAAAGTCCCCATAATTCCTCTGTGCAGCAGGCACAGGAAGGGCCCAGAGCATTAGTTTGTGTCTAAAAGATAAATGACTGGTAAAGTGAAAGGACTGGGGACATCTGTGGTTGGGTTGTGAGCACTGACTGTAGGCAAAGGCCACCATGCTTCCTAGGCTGTGATTAAAGTGAACCATGTGAGGTTAAAGCAGATAAATGTGTCCTAGTTAGGAAGCCCCAGTAAGGAGAATTAGCCAATAGGGGGATGATGACGAGGTAAGACATCTTTTCCGTCTGCTGACTCTCTAGGAAAAGTTCAGAGATTATTGTAACGAAGAGGCAAGGAAAGACTAAACATCATATATCCAAAACACAGCGTGTCAAAGAGAGCCATGTTTTTTGTATAGTTGACAAAAAAAGTCAAGTAGGGCTGACTGGCAGAAATAATGTACACATTACCGCAACTAGGCTAAATATTGCTGTTCAGTGGGATTCTTTTACATTACCTAGTTTCCACGTTTGTAGTGTTGCAGATAACACTGGATATATCTTTAACACATACAGTATGTATACTATATACAGGGACAATATGGTAAACCCATCACTATTGATTCCCAACATAGCACAGTAAAAATTTTGGTGTTAGGTGGAGATATAGATCACCGATTCACAACCAGGATCAGGAGGGGTCAGTAGGGGCTTAGAAGATAAAATAAACTGCAATATTGTTGGGCAACGAAACAACAAAAAAAACATTTGCCACACATAATACGTCAACCTTTGTTTTTTCATTGGAATTATTGTATAGTTTTACATAGAAAAAAAATATCAATATTTGAACTGCACACAAATCCCACATGGATGTGATGTCTCTCGAGGAGACGCTGGTTTAATATTTAAGCGGCCACAAGCAAAAACTACAATGTGTTATTGCTTGGCAGCAATGCAACGAACACTATTCTATGGATTCATGACACAATGGGAAATTTTCCAGGTTGAGGGTTTTCAATCCCCAAGACCATACTGAAAAAAAAAAAAAAAGTGGGTGGTGCGAGTAGAGACATAATGGTCTCTGCTCTCTCAACAACTATCATCAAGGTACACTTACTATGCCCTTCTATGCTCAGTCCGAGCTTTATTTATTTATTTATTTTTTTAAAACCCCCCCCCCCCACACACACACACACACACACACACAAACGGCAGCTTAAAAAGGTATCAATTAGTGCAGTAGAGTGCAGCTCAAAGAAAGGACGTGTGCTGAAAAGGTCTATGAAATATCAACTAAAAAACATAAAAGTTGGCTGTTCCCTGATGAGTGGAGGACCAAAAAAATTAAACTTTCCAGGCCTATTTTCTCCCTGGTTCAAAACACAATGACTGGACAGGATATTGACGATGTAATAACATATTTGGGGTAATTTGCCATTTTGTGACAGCATGTCTTGTCCCTATGAATAGCACTACCCTTGATACTACAAGCATTGAATTGAACTGACAAAATTGAATTTTGCTTCACCAAGCTGGAAAATGAAAGGCAAGAAATGTTTTCATCTGGGAGTGTAACACAAATGAAACAAGTATTTCCTCTTTCATTCAGACAGGAAAGGAAAATAATGGTACAATTACATGAATTATACACAAACCTGAATTCTTCCATAACATGCATGCATTTCCACCCTTTTCTATGTGTGCAGTATGGAAAGATGTGGCAGGGTTAACAATAGTGTAGTTGCTGGGGGGGGGGGTGACCAGATGACCTTGGACTTGGAACAATGACATGTCATTGTCACTCCCTAAATACTGATTCAGAGTTGATTTTGGGTGCCAGAAAGGTTCCAGTATGAATTTAAATACAAATTCAAAGCTGCTTTATTGGCATTAAAATTTCAAAAACAATGTTGCCAAAGCATCAAAATACAATTTTAGCCAATTTAGTATTTGACTTTACTATCAATAGTATCAGCACACTATCATGCAGACCATAGTATTAGAGCTCTTTGCTGATATTGCTATTAGAAAACAGGGATTCATTTTGTATTGTGGTTTGGCCATTGACAGAAAACTGGCTGCAGCTGAGCCGAATCCTCGCACCATGTCTGCTTTAGTCAGCACTGCACGTCTCCCAGTCACGCAACAACAACCCTTGACTGAAACGACTGGTAAATAAATAGGCGCAGCTCGTTGTCTTGTCTCCCCCCTGCTAAACATGGCAACGCACAAACCCTTGATTGCACAAGAGGGAGAAAATAGTAGGAGGGCAAATTAAAAGACTTGGCAGTCAGTTTCTGCCAAACTGGCGGTATAATGTTTTTGCTTGCCCCGACACATTCCTCAGGCGTCCCACCCTATTATTATTAGAAGCGTGCGTATGTGTGTGAGGGTCCATGAGCTTGTGTGTGTGGTACAAGGCATGCCGAGTATGTCGAGGAACAGCGTGTCTTTGCCATGATAACCCACTGTACTTAAGTTTTGTCCTTCAGCTGTCACGCTTGAATTGGTATATTAGAAAATACATCATTAGACATGTGGTGATGATTTTGAGAAGAGCAGTAATTCCACAAAATTGTAAAATGATTAGAACTTGGCTGTCCAAACTCTTGCCTCGAGAAGAGTTTCCCAGAGGAACAGAGATGAATTGCTACCAGAACATAACCTCTCAGATGATGGATATAAATTATTGAAGGTTACTTTCACAGCGATCAGTGCAGTGCTAATTTTGTATATAAATATTATTTACAAAGGGATTTGGGGAATCAAAGTGAATAACTCTTAAATGATTGGTTTGACGAATAAATTATTCTAGCTGAGTAAATTATTATTTAATGTAAGTAAAACCAAATCTGTTCAGCGATGTGATTTATGATTCAGCTTTTCATATGCTCAACCTTATTTTGTTATTCTATTTTATCGTAGCAGTTCTAACATTATTGATTTTATATATGCACATCAATGTGAAACAGTTCAGAAAACTACTTTACGTTAATAAAATAGGGAAATATGTTTGTTTATTTTCTCAGCGAAAGTTAGATGAGCAGTTGATGCCACTCTCATGTCCGTCTGTTCTGTCCAAAAGTTAAAAAAAACAAAAACCCTTCTGACAGTTTTTATCTTGTTTGTTTAATCCATTAAATAAATAAATAAATAAATAAAAATAAGAAAATTAAGTAAAAATGTAAAATGACAATTAATTTTTCTTTCCTTTGGACATAACCAGACTCCGTTTTCAGTCTTATGCTAAGCTAAACTAACTGGCTTCTGGCTGGAGCTTCATATAATGCACAATCATGAGTGGTATCAAACTTTTCACCTAATGCTCGATATAACTTTTGGGAATAAAGCAAATAAGTGATTTCCCAAAATTGTGAACCATTATCTGTTCCATTTCTTAAGGACTACAGAAAACTTGACTTGAAATAAAGAAAAAGCAATAATTTGAGAGGGAGTACGAATGTGAGCACGTGCTCAGCTGAGGCAGGACTCATGTTTACCTCATTAAACCATATCTATGCAGAATAGGCTACAGTGAGAAATCAATTTCATCCCCCTTGAATCTGCATTTCTCTAATTCTAGCTAATATTGACTGAGCTCCAGGTATTTGAATCTTTTTTTTTTTTTTTTTGAAAAGCAGTGTGACCTTGGATTCAAATATAGCACATTATTCAGTGGAGAAAATTAGAAAAAGCGAGTGTGCTCGCAAGAGCGTGACCACAGCCCGTCACACACACACACACACACACACACACACACACACACACACCATGTACAAAACACCTCCCACCTCCTGCACTGCATCCCCAGCAGAGAGAGACCACACAGCTCGCCGTGCCATCTCTCCTCTGCTTCGTGTGTATTTACCACTCAGAGACAAATGGTCTCCTGGCACTGTAGCACTTTAATGAGCCCTGGGGGGTCTGAAGGAAACACATCTATCAGCAAGGTTTTATTTCAATTCACCGCTACCTCTTGATGTACACACTTGCACAAACAAAGAGACACGGGGGCGTTTAAAAAAAAAAAAAATAAAATCCTAATGGAATATTCCATTATGAGGGAGGGCTAACTGCAGAGTTTCCAAGCACCATGCATAAAAGGTACACAGGGAGATAAAATCACCACAACTGAGGCTAAATGGAGAATGACGCTACGCGTTTTGTTGCCACGTGGAGGAATGTCTAAAAACTGAGATTAGTATGTTTATGAAGAGTGCAAGAAAAGCATAAAGCTGCCTGCTGTGCTTTTTAGATGAGAGAGAGTGGGATGGAAATATGTGCATCAGTGACAGAAAAAAGAATATATAGCAAGAAAATACACAAAGAATGGATAATTATCAATTACTGTAATGCAACAAGCGCTGGAATGCCAAACCTGTTGGATTTAAGAAGAGCAATCCCGGAGGAATTCCACACCTCAGAGTTTCCATTATTGATTCACACACATTTTACACAGAGGGACATTCCACAGTATATAGGGTCTTCTCCTTTCTACATTTTCGTCATTCTTAAAATTGCCATTTTGTTTCACTTCATTATTCACTGACATTGTGCTCAAGTTAAAAACAACCTCAACTGCACCGATCTCGTCCATGCTCGTCGCCATTTATGTGGCAGTTTTTCTGTTGGCATTTTTCCGCCTCTGGCACAGAGAGATGACATGCCTTCCTTTAGCTCACCTAAAAAGCTGTGATTGGCTGTGATTGGCTTGGCTGTTTTTACAACCTGCAGAAACAGCCTCTTGAGCACAAACTGAGATCTGTTCAAGTTGCTGAAAAAAATCTGGCATGTTGGCAGCAGTTCTGAGGGTCTGAAACTAGGCTAGACACCATCAGGTCAGAAAGTAAATTTGCCATAGAATTTCTCTTTGGTCGGACACATGGTACTTATCACTTGTGGTCTGATGCTTACCTGTTTTTTGTTTTTGTTTTTTTTTTTCAGATTCAACAACATAAACTAGAACAAATTAACCTAAAAACCACCTAACAGGACTGAAAGCCGATCTGTTCAGTCTTTAAAATGTCTTAAAATAATGAAAAATGTCCATTTCAATTTCCAAGAGCCCAAGGTGATGTTTTCAAAACCCAAAGACATTAAATTTAAAATAATTTTAAATCAGGGAAAAAAAAAAAAAAAAGCATTTGAGAAGCTTGAACCAGCAACTGGTTGCCATTTTTGCCTCACAGATAATAAAAAAAACTGATCAGTTATCTGAATTATTGTTAACTGACTGATCATTTTCATTATGTGTCAGTACTTACAACAAAATACTGTTTTCCATACAACATGCATGTAATACTCTCTGCATGAGTGAGCTCATGTGTGTATCTGTGTATACCGCCTGATGCCTTGCTGAAAGATTCTGTCCAGAATTGACAGATGAGGCCGCAGCTGCCCATTAAGGAGCCACTTACTGTAACTTCCCCTCTGAATAATCCATCCCATCAGCCATCATACCTACATTTAGGCTAGTGGATGACTTCCAAATGTGCATGAAAACACACATAAATGCACACAGCCACGCAAATACAACTCATCAGATCAATTAATTAGTCTTTGACCACTCATTTATCCCCCTCTCTTTCAGCCATCATTTCCTGCCTTGTAGTATAAGCACATCTGTAATTCCTGTGATGTGTGTGCGTGTGCGTGTGCGTGTGCGTGTGCGTGCGCATGACCTCAGTCACGGGCACAGCCATTTCATTAGCTGGATCAATTAGCCTAAACATTTGTTCCAGTTAGCCGCTGGGGGGAAATACCTGACACAAACGGAGAGAAAAGACAACTGTGGGCGGCTGAAATCTCCTCAATGTGAGTCGACAGCTCCAACCTGAACATACGGCAACTTGTTCTCTTTGAGCATAATGCTGTTAGTTTAAATTGAAACACTGGCAGACTGTGCATGGCAATACAATGAGATTACATATGAAGCAATTAAGATCCCAGAGGCGAGGTTTATCTTCATTCAGATTACCTGTCCTGTGTGATTTCTCACAGTGGGAGGTCTGGCTCGAAGATGGCCACCGCTTCAGCTCTATCATCTAATCAAGCTAATCAATTCAGCAACAGGGATCTCTGTGTTTCTCTGTGTAAACCAATTTTGACTTGATCTATTTCAGTTCTAATGTAACTGTCAGTGCCATACACTGACAGTTACTGGCATGTTGGCAGCAGTTCCACGGCCACATCAAAGTTTTTGAATGCAGCGATTTCTGTGGAGCTGCAGTATTTTATGAACGTTTCCCAGTGGTAATTTACTTCTGAGACAAATGTGTTTCCTAGGTTATGGAAAGTTTTTTCAGTCATTCATAGCCCTATTTCCAGAATACCCTCCTGCAAGTGTCACTGAAGCCGACCAAACATGCCAAATCCTGTAGAGTGAGATCAATCAGGTTGTTATATAATTATATACAAACATATTGGTTGCCATCTTGGTTGGCATCTGTCGATGCATACACACGAGAACAATAATCTTTTGCTGGTTCAATTATATCTGTGTAGGAAAGCAGCAAATGTTAAACCTCTTATGTTGCACTTGGGTTGATGATTGATTGATTACTCAACTTAAAACAGAGACTTCATGCTAAATCTCTCTTCACTTCTTCATACAGTTAGTTTCCCATGACATTTGTGTGGTCTGCATGGTCCTCATTATTTTGGGGATAATTTTGAGTCACGCTTATACAGCACTGCTGATGACTTGAATTTCTCAAGGTGATCCTCTTCAGTTGTTCAGGTATGGAATCCATTAGTGCTTGTATTAGAGTTCTTTTTTTATGTTCTCCTAACAAATTTCTGGTAAGAGCAGCAGTGTTTTTGAAAGATGATTTATAAATAGGGTGAGAAGTAAAAGGTCAAATTTCTGTCAGTGATAGCAAAATGATATAGCAGATATTGTTGTGAACTATCACAGGGTTTACATCATAGATCTGACTGATCCGAAAAAATTACTTGACTGCAAAAGATCAAAGTCATTACCAAGGCTCCATGCTCCCACCTCTCACCCAGTCTGCTGCAGTACAAGTTTACTGGCTACAACAGTCCTCCCACACAAATGTGTCAACCAAATAGCTGTATCTGTATAATGACACTCGGTTTGGTAGCAGTTTCCTGGCTCAGCAGGATGAGCTACAGCCAAACAGCCAAGCTGCCTTTGGAGAGTGTTATTGCTGACCGCCAGCTGGATTAGAGGGTTAACCAATTAGCAGTAAGAGGATGGGTCAGAGTATTGAGTCAATCCCAATCTGTAGCCAAGCCGGCTAAGAAACTGCTAATCCACCATCAGGTCAGAACCATTAACGCTACAGGGGCCACAGAGGGCACAGAGAAATGGAAGGCAGAGGGGTCAATCAAGAGCTTCAATATGGCACATTTTTTACTTTAAAATTAGAATATCAGAATTTCAATATCACTTCATACACAAAAAAAAATAATGCCAGCAGTGACATTGCATTTGGAAGTTAACTCTATATTGCAATAGACAAACACCAAGGAGGAAGAAAATGAGAAGAACCATACTAATGAATAATACCTGTTGTTTTATTTACCTAACCACATTTCATAGAATGGATCTTTCCTAAGCAAAGCAAAGAATAAATCAGATTCATTACTTACATACTTCAAATATAAAAGACTGAGTAGACAACTGGATTTTCATTTCATTTTTTTTTTATTTCAAAGTTCTGTGTCTCCTTTTGTGGTAGAGGACATTATGTGCAAAATGAAAAAGGCCTGAGAAATGTAACGCAACACATTAATGCTTAAAAACAACAAAGCCATCAACATTTGTTTTCTTCTCCACATACTCTCCACCAGCAACTGAGTCATTATGACACTTCTAAAACGAAGCATTTATGACCATAGGGCTCATGCACATACATCATCACATGGTACAGTGAAGAAGAAGTACATAGATGAAAACACATACACCCCCTCGCACAACAAATACCTCGTACACAGACAAAGGAACAGTTGTCGTTAATCACAGCGGGGATTAGTGAAAGTCATGTCACTGTTTCCTTATATCTCCTGTTCTGTTTCCTTTTCCTTAACAAATACTCCTGCTAGCATGGTAACACACAATGTCTGGTAAATTGCAATATTCTGTAGCTCATAATGTCTTACTCTTACTGCCACAGTATGGCTTTGATGAGGAAACGCACAGCTTTTTTTCTGTGTATTAGCAAAACAACTGTAGTGTGTCAATGCCTGCTTTAGGTTAAATTTTGAGGAAATCTCAGCAACAGGATGCTAATAGAATGAGCTCAAGCAGCCATTACATCTACAATAAATAAAGCTTCCTCTATTTAAGCTTGGCTCGTGTGAGGGAAAAAAATATTTTTTGGTTATTCTTGTCTGCAAGTGTTAACAGACTTGCCCCCCCCCCTCATATTAGCAAAGGCTGAATCTCCATTGAGACCCTGACAATGTCACCTCCAGCTTCAAATCCACCTTTGTCTGATCAGTTCACTAGTTGATTCCCCCCCAACTGGAGACATTGAACACCTGAGCAACAGTAGGCTATCTCAGAAATGCACATCCATTTGACCTTATGTACTGATATAATGTGATTGAACGGAAAGAAGATTAGTGTGCTTATTCTGATTTATTTTTACTGCAACAGATCAAACAGTGAAAAGCATCTTAGTCATAGCCTCACAAACATTTTTGTTATTAAAATTTCCTTCAAACTGTTCAAGTAAATATCACCGATATTTTTCTAGTATGTCACACTAGCCTACCAGCCCCAAGCAGCTCCACTAGTTGTCTACACCTTGTCCTCTGTTGTCAGTCTATATTTTCCAGCAGCGCCTGTTCCAGGTGCTGTTTTTAGCTTTTAAAGTGGAAGAGTTGTTAGGAAACAGGGAAGATGACCATTTTTGGCTGTAAGGCATTTAGCCCAACGCAGGCAGTCATGTGGAAGGTGCACAGACACTCAAACATCTTCTACTATTGGAAGACACACACAAGTCACCTTGCATGCATGTATGAACACACACACACACACACACACACACACACACACACACACACACACAGGCAAACGCTAACACATACTGTACCTGATGTTGCCACACTGATTCTCACTTCAGACCTGCAAGAATGTGTTTACATTAATTAATTACGATGTGTGAATACTGGTTGCCTACTATTATTATTGGTTACATACTGGGCAAGGCTTTACATATTTCTTTGTGTAAGGGGTTTTTTTTTTTATTTGTAAAGGACATCATTTTTGAATCTGTTATCACAGCCATATTACCAGACATGACAGGCTTATCTTTATCATAACCTTTTCAAAATGTAATGAAAATGAAAAACATTGTTTGAAAACTTTGTCTCTTATCTTTTTAATTCATGCTTGCCCCCTATCTTTAGATTTGTCTTTTTTCATTCCTGTTCCTTTGCCAGCTGACTGAGGCACAGAACACGTCTGAGGAGAGAAATATAAATTCTGGGCTTATCAGTCAAATGGGAAATAAGTCAGAAGGATTTCACCTCAGACAGTGCATACAAAAAGGCAGATAACGCACACTCTGAATTGAAAATGTATTATCTGAATAAAAGAAAAAATTCTCTGGTGAGAGTGAAAGAGTAAAGTAAACAGGAGATCTAAATTATATGAGATAGGATCAAAAGATTAATTAAATCATGTTTCATAAGAACTGATGAAAATTCTCCCTAAGAGAACAGCACAATTAATTCTACTTTACAGTCTGAACAGCCAAATGCTTCAGGTGTGTATGAGGACAGACGTACATAAAAACAACTCCAATGCATTAACACACAAGCTTATTCAAAATAGGTTTAGCATGAGCTACAGATCCCACTGGGGATAAACACAATTTAGATGTGGGACGACTCTCTCCAACACAGCAGCAAAGCTACTGACACTTCTATAAATCCTGCTTCTATCTGCATCACACTAAATGTGCTATCCAAATGAGTAAGCCCCCGGTGCTAATGGTACGCACTGAGCTGTCAGATTAAGGCTCATTTACTCCCAGCAGGGTCTTCAATTACCAATGATTAAAACCCCCCTTGGTTTTCTGTTTAAAGAGAGACGGGATCTGTCTAGATTAAGAAGAGCCCAGAGAAAGAAAGAGCAACACGAGGACGAGGTGAGGACCCAGGTGAATGTTTCAGTGTACTTACTTTCAAGGAAGAGATGTTCAGGGATGCAAACTCATCAGGGGTGATAAAGGTGACAAAGATGCGAACCCCCTTGATGGGTAAAGGAGCATGCCCCTCGGAAGAAAAATTCTCTGGTGAGAGTGAAAGAGTAAAGTAAACAGGAGATCTAAATTATATGAGATAGGATCAAAAGATTAATTAAATCATGTTTCATAAGAACTGATGAAAATTCTCCCTAAGAGAACAGCACAATTAATTCTACTTTACAGTCTGAACAGCCAAATGCTTCAGGTGTGTATGAGGACAGACGTACATAAAAACAACTCCAATGCATTAACACACAAGCTTATTCAAAATAGGTTTAGCATGAGCTACAGATCCCACTGGGGATAAACACAATTTAGATGTGGGACGACTCTCTCCAACACAGCAGCAAAGCTACTGACACTTCTATAAATCCTGCTTCTATCTGCATCACACTAAATGTGCTATCCAAATGAGTAAGCCCCCGGTGCTAATGGTACGCACTGAGCTGTCAGATTAAGGCTCATTTACTCCCAGCAGGGTCTTCAATTACCAATGATTAAAACCCCCCTTGGTTTTCTGTTTAAAGAGAGACGGGATCTGTCTAGATTAAGAAGAGCCCAGAGAAAGAAAGAGCAACACGAGGACGAGGTGAGGACCCAGGTGAATGTTTCAGTGTACTTACTTTCAAGGAAGAGATGTTCAGGGATGCAAACTCATCAGGGGTGATAAAGGTGACAAAGATGCGAACCCCCTTGATGGGTAAAGGAGCATGCCCCCTCGGAAGAAAAATTCTCTCTAAATATCAGCTTTAAAATATGGATTTACAGTTGATTTTAGCGTGAGGATATAAGGAAAAACTCACCCTAGAATTAAGGTAATATCATGACATTGCTATGTGTTTGTGCGCGTTCGTGTCTATTATTGTGTGGACAAATTTTGGTTTGAAACCATTGTTGTGAGGACATTCTGGCTGGTTTTCACGACTTCAAAGGGCAATGCATTATGTCAATGTGTGTCCTCACAAAGACAGATGTAAAAGAAGGTGTGAGTGTGAGAGAGAGCGAGTTTAAATATGACATTTATTATTTGATTTCATAACCACTACAACTAAAAGGAACTGTCACAAGGTAATTTCAATTAACTTCTGTCATTTTCAGTGAGCTTGGCATTTGCCACCTTCTCAAGCAACATAATTAACCTACTGTAACAATTGTTCCCTTTAAATACATCATAAGTAACGTAGGTCCATTTTAGGTAAATGCCTACACCGCTCTAATCAGTCTTGTGTTCCAAAAGGAAAAAAAAATCCAAAAGCACATTGTTTAATTACAGCGTGGTTATAGTGGTATTAGCATTGCCAATATTATCTTAGCATAAAGAAAGTGGAACCATCAAGACCTAAGGGTTCCATTTTAACTTAAGGTCTGGCTGAGGAGCTCAACTGATGTTGTAATCGCCAACAAAATGGCAATGTTAGCAACGTTAAAGTAGTTGTTCCAGAGCCCTAATGTCAGAAACATTATACAAGTGGAATTTGGAAGAACAAGTATGCTAGCTAATGTTGGACTCCATGGAAATAATGTTAACACTTCAAGTTACATCCAAATTGGGATGGCTAGTGTTTGCTGAATCAAAACAGCTCAACCTTATCAGGCTAGTTAACAGTTCCAAGTTTGACATTTATACAAACAAATTCATCTTCAGATCTGTGCTAGATATTATTCCTAATCAATTTTTTTTTATTATTATTTACTTCAAGCACCAGAGTGCTAAAGAATGTATTGCTGTCACTATACTTACACTGCAGATATTTTGCTTAGACTGTCTGAACCTTTAACTACACATTCCACTGGGTAAAGCCCACTAGTGTGGTACCAGAAGAACATAAAATATCACCAACATAAATTTAACAAACACAGCATCGAAATACAGTAAATGAGTTCGACAACATATTAGAAACACCTCTCGGTATAACTTCTAATTCAACAGCACCACAAACTACAGCCAAAATTACCATAAAAAGGTGCATCAACAGCTCAGATTCAACTCTACGATACTTGCGAATTGATGAAGGGGAGTTGGGGCAATAATAAGATTTTTAAATTCTCCACTACATATCAGACAGAAATCAAACTTTGCTTTAGTGGTTTAGTTCAAAGTAAGGGTTTTATTCAGTGTAGTTTATTTCATTTTGTATCTATGAAGAGTCAGGTACATGTCCTTAAGAATCCAACATTATGGCAAATTGTTTGTGTTTTTAATAGCTTTTAGGTGATAATGGGGTTCTATGGCTACGTCAGGCTTTGGCCACACAGACAATACTCGTCAGCCTTATCCTTTGATATGGTACTTTTAATATCAAGCAGTATGATCTAAACCAGCTGAGGACAGTGCTACCAAGTATACCTAATCTCTACAGATAGCCAAATCAAGGCAGATAGTACAGCAGTAAATAGATAAAAACAGGACACAGTCACTCTATTAGCTCAGGGGACACGGTTCTGATTTAATATGTCATCCAGAGAAAACAGAGCCACTCATCATCCCAGGAGCCTGCTTCTGTTCCACCGTGTTTATGTGTATGTCAGTCTCACTTTGTACCCATCTCCATTACTTAAAGATACACACAGAGTGTAATTCTGTAAGGTCATTTTGTTTACAGTATTCATGGAGCACAACATAAACTCCATTAAAATCTCATGTTGACAAAGCTGTGTAGGAACTGGTGACTTGCCACAAAGGACATTCTCTACCATACTTGAATCACTCAAAACCATTTATTGTATTTATTATACTTTAATTATTCCCTGTACAATTATTCCAGCATTACTTCTGGTTCGGTCATGCATTCCAAATAACATATTTGGATGTTGTTGTGGGTGTGAAGCTGGCAATGGTTGTGGGTTCCAACCACACTGCCAACTCCTACTTGTTGGTCAAGGCACCTGCACAGTGGTGTTACTAGATGTGACAGAGGTAGCAAATGTCTGACTGTGACCCTCTCCAGGCAAACAGAGTTAGCAATGACTACAAGAACTACAGTGCCACTCCAAATTGGGAGGAAATGAGGGAAGAACATTGCTGATAAAACCTCTGCTGTCAGTTTGTAGATGTGTAACACACCAGTTAGATAGCTTGTTTGTTTTCTTACAGACAGCCTGGTGCAAAAGCATGCACTGCACTACAGACCAATGCATAAAAGGAACTGAGCTCTATTAGAAGCGCTCATCTCAGTTTTTTTTCTCCCAATCCAAAATGGATTCATAACGTTTCAGAATGAAGCTATTTATAATTCATCTCTCTCTCCTTCGTCGCCACTTCCCTCATCTGTCTTGGTCTGCTGTGTGTCACGCAGGAGCAAGCAGACAGTGTCTGTATGTTTGTGTTTGCATTGGTCTCACTTATGAAAACATATATACAGTAGGTGCGCTGTCTACTAGATGTGTTTGTAAGGTTTCATTTTCCTCCTCAGTCTACCTCAGTCAAGCTTGGAAGTGTGGGGATAAGACAGGTAGTCAGGTGGCACATATGGTCCACAGTATATTATACACTTGTGTACACAAAGCCACACACAAGTATACAAACATAGAGCTGTAGCACCAGCTTGCTGTTTATCTGTGTGTGGCTCTGTAGGGAAGGATTTAACTGGGCATGAATGATCATGTTCATGGGAGCATTGGAGAGAAAAATAGGATGTGTGCAACACACAAACGCACACACACAGACAGACAGACAGACAGACAGACAGACACACGCACGCACACACCCCCATCCCAATCCTTTTTTAAATAGGCCCACAAAGCTTGGCTGCCTGAGTTAAGCTCCTTTTTAGTCTGCGCTCTAATGCCAATGCACCTGCAAGTGACCCAGCTGCCCCAGAACATCCCTCACAGATGTGATGTAAAGCTTTGTGTTTTAACTCAGGAGGCTGTGGAGGTTTTCCAAGCCCTAAGTATTGCCAGGTAAATAATCTGTTATTTGACTTGTAAATAAGACATCTATCCGCTTTAAATGAAAATAAATGATTTGAGGTATTAAGGCAAAATCTGTACCATAAATCAACGTTAAAAGAGCGTTTGCTGTCTCTCCCTCTTGGTGTTTGTGCATCTCTGTTTACTTCTGTGGCAGTATCACAGTGTGCCAGGGGTTACACACTCATCCCACCCCCGCCTGTCATGGCATGTGATGTTTTTCTAATTACTCTGAAAAATGACGGAGCGCGTCTCCATCCAAGTGTGTCACTGACTACGCTACCACCGGCTGCCTAGACATACATCACTCTAATTGGCTCAAATGACTCTAATATATGCCACCATGTTGCCTTCATGGATCAGCAGCGTCGCCTTTTGAAAAATCAATACGGGAACAGCATGCTGGGACAGAAGAGTGTTACGTTCAATAAGCAGCTCAATGACTTTGGTATTTCACCGTTAATCTTTTTGCTATCCGCCAGTGCTAAGGGCGGTAATTGGTGGTAATTGGGGTAACATTAAGGCCTGTGATAGAGACAGGAAGGGTTGAAATATGTCAGGATGCACAGTGTTTTGTGTTGATCTGTGTGTGTGTGTGTGTGTGTGTGTGTGTGTGTGTGTGTGTTCGAGTCAGAGAGCGGGTATGCATGTGTGTCCGGTGAAATATTTTTGGAATTATAAATAC
The DNA here is from genome assembly GCF_016859285.1 of Xiphias gladius. NCBI lineage: Eukaryota > Metazoa > Chordata > Actinopteri > Istiophoriformes > Xiphiidae > Xiphias > Xiphias gladius. The sequence goes on along the minus strand of NC_053403.1, from coordinate 11,710,824 downwards.
TGTATCCTGACACATAAGGGCCTGGAAATATGAAAAAACAGAATGGGAGATTGGAGAATCAGTGCTGTGCAGTATCAATGTGTGGCTGACATGGTGACGCCTGTAATATCTGGTGAATTGGCAAACTGCGTATTCTGAAAAGTTCCAATTACTGTACTAGTTTTGCATAGGCCATATAAAAAGGTGACTGACGTTACATAGCAAAAGAGCATCTGACTTCCAAAACGATTAATTCAAAGGCAATCCAATAAAATTAAACACTTTTGAGTTGATCAACTATTCGGGAAATAGCAGCACATTAAAAAACATTAATTGATTATTATTTATTCTTAACAGTATAATGCAATTCGCAGTAAAGAGGAGATTACTGGCATTCATTTTAACGTGCCAGTTAATAGATAAAAAAAGCAAATTAAAATTTGCAGAATGTCAGCTGTGACAAAGTGCTGCTAAAAGCACTGAGGACTACAAAATAACACCCCATTTTTCTGTTTTATAGTTGACACTTTTGATCATCCCACAGACCTGGTGTTTCATCCGCATCAGAGTGATATCTTCAAAGGGACATCGAAGTCATCATTTTAGTAATAGATAGTAACAACACTGAAACGTTGCAGAAATAAACAAAAATCCCAATGATTGAGTCAGTCCGTTTTAAGTCAGTTTGTTTTATTGTGCTGCAGAGTAAAAACAGGCAGAGTGCTGCTAATTATTGAGTAAAATTCACATTCATATTCAATTCAGTTAACTTTAAAGACTATAAGTCCACCTGGCCTTGATAAAGGAAAATTTTGTGGTTTGCAGTGAACATAAACATACTGTTGTTTAATGCAAGGCTACAGTACACATAATTTTCTGTTCATCTCTACTCTGATTAAAGCCAGCATGACACATTATCCTTTCCCATCAAAAACTGTCTGTCTTACTGTTGCTCCAACTGTAGCACTGAACACGCTATGACATTTAGTGCACTGTGGTCACATGTTTTTTGTCCATTGGATGGGTGGGATAGCTGGACAACAATCCTGCATCAAATTGGTTCAGTATGTTTTCATCTATGTTATACACGTGCCAGATGTGTTATAGAATTGTCCTAGAATTCTAGTCTTCATTGTCTCTATTGAATCGAGTATAACAGACCAACTCTGTGAGAGATGATATACCGAATATCCAGCAGAATTTTCTTGATAAAGCACTACTGGGGGGTCTCCTCATCATCCCCTAAACTGATGTGTTCTCTATCCATATAGTCTATCTGAGATTAAAGGACAGAGGGAGAAAAACAAAACTATATTACCCACAAGGAGACATAGATCACTGTCACCCTGGTGGAAATGGAAGGTGGCCTTGCAATGGGGACATTCTGCCAGGAAATATTCTCCCTTCCTCTCTCCCCCCACCTCTACCATTGTTTTTCTGTATTCCTCCCTTTTATCCATATGTCCTTTGATAGAGCTGCTGTACAGGAGATTTCAGTTTGTGTCATTGGTCTTCATTTGGGGCCGTGAAATGGTTCAAGGAATGATAAACATGGGTTCTCAGTAGCCATGTACCATTGTGGTGCAAAAACCTCTGCCGCACTGGGATTCTGACCATGCCTAAAAAATAAACCCCAACCTTGGGTTTTCTGCTACCTTATCACACCATTACAGCTGTTGGTGCTCAGAGAGGCTCAGCTGTTTTCCTCTGTGTGCGCTTGCGTGTGTGTGCGTGGTGGGGTAAAGCATTTCACTGAGCAAGACGGACAGAAAGGGAGAATGAGGTGAAACAAAGAGGGAGAGGGATGGAAAAGACAAAGAATAATTCTGAAACTCAGTAGCTACCATGTAACACTCCAGTATGCTTGTAAACATTTTTTTTTTTCATACAAACCTTTTGGATCAGTTTTATACCATCCATATATTATATTCATATGTTTATTCTGGAATTATCTGCATGGTAACTATCACAAAAACAGAAACTATGCTCATTTCTATAAGTAAATGAGCACAATTTTCACAGTGGGTGATAAAAGCACCACATCTATTCCTTGGCATATATTCTATAACTCTAACCTTTTCATTCCTCCAAAAGATATTCTCTCGTTTGATGGTTTCATGCAGTATTGGAGATGCAGTGAATACCTCATTATCACAGTCAAACCTTTTAGTTTTCTCTCATTTCTTGTATGGAGGAATCTAAATTTGCTATATTTCTCCACTCATTTATTTTTTGCTTTATTTTGTCACACATTTGTAGGTGCATTTTTTATAAAACCTCACTGTCTGAGGATAAACACTGCTGAGTAAATATTGTTCTATTTTTGTAAAGGAAAGAGAATTATTGCAAAGTGTAGCATTTGTCTTAGTAATGGAGGACACAGGTGGCAGAAGGAAACTTGCAGTCTGTCTCAGAAATGCCTGTCTTACATCTGTGTCCCCTGCCCTAAGCCCCTCCTCTATTCCTGGATCTCAGCATAAACAGTGCTCTGTGTGCGGTGGACACTTGTTACAAACAGTGGGGATAGGAGAGTGATCCATGAAGTGCCCCAGCCAAGTGATGTCACATCTGGACAATGCTCAGATATATGAGCATTTCTGCCTGTGGATGGAGTCCATGATGGTGCATTTCATGCCCAACCTGGAGAGTAAGTAATAAAACATACATTGTGTATGCATATGGGAATGTGTTTTGCGGGCATGCATCTGCTTATGAAGGATATCTGCCACTTTATCCTTTAAGTTATTACAAAGATCACCTGAAAATACAGTATCTTCACGTAACACTGCACTGCATTAAATGAATATACTCTTTTTGCCATTTAAATAAATACATAAAAATAAAATAAGTCAAGGGGGGTACATATGGGATGTTGCTCCAGTTGGCCACAGCCTATGAAAGCGTGATTTAATACTTTGAGTCAAGAGTAGTACAGACCTGATGACTGCTCAGTGGCGTGTCGGAGACCAGTCCAGGCACACTTACTTATTATGTTATGGCAGCCATGTAACATTTGGGCCTTGAAATAAATAAACCAGGACCCAGGGGAGGACAAATGGCTGGAGACATTAAAACACGCACATACAAAGGCTGAGAGAGATTTGAATTTTCTCAAGAAATGCACACTCAGACATGTGTTAACACAAACATACAGTTGGTATCTCTATAGCACAAAGTAACAGGCCACATACTTTGTGTATATCTCCCTTCTTGTACGGTCGACAAATTTAACATGACTTATTTTCACTGGCAACCCGTTCTGCTCAGCCCTCTCTTACAACCTTGACTTTTAGTAGATCCACTTGCTGAAGTTCTGAGATTATTATTGTGTTAGCTTTCTTAGATAATTAGAGCGCATAAACTATCTCATACTGGAGGGATCTAATGAAAAATAAAGAACAAAACAACTGCGGATATTAGAGAAAATTTGACAACTCCAGGTTGCAGCACACTGCCCTCCTAAATGTTTTTGACGCTGTAGCTGGTTATTAAGTGCCAACAAGGTTCTTACAGTTAGAAGCCAAATGACCAATGGCCGAGATGTTGACTGAACCTTGAAGCAATATTTCCTGCCAATCAAGCTCTGCTGAACAATTAACTGATAACAACACTGACATAACATGACCTATCCTATTCCCTTGATATTGTATGACCCCACTTCCTAAAGTACGTAATTCAGCTTGTCTGTCCATTTATTTTAGCCATAATGAACTTCTCTCTCTCAACCGGCTGCATTGCCCAGTCTCTTCTCAAAACCCCTCAGAGTCTGGCAACCTTTAGAACCTTGGGCATACTAGAAAAAAATTCCACGTGTATTAGTCATTATGAAACAGCTCTCTCCCTTTCAATGTGCAGTGGTGTCACAATTACAATTTGTACTCTGCTGTAGAACAAAACAGTCATAAATGTAGTGGGGTCCAAAAGATGTGTCAATCAGACATAATGAATGGGAATTATGATTTCCAAAATGTAAAGCCATGACCCTCATTTGGAGTAAAAATGTCCCGTTGTATTTTAACACCAAATGGAATACCTTGATATTAAAGTGAACCGGTGTGCGCTCAGGTGTGCATTCCTACTGTATATGTCTGCATGTTCTGTATGTGCATACATGTAAATGGACACTTACCAAGGGAGCAGATGCCCAGAGAGCACATGGTCAAAGTGGCTGACTGGTGTTGACAAATCAAACAATGAAACATGAACTAGAGCTTTGTGTCCATGTCAGGGAATGTCCCAGCACACAAACAAGTAAACAAAACATGGACCAAGAGCACACACCAAAGGGGAAAGAGTGAATAAAGACTCCAGGGAGCTCTCTGGGCTGCTGATGAGTTGCAGATGATGCCAAGGCTTCTGCTAAATGCCTGGAAGACTAATAGACTATGTACCAACAAACAGTGTCCTAAAATTCTCTGAACTGTAACCAGTGAAAACAAGGTCAGTCCCCCCACCCTCACAAACTTTCTAAATGATCTTGCTGTGTTTACTTAGCTGCCAGATAAGAATGTAGAGAGCTCGTTTCAGGGCCACACACTGTTTGCATTCTAAATGGACAAATGAGCCATTCATGTCTTAAAAAGGCTCCAATCTGAAACATGAAACAAAAAAAACAGCAGCTCACTCCCATACACTGGGGGTTAATTTGGGTGGAGATGTTCACTCACACTTCAATCCTTATAAACACACTGGAAAAACTATCTGTTGTATTTACATTTTCTTGAATAAAAAGAATGGCTTTTAAAGAGTTTTAAAGAGTTCGGTTTTTAAAGAAACATGGGAAAAATATCCATTTTGAAATTAATGTAAATATCAAATATTCAATGTAAAAATCCTGCTGACATGGTTTTACAAATTCTGAACTTACATAGCAGATTTTGACCTAAACTGCTTTCATACCCCATAGTGAACCAAGCTGCAATGTAAATTGGCTGTCTGGCTCCCCTCTATACACAGACTAGGCAAAGAAACAAACGACCCACTGTAACAACAATGAAATAATCTCTGGCTTGTGGTCAAGTTATACTAACTCCGTCCACAACAATACCCATGAAAAGTTTACTGAAAACAGTATTTTATAAACACAGAATCCATGTTGTATATTAGCCATCAATGTTAACAGATTGTCTTATGCTAGGACAGTATAATCAGTCCATTTTTGGTGATGTTATACACCAGTCACATGTAGTAGAGCTATAGGCATTTTCTCTGGTTACTGTTTGGCTCCTTCCCAGACTCCAACATAAAGCTATGCTCTGCTGTAGATCCTTTAAATAAAAATTGCGCTGTCAGCTGTGTCATTAGATTTATTTCAGCTGAACTTTTCAACTTAACATTTGTCTTGTGCTGAAATAAGCCTACGATCCTGGTAGTTTGTGAACGTCAGTAATCTTCAACAGAAATGTTGTGGGGAAGCGACACTAAAACCTTTGGACAAGAAGAGGTCAGAAAAAGGGGTTATCTGGATAATGTTTTTAGGATTTGAGTGGAGGTGTTTGGCCCACAACCCTGACCCCAAACATCTCCACCACCGTGCAAAACAAGCAAAAGTCATCAACATGTCGCTCTGAGTCTCTGCAGATTTGCTCAGAGTTCCAAGTGCTCCTGCAACTTTCAGTTTCTAGAAAGAAAAAAATCTTTTTGAACAGATTATCAAAAATGTCCCTAGAAATTTACAAAAACTTGGCAGAAAATCAGAGAGGCTGCATGAAAGGCATAATCCACACATGAACACAAACACTTGACAGGTGGTCTTCAAGCAAAATGAGAAAAAACTTCAGTACCTAAAAACAGAAACCCTAGGAGTAGGTCCTCAAGGAAGTGTAGTCATTAAAGTGACAGCACAAAGACATGGAGGGGGAAGGGATGGGAGGACAGAGCATGTGAATGTTTTCTTCTTATTAATAATTTAAAAAAAAAAAAAAAATTGAAAATTAATAAGAAATGGCTTCTTAACTCATAGGTAAACTTACTGGACACAAGATTTCATATACTCAGTAAATATAAGCAAACTGATTCCAATCCAACTATAGTTTCACTGATATTATAAATGTCGTCTCACATAACCACTGACCTCGGTTCAGCTGAGGATAAGAACCAGAACTGTGCTCATACTGTCAACAGAAGTTAAATTAATCACCATTACGTTGTCATAATGAATCAAAACACTGCCTGTCTGGTTAAGGCAAGAAACTTCTATTGTCTAGTGAACGCCTTTTTGCATCCAGGAGTTCAGCGTCACTCCATGTCTTACAAACAAACAAAAAAAACAAAATCACTGCTGCTTTAGAAAACACCAAGAGATCTTTGTTTTTTTTATTTATGGCCTTAAGTAAAGAGGGTGAGTTTTATGACCCTTCGGGCCCATGGGACCCATTCAAAACATGTTAAAATTGGAAAAAATGCGTAGTATATATATGCATAGTAAAGTATTTCATCCAAGAAAATATTTTCTGACATCAACAAAAGTGAACACAGAGTGATTGGAAATTATCTGCTTAATAAACTCCAGACCTCAGGAAGTATCAATATGGCAAATTGCTCCTCTCTTCCAGATGATCCAGTTATACAAACTAGCATGAAAAATGGCCTGCCGGTTAGCGTCTGTGCTTTACAGCAGCTATAAAAGAGTAGAAGAGAGAGGAGGAGGAGACTAATGGTGGCTGACCTAATCCAAGCTCTGTTCTATTCTAATTAAAACCTGCAATCCATTCATTTGCTCCCGTAAGGACTCTATGGAAAGCAACAGACGGAGGCCTGATTCAAATGAATGGAGGAATTAAACACAGAAACAAAGGCCACAGCCATAGATAATTGCAGAGGAAAAGGCAGCTCAATTGAAAGTGACATCACCAACATAAACAGCCCTCTCAGCTGAAAGCACATCCTGAATTGGACGCCTTGTATTCAGAGCGAGGAAATAGTGAAAGTCAATGCGATTACACTACAGTAGGTTAGTATAATGCAAGCATGGCTTGGTAGTAATTGGAGTGAACTGGAATGGTGGGGGTAATTGTTGGTACTTCCTCATGCTACGTTACCAGAGGAGAGCAGTTGAAGCAGTTGCATCAGAGTCGGTTCTGCTTATTTGACCTTAACAGTCGGCAACTGCAATGACCTCAGGCTACAATGACTGGTGCTGTGTATTTATGAATGTGTATATGGGTGTGGGTGTGTGTGTGTGTGGGGCTGATATTATTAGCGATAAAGCCATATAGAATATATAGGCCATGAATGTGTAATATAAATACATTAGCCTTGCTGGTGTGTGACCAATGACAGGTTAGTAAACAGACAAACTCAAAATGTATTCTGGAGGAGCAACACTTTTTGGTGATGTGCTTAAACTTAATTTCCATGGGGACACTGGTGCTTGTAGCAGTAATAACTGAATGCAAAGCAAATACATTGTGTGTTCAGTGTATACGGATATTTCATGCCGTTTTGACATGCTTTTTCAACTCATTACCTATTTATGTACACATTTATTATATCTTACGATTGTGCAATGAAACTCAAATGTATACAGTGAACACTGCAAATTTATTGTAATGATTTTTAAATCCAAGAAGATGAGAGTGTGCATAATGGTGGAAAAAAAAATAATAAAAAAATACACAAGTATCACTACATATAAATGAGAAGGATGCCGGAAAACAGAAATACAGTCTATAAAAACATGACTGGCTTATATACACACACAATATATTATGGTTTATATACATAAGACATAACTCTGTTTTCAAATCAACAGGTCTACTGCAGGCTAGGCACTGTACAGAATGTGTCTTGGTCTGTAAGTCTACTGTTATCAGAATATGTGCTTTACAGGTGCACATAACACACTGTATGTACATAATATGTTAATTTGGACAGGTGTGTTGCTGGGTGTACCATTATCAATACCACCAGGTGGACACACACACAAAATGTGAGAAAGGCATCAGTGTGTTGTGTAATACAGAGCCTACTAAAGTACGGGAATATAGCATATCAATCCCAACATAAAATTCTAACTTTCCACTTCTACTGTGTAGCTATACCCAAAGAAATGAGAACCAGGATGATATACTAGCTCACTTATTTGGGTTTTGACTTTTATTTGCATTGTTTGTTACACTTGTCTCATTCACAGTCATACTAAGACTTGTTCAGAAACACCTCTGGAAAAAGATGAATCAGTCCCAGGCCTGGGGCCTCATTTATTACAGTACAATGAACTTTAAAGTCAAAGCAACATGAGTTTCCCTTAGTGTGAAGAGGACATTTGTAGTGTCAAACCCATGGAGAAGTAACACCCACCCAGTTACAGTTCTACAAAGCCTCTTTTTAGGTCATTGTTTTGGTTTTTCAGCCAGCATGTAGACCGTCTCACGGTATAAGCATCCTGTCCAACTAATACCTAAAGAAGCCTCTTCAAATAAACAAGCACAGGCAAGTGTATGCTACCTGCCCAGCATGAAATTGCAAAATACACTATGACAAACTGCATTCCTACTAAGTGGAGGTAACACATTTAGTTACCCAGGGCCCCTCCCATAGTACTACCACACCTTTAGTCTAACCTACCCGCTATGTAGCTACATGGCTCAGGTAACAGAGAACACTTGAGGTACACCTGCATAACCTAATGCAAAGCGTTAATTCTACTCCTTTTGGCTATTGTACGTAGTATTGGTGTTGAACTGTCTTGCGTTACACATTCAGTGTTTTCTTGTTCTATACTGACCATCATTTATAGAAATTTGGAAATGTAAGGGCGAATAAGAATAGAAGCATGAATCACTGTCAAGATAAAAAGAAAGAGTGCAAGTGATATGAACTGTTAACTGATAACATTTTAGACAAATCTTGCTTTGTCTGTGTCATCTGTGCCATCTCCACTTCTTCTGTCTGATGGCAGACTACTTGCTACAGTATGGAAGCAGTGAGGCCAATGTGCTTTTGAGATTCTGGGACAACAAACGGGGGGGGTCTAATGCATTGTATGGATGGCTGAGCATTTTGGGCCAAAATGCTCCGACCGATACTGTCCCAAGTGGACAGGGCTCCCTACATATGTAAGTATAAAAGAGAGACTGGTGGAAGATATGCAGCAGATTTTAGCTGAGTGGATGGAACTGCAACAACAAATGATGCATGCGAATATACTGAAAATGTTTGTGGACATTTGTGGACTAAAAAATATGCCACCAAAAACACAATTTAACTGTGTGTGCATGTGATGTACTTTAGCTGGTGAGAATGTATTTATGTAGCTGTCTGGAGACATATGTTCATTGCACCATGTAATGCAGCTAAGGAATGGCTATGTAACAGAAGGAGAAAGGGTCATTAAATCCCTATCTGTGTGACATTTTATATCAGTTTTTGTCCAGTAGTGTTGGATGAAACATAAGCCCTATGTATTGTTTCAACAGTTATTATTTGAAAATTGTTTTTGCCCGATGGAGCTGTCTGGCATGAAGAGATTCTACTGAGAGATCCATGGTTCAGAGCCATAATTTGGCTTCAATGTGTTATTTAAAAACTGTCCATTGACGTGGGAGGGTGATAATTTAATATTCTAACATCCTGATCTACTCAATTAAGTAAACTTAACCAACTCTGCATTACAGCTCCAGATTTTTGCTGACTGTTCACTTTATGTCCACAGAAGCTATACACTTTGGAGCTGAAATTACATCAATATTTTCACAAGTCCAGGGTGGTCTTTCTGGGCCAGTTCACAGGAACATCAGCAAAGTGTCACCATTTTTTCTGCCACCGTCTGTCCTCTCAAGGTGACATGTGACAGCTGTCATATTAAAACTCATCTTGTCACCGTGGTCCCTAAGAGCCTTCTAGATCTCCTTTTCCTGGACACCACGAGACAAAATACTTGCAAAAACCTTTACGCGCCCTTTGAACCACACCCACACTATTTGCTCTCGCTCTTCCCAGCGCTTAGCCAGCAAAATACCCTCTCTGGCTACCCTTATCTCATTTGTCTCTCAGTCCCTTCTGTTTTTCCTTCCTTTTTTCCCCTTTGTAAACCCCCCCTCACATCATCTTGTATTCTCAAGCTTAAGCTCTTTATCCTTCTCGTCCTAACAGTCATTATTCTTTCTTGTGTCCTTGAAATCCCCAAGGAAGGGACATATTCATCTTAAAAGTAAAAAGTGCTCACTGGATGGGATCTTGATGGCAACAGAACTGGTGCCAACTAATAAGTAAGGTGAACTAAGGTGTACTCAGGCGTAAGGATGGCAATTGTAGAGGTGTCCATTAAAAGCTCACCACTTTAGAAAAACATACAGTGACATCAAGTTTGGACAGATAGCCACAGTGCAGTATAGCAGTTAGCATTTTACTGTGCTTGAAAGAAAAGTCTATCCTGAGCTTGGACATCTGATTTTTCATTTGGATGTTTCCCCTGCTTGTATGTCTCAACCTTATCCAGAGGTTTCTAGCAGCTGCAGTATTTGGATGAACACTTAAAATGATGGAGTAAAAGTTCATCACTCTTAACACAAAAGCTCCCTCTGTGGCAGACTGAGATTTCAAAAATACTTTGCGAAGTTTGCTTTTCCGTTAGCACATTCATCCAACAAACCTTAAAAAAAAAAAAAAAAAAAAAAAAAAAAAAAATCCTGAAATGGACAGAAAATTATTTAACCTGTATTTCATTGTAAGGGTGTAAGCGATTCCTGTCAAACAGGATTTCTAAAAGAACTGAAATTTACATGAATCATGTTCTCTCTCAACTCAAAAGGATTATTTAATATAACAGGCACCATGAGAAAAACACCACCTACAGTGAAAGGCATGGGAAAAACCTGCATTAACACTAGTTATGTAACTGTACAGAATGGGCTGTTACAGCTCAATTATAGCGTCAGATGTGCAAAAATCACCACATTAGGAGGTGCTCCTTTTCACACATCAGCTCTGATGTAACCAAGTGTGTGTGATCATGCATGTCCACATGTCTCCATGTGTTTCAGAAAATTCAAGATTTTCATTTTTTCACACGGATTTTTAAATCAGAGCAATGTGAAGTTAGCAATGTCAAAAAAGTTTTATCATTGTGCATTCTAACTTTTTATTCCGTCACAATGCTCCAAATATTTTGTAATTAGATGGGTGACATTCCTGTTTAAGGTGACATAAGTTATATTGGACATAATTAATACATCTTCATATTACAGTATTTGTATGATTTCGAAATATTCTTTAACATACCAGACAATACTTGCATAGGCTGCTAAAAACCAACAGTAAAAGCATATTGCTATAAGCTGTCATATCAAGATTTCTCACTGAATATGAGAATATGCCATCTTTTGTAAATTGGGTTTGGTGTATGCACCAGCTCTTAGACAGAATACTTATTGTTAACATAAATTTTCATCTAAATGCATACAGTTTTGATCCATGCTCCATGCTGTTATGTATAAGACATTCTCAACAATACAATGCATAATTTGACCCATGAAAAATTTGACCATCCATCCAGAAAGCATAATTGTATATTGTATGTATCTTAAGCCACAGACAAAGGCTCAAATAAATCAGAATACCAAGAAAGGCAAATTGGGGGATTAGACTGTAGGCATATCTTGCAGGGATCTTTTTCCTTATCCCCATTGTTCACAAAGGATTATCACAATATGTTGCTCCAGACAGTATGGCAAGACATAAAACAAAAGCAAACAGAGCAACATAATTAAGGCTTATCTGTATTTGACTCCAATTTTGGTTTCTAATGGAACTTATCAGCTGGGTTAAGAATTGTTTGGTGGTGTGTTAACATTTTAATTTTTAAGTTCTCAGTCCACACTGGAGTATCAGGTTGCACATTTAATAAAACGTCAAATATCTGCAAAGAAATAAATATGTCAATGTCAACAATACCATTTAAAATTTACACAGCTCTGGTCTGTAGGAGTGCAGTACAAACCAGATAGGTCAAAGGCTCATTATCTCTCCATGCAGCCAAAACTCAATCACAACCAGATCTTGAGGCCGAGAGTTTATTTCAGGGCAGATCAATGTCAAGTCTAACTTCCTGGTTTACACTGGGTCCTGAAGACTTAACTCCCTTCAGTTCAGACTGGCCACAGAGAGATCCCAAACTAGGAACATCAACATTCCCACCAATCCTTGTCCACATTTTAGGGGTGCAATTTGAGTGTTTAGGTATCAGACACAAGCCCGGACGTCTACATCTTGGACAGTATCAAATGCTATCGAAAACAAACAGCGGGTTTGGCAGTGAGGCACAAGAAAGATCTGCTGACAACAGAAATGCTGGTTTTGTGGTTGCATCCCTGCTCATAGAGTTGCACTGAGACACAGAGTCTACATCTCAATCGCTGCTGTTAACATAGACAGACCTGAAATAGCCTGAGGATCTGTGACAATTAGTGAACTCTGGCTCAGTTCAACTATTATTGCAACTGAAATGAGCTACAAAGAAGAAGTAGTAGGTCTGAAAACATAATGGCAGTGGGATATAACAAGAACACAGAGAAAATAATGTAGGATCAAGAAGAGAGATAAGTGTTTTAAAGAGCAAATTAGATCATCTGAGTGGTTTAGGAAAAAAAATGGCAAAGATTGACATGAGGGAAGTGCCAGGATTCTTACATCTTAATCTCCCCCATAATTGCAGCCTGTTTTTTTTTGCACATGGTATAAGCTTTGCCCTCTATTAAAAATAAATAATTAAATAAATAGCTTCAGGGGATATGTATATTCGACACAGTTAGCTGTGTAACTTTATTCAAACAAGGTTAAGAGTTGAAAGTTTAGATGGAGAGGAGGAAACAACTGCTGAGAATGCCAATATGTTGTCCTCCTGAGTAGGAAGAGTGTTAAATATACATCAGTGTGTAAGTGCTACCCTTGGGCTACCTGGCAGCTGTCTACTTTAAACAAAGCAGGGAGAAACTTACACTCAAATGTTTTCCTGTTCCACTAATCCAATTAAAAGTGATTTATTTGGACTCAGATATTTCCAGGTCAAATATTTTAACATGCTATGCAGTGAGAGTGTATTTAAACTAGAGTGTAAATCCTTGCTTTAGCCATACTTACCATTATGTCCATCATTCTGCCAAATTAGTAATCACCATCAATTAAATCAATGCTGACAGCCTAATCCTTCTGTTTTTGACATTATTTTAATACATCTTATTTCTATGGACCAAATACTACAAGGTACTACGAAGTACCTCATGTTAACCTTTGGATGACCTGACAGTAGCTGACGGGATCTCATGTTTTCAAGTAACAGAATTGCCCTATTTTCTGTTCATGGTTTGGCAGTTCCTCATTAGCTACAAAAGGTAACTGCACAAACTATTTATATGACTTATAATTAACTGTTATACTGACGCAAGGCTGAGCATAACACTTGCGAAACCACACGCTGCCTGTTATAAAACGGCATGATCTAGATTGCATTTTCCCTTATTTCATTTAATTATTTAAATCCTCAATGGTTCACTCTGAGAATCCATCTGCACAAATTACAGAGGGTATAAACAAGCTGCCAGAATAAAAATCCTCTAACTCTAAACTCAAACTATCTATCCCACTTGCCTCCTCATCACTGACAGCCATTTCCCATTCTCATAAATGCTTCCTAAATGGATCATGCAAATCAGACTATGAATTAGCAGGAGGGATCATGATGATGCGTTATCCATCTGTGGCACTGCACATCCCTGATACAACGTCTCTAACTGACGATCACTGTCATTGTTCTGAATTTCAAAAGGAGGTTCAGTGTTGGCCCCAGCTGCATAAATTAAGACGCGTGCTGTTACCTAATTGCTCTGATTAGCATGTGCTCTGTGGCAAAGCAGTGATGATAATCAGAGTAGCAAATCTGTACTGACTGGACTCAGGTGAGGGTCACATATAGTGAGAAATTCACTGTACGTTTTTTTGCCAAAAATGTGTCTGTAAATGTGTTTGCATGCATGTAGATTTAACCCTTACAGATAAATCAATACAGTATCCCTTCAAATAAACTTCTACATTGGACGATCTAGCACTTCACGATTTATACCCAATGCCATGTGTGTCCTTAATGTAGCAAGGCAGAAAGTAAGGGTGTGGATGTTGGGGTGGCAAACCAACAAGTAGCATATCTGACATTAATGCAGAAGGTTGGAGATTGCATCCCGTCACAGACCTGCAATTAACATTCGCCTGGTCATTAAAAAGGTTTTTTTAGTTGCCCAACCTAAGCATACTTTAACCCTAGTTTATACTTGCCGGTCTTTACCTAACGTAACCTGTACTGTAGTTGTCATATACATATATTGTAAAAAGTAAGAATTTTAAAAAACATTGAAAAAAAGAAACGGTCAATAAATATAAACGCAATGAGGGATTTTGCAGAATTGCCAATACTTAAATTTTTGTCTGGCAAGGGTTTGGAAATAGCTATAGAATTTTTATTTTTTTTCGCAAACATGTCAAAAATAGTTATAAATTCACAAGTTTCCAGAGGCCAAATTGATATCTTCAAATTGTTTATCTTTTTTTCTTTTTCAGTGATATAAAAACAAATTAATTATTTTTATTGTATGAATTATCTTGTTGATCACTCAGTAATAACTATTTTTGGCTGATAAACTAATAAATTCCCTGAATTGTTTTAGCACTAACTGATACACACAGCCCATATGTAATAACGCAAACTGTATATGCAATCTGTGTTACAGGGTTGTACAATTTATAAATTGGGTAGACACCAGTGAGCAGGCTTGAATAATGTATTAGCCTTAGGAGGCTAACCGTATTGCTTTAGTGGTTGATTAGTGGTAATTAGACTGTTCAATAGCATTTGTTGAGGGCGTTGCCCTTTCGACTCCAGCCACAGCTGGTCACAAATGGATCCAGCTACAGAGCAGGCCAAAAGTTTGATTGCAAAAATTTTGGTGGAAGGAACAACATATTTTTTCTCTCTAACACTACAACAAACTTCCTGAATCCCCAAATCCCATAGAACTATGGAGAGGATTTTTTTTTTTAAAGAAAGAAAAAACACAATAGCTGGGAGGAAATTTGTGCTTTTTGAAAAAAACATTATTGATGGTAATCACAATATTTTGTCAATCTTGAGTAATGTAATGGTTGATGTTACCAACTAGAGTTTGAAGAAGTTAATGAATCTAGTTTGGAATCCTTTAAAAAGAAACCTTCATAGCAGAAAGAAGCAATTAATTACAGATGCAAAACACGGCTGGTGCCTGGACAAAAACCCAATCATATACTGACACTGCTTACAGAAATTACATTAATCAAATTCCATGTGTGTTATTCCAACCAAATCTTGAGCTACTCAAACGCAACTGGGTGACATACCTCAAGATAGTAAGGAACTGAATATTTGACTTTATGATAAAACCAAAAATAGTTTCTATACAATGACATAAAGTAACCTGACAAGATTCATGAATTACTTCTCCTTTGCATTAAATTAGAATCTGTAACAAATGATACACAGTATAAACCTGTACCCAGTGCGATTTGGAAGCTGACTACCAGGGAATGATAATTATGAGTGACCTACATGACGGTGTCTCTATCCGAACCATTGTTAATACATGACTCTTATGGATGGTGTGAATTCTGGGATACTTTCATTAATTGATTCAATGTCTCTCCTTTGGTGCAGAATACAGACACCAGGAAGTGCTGATAAGACACTAAAACAGGCATCCATGTGAAAACGGGTGAGAGTGGCACGCGAAAGGAAAGTAAAGGTGTCTCCACACTTAATGACACTCTCAGATTGACGGATTGCCAGTTTAACCATTTTTGACCACTTAGGCCGACCGGGGTTTGGAGCAGTCCAGCTAGTACAGCTGGCTAAGGAAGTGCAGAAAGGAGATTAAATGACGGGGGATTTTGAAAGTGCTGATGGTGGCAACATGGGAGGCTGGAGGGGGGACAGGGGAGTTCACTGTGAGGCAAGTCAAAACCACCACCACAGGTCAGGCTTAAATCCAGTCAGGCAGGTGTAAAGTCAGTTAAGTCAAGTGTTAAATCAAGTAAAGTCTGCATTAAGAGAAAACAGCAAGTAGAAATCGGCACAATGAACTGCACCCAACAGAGTTGTTATTCTGCAACTGCCCCCAGTAGCAGGTCAACACCACACAGCAGGACATTTACAGAGGTTAATGCAAACTAATCCTAAACCTTATTTAATGGTTTGGTTTTAACAGATTACCCATGATATGTAGTTAAAATGTGGTTTTGTGCCAAAACCGAGCAGTAGTTAACTGAACCAATGGATATCCCACAACTACATTTAGCAGAACCACTCAATTTATTCCAAGACTGATAAATGTGCCATTCAGAAAGGACATAACGCACAGTTGAATCAGAAAATCAAACCTAAAATTATACATTGGGATATGGTGCCTGGAGGATACCACGAGCTAGCAACAGGCAGGTAATCAAGCAATCTGACTACTATACATGTAATACAAACGTGACCAAATCTGTAATTGCCCTGATCTATTTGTTACCATGGGGCAACGAACCACTGTACAGTATAAAATAGTGTGAGTGCCAGGGATAAATAAGGCTTTGTCCTGTCCTTCGGATAACAGCAAACACATGTCAAGGACAATATCACAGTTTTGGATCAAATTCATCTGATTAGCTCATAATGGAATCATTACGATACATTGCAATGTGACAATAATAATAAACAGCTGGTGAAACATTTTTGCATCAAATCCAGCATGAATGATTCCATTACACCATACAGTGTTATCAATGAGTAACATGCTCCAGTTTCCTCTATCACAGCAAGACACAAAACCAGCTTTTGTGCTTAGTTGACGACAGACACTGATCACAGCCCTAAGCCATTATGTGATGCCAGTCCAGAGATGTGTGCGTGTATGTTATTCACTCAATTAAATTTACCCAGAGCCGTGACAGAACAGGCAGAATCCAGTGGCTGCAAATATTAACAGCGGGGCCAAACAGCAGATTCCGCTGACAGCAGGAAAGAACCCACAAAGGGCCACCAGTCTGTTTATATACACAAGACACACCAAGACCCACCGTGATAAGACAACTGAAAGATAGGGAGAGAGATGGCAGATGGCAGCTCTCTCTTAAAAAACACCACTCAACAAATAGAGAATTTGCTTTGCACTAGGTGTGTCATGGGCAGGTGACTTTTTGAAGGGGTCTTGTGACAGGCACCAATCCCGCCAGAAGGGGTCGGAAGGAGCAGCAGGAATGATAGGACAGACCCTACAAATCATACACACAACACAATCAAACGATAAAATAAAGACAGGCAGATAAATATGTAAATAATAGACAAAAGGAAACAAATCTCAAGAACTAAATATAAGCATTATATGATCAGCAAAGCACATAAGAGATTAAAATAATCCATTTAGCCAAAAATAATTCGGCTGGAATAAAAAAAAAAAAAATTTAAAAAAGGGGGTGGGCAATTACAAACATGATTAATCCTTTTTAATCATATTTTACAGTTCAAATCATATTTAGCAATTCCACATTTTTGAAGATGCATTTTGCTTCTAATCTCCTTTGTGCACTCAAATATCCAAGTGCCTTTGTCTAGGAAGGTTTACAGACATGACATGTCGGTATGCTCATTTCAGACAAACAGTGAAAATTCTTCCAAGTGAGAGTGATTCTCTTTTAAAAAAGGACTTTCTGTAGCTGCCTGTCCCTGTCACTGCTCTTTTCCCCAGAGAGAAGCCTGACATGAGGGCTGTCAAACATTCAATAAAAAAATGACAACCCACACTGTACCTTAGAGCTGGTGTGTACATATGTGTATGAGTGAATGGTTGCTGAGTACATTTCAGAGTCTGTTCTGTTTTAGTCTTTATACAGGTCACTTTTCTCTGCCAAATATTTTCACCTGAGATTAAGATTTGTTTGCAGCAAAGGCTGCCAGGAACTGCCAGCTCCAAAGAACTTCAACCGTTTGACTAGCTTTTATTTGAGAAGGCGATTTTGCTTGAAATTTTTTTTTAAAGGCTGAAAAAGCCCAACCTTACAGAAATATCCCCATCTAGTTTACAGAGACTTGACAAAACACATGTAGTATGTCGTTTAAGGTTATTCCTATGTTTTGTTTTCACATTTTAGAAATATTATGACTAGCTACTGGTGATACAGGATATGTAAGGTCAAATATATTTAAGGTCAAATATATATTTATATCCCTGATTCAGTAGATGAATTGTCATAAGCGCCTCTGGCAAGAATATGGATTATTTAAAAAATAAAAAACCCACAGATTATTGATAGAGGAGTGGCTTCACAGCCGTAAAGATCTCAGGATGGATTGGGAGGTTTGTGCCAAGAGGAGAGGCTGGAAATAGTCCAGGTTAGAACACATTATGCTCACACAGTGAAATAGGCTTACAGTAATATGGCATAAATACAGACAGAGTTACTGATTCCAACAGTAGTTCTCAAAGGTTTAATGACATATAAACATTAGTGTGGACTCTACTGTTTAGATTTGATACAACATGCACCAAGCGTATTATTCTTCCCCGTTATTGCCTTTTTTGTAATGATCGATTATAAAAATAATGGTTGATATAATTCAATAAACTTCATTGTGTCGGATAACTGAACAAGTTCTAGTAACAAGTAACAAGGGGCGTCCTATACCTTAATCTAATTTTTAATCTGATCTTTTACTTAAACACCAAATTCTCCTTCCTCACCCGATACCTACTGCTAACCCACCTGACCTCATGAGTTCCAAACACGCTACACTTTTATCAAATGTTTCTCCTTTCATGAGAGAATTGATGTGAATGATCCTTTTGTCTATGTTTTTCACTGAATAATTAAAAAAAAATATTAAAATATTGTGGGATCAGCTGTAGCTCCACAACCCTGCAAAGGATAAGCGGCTATAGCTAATGGATGGATGAACAAATTATATCACTGCACGTCTAATGCAGACAGTTACACAACTCAGACAAGGTAACAAGTTTTGTCATGACACACTTTTTAAATAAAACCTTATTTGACTTTATCATGAGGTCATATACCCTGAAGCTAACGGATTAAATTTTGAGATATTAGCATGATCAATTTCTGTCAGATCAAATTTATGTTACCATTTCTCAAAATTAAAAGACAAGATGAGAAGCTTTTAACAAACTGTTGCCACATCAACCAGCCCACTGGATTCCAACATCCCACAGAGCTTCTGTGTTCCAACAGATTAACAGCGAATAGCGTGTGCCAAAAAACAATGCCCTTTTGAATGGCGTGCAAATATTTCTCTTTCCATCTCTAAATAGAACTTCAAAACATAGGCGAAATCTTATTACTTTGTTCACCTATCTTTTACCGGTCATCCTGGTATATACCCTGTCTTCTGGAATAGGAAGCCATTTAATTAAAATGTGAAGTGTGTGAGTGTGGAGGAGACAATATCCCATTTCAGGCCCAAATTGAACACAGCTGCAATCACAAAGTGAGACATGCTCTTTGTTGTCTGAGCCTCACTCCCTGCAGAGTCTGTGTCATGTTAGCATGTGTTGAACAAGGATTTGATGTTCCTGCTCATGTTGCACAGGGGCCTGCATGCATGTATATGACGTGTATGGCACAGACACATCTGTGCCAATAAAATGTTTATGAGTGATCAGTAAAATATCACTGGCCACTGAATGCGCACACACAGACACACACACGCACACACACACACACACACACACACACACACCCCTACCTCAAAGCACAAACATCAAATTTCCCCCAAAGGTGGCAGTGGTTTTAAAAGCCATTGCGGCCGATTACACAGATGAAATCCTCCTCTGCTTGTGACCCCAGTCACACCATTATTCCTATAAACCATCTGGAGGATCCATATCACCATGCTTTATTTAGAACCCCAGACATTTCAGTTACAGATTAAAAAACTGTCATATTTTTTCACCATTGTACTAGTACTCCATTTTTCAAATGCCAGCAGCTTTTTCAACTAAAGAGCTCTGCGTTCTTGCAGAGCATTCCCATGGTCACAATTACAGCTGAACCAATTTTAATTATGTCAATCAGCAGTAGTTGATACAAAATTGTATTTATTTGTGACACGTCAATCTTTTGAAGAGTTATAGTTTTTAATTCACCTTTTTTTTTTAATTCAAGTTTGTGACATTTTAATGGCTTTCATTTTATGAAACAACAGTGAATACCAATCTCCTGTGATAAAATTCTTTCAGTACCAGTGAAACAAAAACAATATTTTAATACTTATTAGGCTGGACTCTAAAAAAAAATGACAATGACACGTTCTTACTGGGTAGAAAAGGATACAAATGAAAGCCTTGATAGTGACACTGAGTAGTTTCTCCTTCATTACTTGCCTTTCCACATTCTCAACTAATCAACAAACAACAACAGTCCTCATCATTGCCCTTACAGACTTTGCATTGTTGTGCCTCAATTTATTTTGAAACAGAAGCCATCTCTGGAATGTGGCACAAGGTCATATTTCATAAAGCTGCGTGCGGGTTTTGGGCAAAGTGTTCGCGCACTACACTAGCACACAAATGTCTAATTTGCATGATTTAATTAGATATGTAGAAGAACAGCAGCTACCACACACAGACATATAATTACCTCGGTTGTGAATCACACATTGGGTACAAAGCTGTGAGTTGCTCCAAAGCTATGGAGGTTTTCAAGAAATCAAACTGCTGTTTTACACAGAATGAGACATAAAGAGAGACAATAAATGGATTATTTAAAATTGGCCAGTTGTAAAATACATTTTTATAATAATGCTTGAAGAGTCCAGCAATTTAAAGTGAGCATTAAATGCTAATAGTCTTTCTATTAGTACTTTCATGTGGTTTCAAGTATTGATTTTAAGCTCATATTTTGTTAAAAAACACTCACACCTAAGATTTGACATCAACACTAAGATAGACCGTACCACACTGGTCAAACAACGAGCAAATATAATCGCAAAATGAAAATCATCAGTTACTTCTAAAACAACCCGTCTCAAGTTTTACTTAGTAAATGGCTGCTATTAGGGTTTTTTTGTTTGTTTTTCTTAAGAAAAATATTTCTAGTTGCCAAAATTTGCTTTTCCTCAGTACATAACTTAATCTGGAATGTATTCTTAATGTGACAAAATGTACGCATCCATCTCTTGCTGAAAGTGTTATGGGTGTGAAAGGGAAAAACAGAAGAGCAGGGATCAGCAGAAGCAATTTGAATTATGAAAGTTTTTTTTGTATAGCAAACACCATCAAGTCTCACTGAAGCCTTTAACCATTGATGATGTTTGTACATGTTTACACTTGTGTTAAAGCCCCCTTTCTCCCTCTTCACTCATGGCTGCAGCTTGACTGAGTGTTGGTGTGCCTGGGGTGAAAGATGTGTTTGTAGTGTTTAAAAATCTGTGACAGTATTTTAGCAGTGAGATAGGAGTTTGGCAAATGTGAAAGGAATTCTTTGTTCACTACAAGGCTGCAAGCTACAGTACAAGCATCTTTTCGGTTAATTTGCCTGTTGAATCAACCTTGAAACCACCTGTGTTGACATGCGAGATTGTACCTGTATCTTCTGGTTGAACAAACATCTCTCTAGTCATTAGGTCATATCTGTATTCCAATTTAAAATCTTTTAATGGCCTTTGCATTGAAACATTTGGATTTTATAAATTCAAGACATAACTACAACTTATGAACTCTAAGATGCATATCAAATTTGGATTTGTGTATTTTTGTTTTTTCAGGGATTCTGATGGTGAAAGAGATGAAAAACTCTGCTGTAGAAAAGACTAGAGGCTGTTTAGTGCTGGAAACCTGATCCTGCCCTTTCCATGAATAGCAGCAGAGGATTGGTAGCTCACTATGGCTCGTCCCCGCTTTCTTTCTGGGTTAGTGCTGAGGTAAGCAGACAGGCTCTTCACTGCTCCATATCCACTGGGGAGGAAGTTTTAGTCTGTGTGAAGAGATCGTGCTTGGACACACGCACGCGCACGCACACAACCCCCTCATTCATAACCATTTCTCTGGAGATGCCATTTAGAGCTATTCATTATCAAAAGTATTGATGCTTCTGGGATTTGTGTGTATGTGTATGTCTCTGTGTCTACAGCCTGTAATGTGTACGTCTACAGGCAAACCTCTAGCTGATAGTATGATTGTTAAGTTCTTCGTCCTAATCGGCGAAAGAAAAAAAACTTCCTTCAGCAGCTCAGCAGATTTGCCAAAAATAGCGTTTTGGTGACAAGAGAACTGCCCAGAGTTACAGCCAAAAGATTGCCATGACAACCTAGTGATATGATAACATCAAATATTTTCCAACTAAACATGAACAGGTATCATCTCTCCACCTATCCCTCCTGTGAGAGTCACCTCTGAGTAAGAGCAACAATGGTGCACTGCGAGTACGTACCTTTTATATCATTATATTTACAACAATTTGATTTTTAGATTTCTTAAAAACAGATGGGATTATTTATATCTGTATTCAGACCTGAATAACAGCCAAAAATAAATTTGTTGGATAATGGGATAATGTCCAATCTGATAAGTCACAGGAGGACAAAAAGTTGATAAAAAATTAGCTTTATAGTTTAAAATCTTCAATCACAATACCCAAAGTAATAAGCTTACATACAGTAGAATTTCATGTCTATGCCATGATACATTGATCATTGTGTGTGGCTTCAGATGATAAGGCTTTACACAAATTGGCTAATAATAGCATAACTATAAAACATCTGTAATCATAGGATTTATAACCTGATATGCAGATGTTCTCCTCTGCCTGCTTGGTAATGCCTTTGCAGAGGATCCATTAGGTACTGGTTTGACACATGCCATTAGATATTAAATATTCATGACATCACAGGCACGCTATCATAAGTGACATTTAACAGATCATTGTTGGCAAGACTGATAGGACCTGTCTGAGCTTTTCTGAGTTAAAATTCTTGGAGATTTTATCCCAGTTTTTTAAGATGTCAGTTCTTTGCTGAATCTATTTATAATCAGTAGCTCTATTAACTCACTGACATAAAGCTTATAATTTAAATCATCATGCAAAGTAAATAACATTAAAAAGAAAGCTCTTAGTCACAGAAATGACTAACAGAAATGTTACTTATTGATAATGACAGTACTATAATCTATTTTTTTATATTATTTAAACAACATGATAGTGTAATAGTGACCTTTTATAGCTTAATTTTGGAAGCTATGATATTTACTGGCAGCCAAGATAAACATGATCACAATGATTGTGACTGGATTGTCAGGGCAGACTAAACACAATGGAGCTATAATGGCATCATCAACAATTTGCAAAAAAATAAAATCCTTATTTGTACTGTATGTTAAGAAAGTGTCCGTTAATGCAAACTATTTCTGTACTTTATTACTTAAAGCTGTCCATTCCCTGCGCATGTCAAATTGTTCATTAAATGAGCTACCTGATCAAAAAAACAAAAAAAACAAAAAAAAAAACACAGTGATTAAAAGGCAAGCAAAGTGCAGGATGACATCTGCCTGCAAGCACTGAAATTTCTCTATATTTACCCCCCGCCTCATACTGTCACGTAGTCACACTTTATACTGCAGCTTCAGAAACCAGCAAGCAGCCTTCCACTCGTAATGGAAGACAAGTCAAAAGCAAAATGCAAATTATTATGCCTCACCCGAGTGAAGACTTAATAGAAGCTTACGACTGACCCACATTTAACGTAAACTCTCACAGGGAAAAAATGTATCCCTGTGGCAGCGCTCAATTTTCCTCGCTGACAGCCACCATTCAAATCCCCTTTCCCAATCACACAGTTGCCGTGGAAACACCAGCAGCTGCCAGGCAGTCATTTAAAAATTCCAAAATGAAGCGCCTGGATCTCTGGAATTCCAGCGGAGGAATATCCTCTGCCAAAGACACATGGGTCATACTGTTAATTTGTTTGCCATAGCACTTGTGTTGTGAAACGGTGCAATCAAACAATTATCTTGCATAATCTGAAATGACAGAGGAAAATTGAATGAGGAAGCATGGCTAAGCCGTGTACTTGGTGGTTTGTGTTTTATGGAGTGCTTATATGCTGCAGGACATCTTCCCTGTTTGTGCAGGAACTTTGCTGAGCTGCTGAGGCTGCTCACTCTGGGGTTTTTTTCTACAGCATCCAAACTACTGTTGCAGGAGTACAGGGCAATTCACTGGCCAGACATGTTAATTAGACCCTGTGCGCTATCCAAGCAGATAGGAGAAGTATAAAGTTCAACTCACTGTATACAAACTTATGATTCTATAGTAAGGGCCAACAGTCTGTGTCTGGTAAAGAATAAATAAATACATCGTTGAGAAAACTGTCACCACAAAGTCCACTTAGTAGCCATCCTTGAGCTTTTGATCATGTCTTTCATCATATCATCATATGATCTTCATCAGCAGATGTTCGCCCATTAGTCATGGAACTGTATTTTTTTTTTTTTATGCTCACTTTTGGGACTATTTTGAAAACTAATAAAACTGGTGCATTGTTTTGTATGGATTTACACATTGTAAATGGAGTAGAATTTTTAAACCGCAATAGTCTAAGTATCCTATGCTCAGGTTCAGCATCCAAATTCAACATTTTTGGGGTCTACATCAGGTTACCTTAAACACAGTACTGTTGTTGCCCAAACCTAACCACAGAGGGGACTCACGATGCAAACCCACATGCACTTTGCACTTTCCCCATCAAATTTCTAGGAGACAGGGTTGATTAAAGCCCAAGTTCAACTGAAGTTGTAAGAGTCCTGATGACACACATCGACAATATGCATTAGAGCAAAAGTAATTCTACACCAATAAATTTAAATTATGTTACTATATTAGGTAAAGTAAAGTCAGTATAAACCTCTATTAACATGCCAGCTCTTCCACCTCTCACTACAATACTTTCATCCTCTCCAAGCCTGTTTCAGCTTGCTTGGTCCATTATCTAGGTTAGGCATGGGAAATACACTGAACAGCTCTGGCTATTCACACCTACAGTTTTGCCCTCCTGTAGCCTTGCATTACTCAGACCGCTACATGTCCTGAGGGCCAGCAATTGTTTTCAGTTAACTCCCCTGTAATGTGCATTATAAAAGCGGAAGGTCACTCCTTAATGACAGTCTGCCGCTCTCAAATTTTTATCCTGCAGAGCCTGAAACTGTAATGAATGCCAAAGCCAGTCCATCACATAGGGGTATACCAGGGTTGCTTAGTGTCCGCAGACCACTCTTTTACTGTCCGAGAGACCGTAACCAAGGACCTGCAAGAGAAAACTTCAAAGCAAAAAACAGCTACAGAAAACATCAGTGTTAAAGACATTTTACACAGGTATAAAATCATTTGTGGAATATAAGATTTCTGGTAAAATGTCTCCAATGTTGCTTTTAAGTCTGTTTGTTTAAAAGTCACTTGCCGATTTTCCAAACAGCTGTGTAATCTCTGTGACTTAACTAGGAGAGGAGAAAAAAAAATTTAACAAGTTTACTTCAACAAAATCTATGTCAAACAATTTGTCAAGTAAATTACACAGACAGTAAATTACGCAGACAGCTCCCTGGTTGCCTCAGTGTCTCCTCAAGACCACACCTCTGTAAAGACAAGTGTGTCACCACGACAGAGTGAGGGAACAAGTCATACTGCTCCAAATTATTGCTTACACTATACTACCAAAGAAAAGCAAAGGCTGCACTAAACGCAGCTCTTCCTGACCTCATAGACCACAGGTTGCCCTAACAGCACGTTTCCATCCAGATTTGGAACAGCCTGTCCTTGGGCAGACAAATTAGGACAGTGAATGGGTTCCCTCCCAGTTGGTGACTGGCTCTATGGCATTTTGATAAAATGGCATCTCAGACGGAACATGTTACTGTCTATTTTTAACAATTCCCTAGCATGCCATAATTATCCAAGAAAATTTCTGACATACCTGGACACCTGCTATGAGTTAATTAAACATGCCTCTCACTTTACGGAAATTAGTCTCTCTTGCAGAGGTTCTGCAAATGGTCCTTAGTCAGTCAATGAAAAACTGAGGATAAATGGCAGTATGCATGTTCCGGGATTCAACTTTTATTAATGGTGCATGCTGCAGTAGCTCGCACACGTTGAAGGCTCTAAACTCCCCATTGTTCCCTGTTGGGAAATTACAGGCATTTATAGTCTGGACAGATGAGTGCTGTGTCTAATCTAAAAGGAATGATAACCTCTCTCTTCCTAAGACAGGGGATCTGTGTGGCCTAGATAGGGATCATGGGTATTTATTACTTCCACAAGAGCCCTTGGAGTGAACCTTTGGATTATGGGTCTCCTGGGAATATTGAACAAATATTTGAGAGGGAGCCTGTGTATTTGTTACTCTACACACCTCTGTAGATAAGACTCGTTTAACCATTCTTTTTACAAAATGGTGCTCAAATGGTACAGTAAGAGCTGCTGTGCAACAACACACAATGTCCTTCCATATGCTAACCTCAGTAATATGGACAGTCTCTTGTTGCCACACAGGAAATAAAAATAATACCTTACTGAGATTGTTAATTATTGATGAGGTGCAACAACTAGATTAGATCTCCAGGTATGATCAAATACACTTTATGGCAGACGGTACGTCCTTGATAAATTTGTTACGGTAACCAGGACACATTAAAGTGGTTGCCAGATGTTCCAGTGTGGCTGGGACTGCACCTCTCAGTGTGTTTCACCTGAGTGCCCATCAGTTTTTGAGAGTAAAGAAAGAAGATTTTAAAAGCATATGCTTGCTCTTTTGAAAATGTGTTCCTCTTCATATTAATCCACAACAAAACACAACATTAACGCAATAATTAAATTAAAGTAATTAAAAAGGAAGCAGTAAAAAGAAATTACATACATGATTCAACCGAAACTTGGCAAACTCTCCTGAATGCAGCTATGGGTTAATGATGGTACAACTATCTCATGCAGTCAAATTATTTTGTGCTAGCTGCTGCAAACTGCGCTTGCTTTCAAACTATGGAAAATTCATTCCTTTTATGCTAAAAACACAGCATGCCTTGCATTTTGAAAACTGTCTCTCCAGTAGATGCTAAGCCACTCTTTCCTGGACAGCATTAAATATTTTGACAAGTGAAATGTTCAAGGATTTACAGACAACAAATCAAGTCCTTGCACAAATGGACCCAAATGGCAGGCATCTTTTTTTTTTTTTTGCCTTCTCTCCTTTTTCAAAAGTATAGTTCATTTTGCCATCAGAGAAGCACTTAGGCCCAACATGACAAATACTTCAAAACCCTCATTTTCATGTAACATCAAAAATAAACCCACACTGGATTTATTTTAATATAAAAAGGCCAGTACAGTAGCGAACAGCAAATAGTCCTTAATTGGAATAATACAGCTCTGAGTTAATGTGGAAAGTGAAGTCTCAAACAACTGTATGAGAATGAGATTGTAATTTGTTAACCACCAGATTACACATTGTAAAAAAATAGACCAGCTAGAACATGACTGCAACAATCAGAGAACGTAAGACACCAATTTTCCACCATCTCCCCTCTCTAGGAACAATTCTTCTATCCCTTATTCATGGCTCACCTAAACAGCGTGATTAAACTCCACTTCAGTGCATGTAATTACACACACACACACACACACACACACACACACACACACACACACACACACGAGACCTCAATTTGTGTTTATTAGTGCTGTGGTATTTCAAAACCACATATTACAGTAAATTGAAATTGGTCACACAGTCTGAGAGTTTGGATTGTGGCCATTTTGTTTTGGTATGCATTCTATGACGTTTTCTTTTGCGTGCGTGCCCATTCCTTCTCTGCAGAAGTTCGAAAAGTGGGTACATATATTTGGTTTGTATTCTCTTTTACTTTTTTTGCATATAAAAAAAAAAAAAAAAAAAAAAAGGTCTCATAGCCCAATCGGAGCAATATATTTTCTCAAAAAAAAAGGTAGACAGGAGAGCATGTGACCGAAAAGAGGCCAGCAGGTCACAGCTCCATCACTGAGTCTTCAGACTCAGTTCACTCCACCAGGGAAGCGAGGAACTGAGTTGGAGCCATTTTAAAATTACAAGGTCAGACTTTCAACCACACCCATGTCCGTTTTAGACACCCCTTCTCTCCCTATCCACACACACACACACACACACACACACACACACACAGAAGGGGAAAGATAAAACCAGCGTAAAGACGATCTTCCACTCATTTCCAAAACAGATGTTTCTCAGCTTGACAGATTGGAGCAAATGATCCTTCTAACACATTTCCCCGTTACGTGCAGGTTGGATGTTAACAGGGTACAGTAAAAATCAAACAGAAACATATGTATTTAAATGAACCTTGACTAAACGCTCAGATTTGCCCCTTTATTATGAGAGCAAGAGACGCTTTTGCAGCAGAAACTGAAAATTGGTTCAAAACAGACATAAAAAGGAATGTGTTGCATATTTTTCTGACAGAACCAGAGATCAAACAGTATCGAGAGGAATCATTTAATAGTGTAATTGTTTTCCTTATTTACTTGTAGAAACAGAATGAACATGAAGTCATCCTTCTGGCTGCAGCTTATAGACGCATAGTCACAGTAAGTCAAGATACTCATTATGTTTCCAAACTTGATCCTCCCTGCAGTATTTCATTACTGTAAGGAGGAACTGCTATGGGGACATTAACGGTCACTGTATTACAGTAAATCCAGTTTTAACCAGCCCCAAACTATATATATATTCCATGCTTTAATTACAAGTGTTAGACGTGGCAGATTTTTTTTAAACCACAGAACACATACTAATTCAGGGACTCTTCACATGGATTTATGTTCAAATTTCCAATCTGCATTAGGAGGTGATGTAATTTTCTTGTGTCATAACTTATAAAAAACACATTTTTATTAAATCAGACTCGTATAGATTAGTCTTTATTATATGACTTTCCATATTCTCACATACAGTCATTGTTTACAATTATAAAAAACACTCAAACCACACAAAGAGCAGCAAATAAAACAACAGTTCCATCTACTTTGTATAGGCTACCATCTCTTTCCCCTGCTAGACACCTGAGACTATGATGAGATTGTCTTCTTTAGTTACCACCTTCTGCTTGTGGGTCAGGCACCAACTGTTGTGGGGATATTTCCCAATTTACCAAAAGCACTGGCAACCAATATAGGAAACAAAACCAGAAATCGACTTCAAGTGCAGCAGGCTAACACACTTCATGCAGCCAGTAATTATACAGTAAATTCTTAAAAAAAATAAAAAATAAAAAAATTCTTGGTGGGCACAATATGTTTTTATGAAAAGCTGAAAGAGCAGCTTGGCAGTCAGATGCCATTATGATATAAATAACAAAGCAAGTTGACACGTACAAAGCCTTTGCTTTTGACAGAAATATTCTCTGAAGCTTAACTAAAAGGACAAATTCTTGTTGAAATGTGAATGTGTGCCAAAAGCCATGTTCCGTTTTCCCATGAAGCCAATATTACAAGGAAATTATCATGTGAATGGGCTGTGTGCAAGACAATAATCATGTTTACATCCCTCTAAAGCCAATACAAATACAAACAATATTCTACCGACTTAAGAGAAGAAGCCAACAGGAGAACACCCAGGAGAAATATGTTGCAAAACCAGCCCAAAAGCACTCGATACTCAAGCTAGTATTCAGATTTCACCACTATGTAAGTCGGCAACAGCAAAGCACCATATTGTATTCACCCATTTGCCACCAAAACCACCATCAAAATAACAACAGAACAAAGGCAGAAATTAGCAGCCAGCAAACACAAACACACCACACGCAGTGATTCAGTAAAGCAGAAGGCAGCTGCCACAGCCCAAATACAGCCGAGTACAGTGACAGGAAAAATGCCACAGCCAGGACACAACTCTCCAGTCAAACGTGTTAGCGAAAGCAGCTAGCTAGTGCCTACCTTGGTGTTGTGAAGAACATCATCTCACGCATTTCAGTACATAGTAAATTCGTTGTCTAACAGTAAACTCCAACTTCACGCTAGAACAGTCTGTCTAAATCACAACTGATATAACTCTTAAAATGAAAAAAAAAAAAAAAAAAAAAGGACTGCAGAGTAACAGGGTAACTAGGCGAACTTTTCCACAGCAGACATTTTGACTTGGTTGTCGCAGCAGGGACAGCACAGGTGTAACTAATTTAGTAAATGATGTTTATAGCGAGGCTGCAGTTGGTGACCCTGGAAGTCGCTGCCGTTAGCAATTAGCACAGTGTGCCGAACCGGGCTCAGCTTATAACAGAACGCGGCCATAACACACGTTATTAAATGCACCTGCCATAACGTGTCAAAATGTCTGCCGAGAAAAGCGCTCTATCGAATCGTTCAAACACAAAGCCGCACGATGGGACTGCCGGCAGGTGAGCTTGCATATAAAATACTTCATGTGCAGCAGGGCGGCTAGCCGCAAGTCTGCAAAAAGAATTACAGCCGAGTTTGTGAAGTGCAACGGCAGGGCCCACAGAGCAAACGGTGAGTTGGGTTTATGTTGTGGCTTGTCGAGTGTGTCGTGTGTGTGAAGTCGCCTGCCTTAGCATGTTCTCCACTTGCCAGATATATAAACAGATGGTTGAATGCGTTGCGAATCGAGTGAGCGCCCGCTTATTTTGAACTCGTATCAAAAATTGGTGTGTGGGTTAACTACAAAGGGACTTGATCACTAGGCTTTACAGTTAAAAGAGGCATTTAACTGGGGGAAAAAAGGCCCCACCCATACAGCTGACCTGCTAAATGAAAGCAAAACCTAAACTAGTAGCCTACTTTTGCTGATTATCTTGACTCAGCAGTATCACTGGGAATACTGCAGAGAGGAGAAGCATCCGGTACCGATTACCACAGGATATGTAAGCTTGAAGTTGAACAAGCTCCTGCCCCTGAAATGGAATATCTGTCAACGGGAAAGTGTAACACTTCCTTAACAAAATGACCGATGCCATTTCAAACTGGATCGCTTTATGGTCCGTTGCCCAGGAAACCATAGGATTTTTACATGGCAGATTCAGCTGTGTTTAACAATAAATATAGGGGAAGCATGTTTCTTTCATAAAATTAGCAGACAGATTTTAAAAGAGATCCTGTTATTGCTCGCTTTGTGGTTTATCGTCTTAAACATTATAAAGTGGGGGGGTATAACACGACACATCTCCTATTTATGACTGTAGGGGCGGTTTGAATCAAGCTGAAGCGGACTCGGACAGCGCACTCGCCTCCCGTGTCACGCTGTTTCCCGCCGTGCAGACGGGGCTCGGGTCATTCATGTCTAGGGTCACCACAGCAACAGTCGCGCTGACGTGTCGCTCGCCGAGGAGCGCGCTCGGCTCTGGATTGACTAGCCCCGTATCTGCGTGTGTTTGCGCGTGTGCTAACAAGGTCAGCAGTTCAAAGAGTATACATCAACAAACATTTCCCCCCCGGTGACCGCCTGTTAATGGCTTCAGTCAAATAGAACAAATCAACATGATGGTTTTTGTTTTTTTCTCTTTTCCCGCTCACATACCCAGTCCCCCTTCCTCTGTTTCCATCTCCCACTCTCCCCTTAATTTACCCTTCAGCTCTTAATAGCCACAGAAGCTTATCTTTGATGAAAAACACATGCACTCCTCACAATAAAATTATGATACCACTTTGTCTGATCGTTTCGTTTATGTAAAGAAGGGATGATGATAAGCCACAAAGCCATAACCCCTATTCATTATAAGGGAAGGAGGACAGGAGTCTTAACCATTTCCTGTATATATGTACTAGATTAGTTTTTATTTTATTTTTTGGCTCTACTATCTAATAGATTAGATCTATCTTTAGATCTCCTATTTTTATTTAATGGTGGATTTTACGTATGGATTTTGCATATAGATCTTTGTAAATAGCGAGATAAAAATAATTAACACGCTTGTGTTTAGCAAAGGAGGAAGAGTGCTGCTAATGTTAATTTGTTGGGATCACAGGAAGGCAAAACTCTGGTTTGCCCAATTTGTCCTTAAATCAGATTAGCAGACCAGATAACAATTTTACAAGCTCGGGTAGAAAAAAACAGTGCGACCTTACAGGGATGATCAACTCATGGACCTACAGAACATTGATTGATCCTATAACAGATACAGAAAACACATTTAGTCAGGGTCTGCTTTATCCCTCCAGCCAGCAGCCAGTTTTATTTGCAAAAGGGGTTTTTTGTGTTGGTTTATAAATAAGAAAAAAAATCTATTACATTTTTTTTTTTTTTTTTTTTTCTCAAATATATTGCTTTGTCTGGCTTCATGTCTTAACTTAACCTATCTTCAAACATTGAATCCCACCTACAAATCACCAGGCACGAGTCCAGGAAGCATCAAGTGACAATGTACGGTTACAGTCCGTAAATCTTTCTTTCCACAGGATATCGTCAGCCAAGCTAGAAACCTCTCTGGTTTCAGCAGTAATTGATCCACACCATCAGTCCATACACACACAGTTTTGGATGAATTTACTGACCTCAGTGTGCAGCTTGACTGACATTGGTAAAACTCTATCTCTGATTCAGTGGTGTATTCCTTATATTAGCGGTCTATTGTATGGCAGTTAAGTGGAAAGATATCAGAGAAAGCCTCTCGGTGTAAGATCATTACTATGTTCTAGTGGCAGACACAACATTTACCATAAAATCAGGATCTGAGTCACTTAAAGGTACTTTTCCAATGATAGATATAGATATATATAAATTAAACAAATCTCTTATTTATGGAAAAAAGGTGACCTTCAATAGGTCCACTGAACACTTCGTCGCCTGTATCATGAATTCAAAGAAACCAGAAAGCATATTCGGAAGTCACTTAGCGTGATCAATACAGGATTGTGTTGCTCTAAGAAAACGGGAAATACAGTACAAGCAAATGGCAGACCATAAGCTCACAAAGCAAGCTATGACGGTGACTGCTCGAAAATATATTATATTATACCTCACACTGAAAAACCGAACAGATCTGCATCTCAATTTATAGTCAGATTCTATGATCAATTTCTTCTTTATCAAGTCAAATATTACCTGGTTAGCTGGTAGGCCAGTAGGATTCTATTGTTTTCAGTCCAAATGCATGTAGAAGCAACTGTATGTGTCTGCTGCCATCTAGTGTACAGATGGAAATTTCGAAATTTTCCCATTTTCAGTATCATCTTTATGTACAGCATTTGTCTTA
Organism: Xiphias gladius; assembly: GCF_016859285.1. Taxonomy (NCBI): domain Eukaryota; kingdom Metazoa; phylum Chordata; class Actinopteri; order Istiophoriformes; family Xiphiidae; genus Xiphias; species Xiphias gladius. The sequence continues at coordinate 11,677,582 of NC_053403.1, read as the reverse complement.
GTTTGGAACTACATACCTACACTATGTTCACCATTAAACGTGACAGTACTCTATACCCCCTGTAATCATCCCCAATAGTACAAAGCAGAAACATATGCTTTTCTTTCATGTGAACCCAGTAAAAGCTTTATATTTGAACTTTTAGTATAAGATTTTTTTTTTTTTTTTTTTTAAAGATGCTTTAAGACAAAAATACATTTTCCACTTTTATTTTCCATTGCACAGTAATCTCTATCTACAGAATTTCTAAATTTTTGTGGCAGCAGATAAAGTCATAAACATCCATGTGAAAGTTGCATAAAACTGTACAAGAAAATTGGCTACAATGAGAAAAATACTGCAACCCACTGATAGCTGTTGAATCCAGGGCAGAAGATGGCATATGGCAGATCAACAGGACTCCCTCTTGTCGTCATTTGAGTGTGTGGATTGTACTGGGTAAGAATACTGCATATTGTAGTGTATGGACAAGAAACAAATCACTCAAAGATGAAAAAACAAGTATAACAATTTTTTTTTAAAAATAGAAAAAAAAACAAGAAACACATAACAGTTGGGTTGACGGGAAAGAGACAGAACAGGTTTTCGGGGATGACCTCTAGATAAACCTAGCTATTTTTTTCCTCCTCTTCGCCATGGGGAAAAAAAGACAGAGCTACCTACCAACATCCACACTACGATGCTTACTGAACAGACAAGGCCAGACCTGTAGCTATGGAACCAATGGAGCCAGCGGAAGATTCACTGGAGGAAGAGACATCAGAGGACAAAGGCAAAGACTGAAAAGTGAGGGAGAGTGGAAGCGTATGCAAAGACTGAACATGCGGCAGTTAAATTGAACCAGAATTCAGAGGTCATCCTCTACTGCTGACTATGCTATTATCTTTTTAGCATCATTGGTGGCTTCAGTTAGGTGTAACAGACACTCAACTGGACACAGACATATGACTGTTGAGAGACTAGGACATCAACATCAATTATTAAACAACATAATCTCTTAAATTATATCACTTAATTTACCTGAACACGCCCTAACACGCAGACAGACAGACAGTCATAAATACAAACACGCACACACACACACACGCACACATAGATGAATACCATACATTGTTGTGTCTGAGCTGTAGTGGAGTGGTTCAGGTTTTTGTTTAAAAGGAAACAGCCTTATGAACCAACAGTTAGGCCACTTTAAACATTTGTCCAAATGTTACACTTTATGACATTGTGATACACTATTACTATAAATGGCTGACTTCCATTGTAACTTGCTTCATTTCCTGAACCCTGAAAAGTGATGAGGATGATAACATTCCTAAATAAGGTCTGCACTCCATGGGTGAGGCCATGTGGAATTATACATATTACTGTAAACCATCTGGTGTCAATACTCATGGAGTGATGAGCCAAATGATAAAGCAATGGAAAAGCTAAAGCAACTCTTTGGCGTCAGAAAAAGTATGGCCTCTCTCCTCTTATGTTGCTCGGGCAACCTTGACATTTAATTTCCAGTTGGTCTTAGATTGTCAAACTATTTACTTATATACAAATAAAGATTAAAAGCCTGGTAGACAGAGAGATACACCACATTTGAGCTTTGCTGCAAACATGGATGCAGAAACAAGATATTAATGAAGGAAGGTTTCTGACACCAAACACAACTGTCTCTTGCACCCCAATAAATAAATATTAGCAAAGGAATCACACAGACAACTTTCTCATAGAGTCAACTGTCAGCAAAAGACAACTGAAATATGTTTCAAAATGTATACTTTTAAAGGTTTACACGTCCATGTTCCTATTAGCCTGTGTGCGCGTGTGTGTGTGTGTGTGTGTGTGTGTGTGTGTGTGTGTGTGTATGTATGTATGTATGTATACACACACACACACACAGATACATACATATATACACACACATAAATAGGATTTCTACTCAAGTGTATGTAATCTCCATACTGATGTGTACTCCAGAATTTGGAAACCAACAAATCTGGCTAGACTATTAGTGTATTTAATACTGATTTCATCAGCATTTGTACAGTCACACTCACAGACTAAGCCAAACTGTGGAAGCTTATGATATTAGAGGGTGAGGGAGGCAGTTAACATCACATCAGATATGTCAATAATTGAAATCCTCAGGTGAATAATAAATGTGTGTGGTTCACACGCACTTGCCATGTCAGTGAGTACTGAATGATATATGCCTTTTATATCCTTGCCCTCCTTTTAGATTCCAGCCCTTTTCATAAGGAGAAATTAATTTGAGTTGTTAGACAAAAGCCACAAAACTTATTTTTTCAACAAATCAAATATCATCCACTTTCACAACAATAGAAAAATAAGAGATTTTCCAATAATACAGACGGAGCAAAAAACCCAACAAATAACAAATAGAGGAATAGAGGCAAGAAAATAGAAATTAACACGCATACACACACTGTTGGTAACGATATGAAAGTCTGTAAGATACAGAGGAGAGTCTAGAGGTTGAGTGAGATGACGAGTTATCCAGTGTACATCAGAATAAGTTGCTTTTATCCCTGTGGCTCTCTGCATAGAGGAGGCGTCGCAGCACTTCCTGTGGATCTCCAACGCTGCTGCCTTTGGCCTCCCACCCTGCTTCTGTCTCCTCAATGAGTTATCCCTTTCTTTTGGACTTGTCACTTGGAAGTGGATACAACGTTGCACATTTATTAGATTTATGTATATATAATGATGTATTTAGATTCTTTTTCCTTCTTTTTACATTTTAAGAATTTTTGTAGTCTTTGTTTCTTCATTAGGTATTAGTCTTTTTTCAGCTGTGTTCATCGGTTTGAATACTGCCCACAATGGGCTCCGAATGGAGAAAACAGTAAAGGACGCTTTTGGCAAATGAGAATGAAGAATCTCCAGGTGCGTGGGCCAACTGGCTGCCTCGGAAGAGAGGCTGAACAGAGATAAAACCGACGAGAACATAAGAAAGACACCATTTATTTGCTCCCTCTGAGGTTGTCCTTCTCCCCTGTCTACCCCTCAGTTCCACCTTAAGACTGAGGTAAGAACAGTATTCAACATTGTGCTAGGGAATAAAATCCCAAATGTTTCAATGAAGAAGGCTTGGAGGGATGGATGAATGGACAGAGGGACGGGTGGGGTGGGGGGGTCACGGTGAGTCCAAATGAGCCAATGGAAGGTGAAAGCCTTGTCCATGGAGCTCTGCTCCTCCTCCGTCACTGATCAGAACTGGTACCATTTTTTGTCTTTACACTTCAGCATCATCTGAAAACAGAGGGAAATGCTGGAGTGAGAACAAGTATGAGGAGGAACCTACCAAACTGGTACACAATTCATGATTCTTATGATTAGTTCATGGCTTAAAAGTCATCAACTACCTGATCCTGTTGTCATTGAAGTTCATTTTATACGGCATAAAATTATGACATTTTTGCTTTGATTTTGGCTCACCTGGTCAGTCATATTATAAATATTGCATGGAAACAGAGATCACATATTTGAAAATCTATATCTAATTTCTGAAAAGAAATTGTGAGACTCAAAGAGAGACAGTCAATTCCCTACCACCAGTGCTGTGAACTTTCCACGGGTATATACTGCCCTCTAGTGGGTAAATAGTATAAGTTAATAATATTTCTGAAATAATACGAGGGGGCAGAGCACTCATTGCATTTTTTTTCCCCCTGTAATAAAAAGACATTTTGCAATGATTCCCTCTTGTGTGCTGAATAAGTCTACAACTCTTAAAAAGTCTACAAGTTTGCAAAAGATTATTGCTTATTACTAGTTACTATTGTAACTTCTGATGGTTAAATCAGAACTGAAACTGTAACAAGTGACATACTAGTAAACCAAATTATTACCATAATGCATATCCAGTGTCTGCTGCCATTAGAAGATAATTTCTCTGTGAATTACATTCATCGGCCCTAAACTTTTTCCATTCTGTTAGGTACTGTGCATAGGTACTGAATGCATGCACGAGCATGAGCAGCTACAGTGTCCTTGCTGTGAGACGTGGAGTTTACTGCTCTCCCCAGATTCTTTTTGAACTTGTAAGCATTTTCTGTCACCTCATGGGCGTGTTTGGAAAAGGAATCTGCGCTGGCCATCATGGCAGCTGTCCTCTCCTCCAGCTCGCCCAGTTTCTGGCCTCTTTCATCCAGTGCTATCCGGGCACGTGCCAGGTCGCCAACCACACCAGAGGCTGCCCCCTTCATGCCCTCAATGCCACCAGGGCCTGGGATGTGCTGGGCCAGGCTCCGAGATGCCTTTCCAGCTGCTAACTCACCGACTGAGCGGAGGAGGACAGGAGAGAAAAACAGGAAGAGGTGTGTGAATGAAACTTTGCATCAACAAGGGACTGAACCACTGTATATCTGGGCATGTGTTGGTTTGGCATACATAGCTCCTCTCTGTCCAGTGACTGTGCTCCTCCCCCAAAGAGTCCTTTAAAGAACCCTCTGTTTGGTGCCTCTGGTGTCTCCACTGGTGTAAAAAGTTCACCCAGCATCTCCTGAAACATCAACACACCAACACATTACACTGCTACATAGATTCTGACTGTCTGTGTCTACTTATTCAGTGTTTTGTTATTCACTACATTATACATAATACTACAGGGTAGTATACCCACAGGGTCTAGTATACAGCAGGGTATAGTTGCTCAGCTAAAAATACATATGAATACGCGGTACAGTACATAAAAAAATATCCTGTATCTATAATGCATGTCCCCAAAGATATTTCCTCCAGTTATTTTACACGATCATGTCAATAGTCTTTAATATAAAATGTTTTCTCTGCAGAACAATATGCAGCTCCTGCAAAACACTTTTCAAGATTTAAACTTCAAATCCGAAAAACACTTCCGTTCAACTCCACATACATATCTGAAGTGTTTACTGACTTGTAGGTTTTCACAGGTGTCCTGGCTGTAAGTGATCCTCTGGATCTCAGTGGGGGAGCAGAGGTACATGGCCTGACCAAGGTTGGTGAAACAAAATGTCCTGGCTATCCGCATGTCTGTCAAAGGCAGGTAGTTTACATCCATGAGCGGTCGTAGTGCCGGCAAACTAGACAGGGGACACAGAAATAATTCAAGTGGTTTAAGATCTATAGAATACAATAACATTATTTTTTTTTCAATATCACTGACCTTTCCAAAGCCATATTTAGAATATATTAGTCCACTGAAACAGGGATGACATTGTACATGCACTCATTAGAGGCAAACACACACACACACAAACACACACAAAGAGACAGGCAGACGGCTGGGCATTCTTGGGCTGCTCTGTTTGTCTCCTCTAGGGAAGTGAAGATTAATGATGACGAGCGACAGACTAACAAACCCCTCCTCACTTATATCCCTCCACACACTGCATGAAAATCAACCTGCTGTACGCCTGTGTGCGTGTGTGTGTGTGTGTGTGTGTGTGTGTGTGTGTGTGTGTGTGTGTGTGTGAATGCCTGTGTCAGTTATTCCTAACCTTGTGACGCTGGCTTTAATTAAGACAATGTTTAAGCCAAGTTAATGGTGCAGCGCTGAGGGGTTTAGTTTGGCACTGGGGTCAAGGGAGGAACGTAATCCACGGCAGGTCCTCATAAGGACAGAGGTCTGAGGATATATGTGGATGTGTTTGTTATGATTGTGCATCAGGACAATCGTTTTTGTCCTCCTCCAAATATTCATATTTTTGACCAAAATATGGCTAAATACACAATTTCTAACTTAATCCTCATGCATGACTCGGATGAGCTCATATGAAGACACCAGTGCCCGCCGCCTGCTCTGCTATTGGTCAGGACTGATCTATCTTCTCTCATTGGCTAGCTTTGACTTCCTTATATCTAATCACCTTTGTCCTTTTTTACAGTGTTTCATTCTCAAAAGACAGGATTGCGTGGAGTTTCGTTGCAATACCGACCAAATACCGGCAAAAATTCTGACCCTCCAACATCTTTTGTTTTTAAAAACACAAACTCAAGTTTCATACTGCTCCCTGTGAATGTGTTCAAACATACCGTGCAAAATTGAAGGGGATCACATCTACTTAAATCCAATAACCTGATTTATTCAAACTGACTTTGACTGATGCATTTTATTTATAATCCACTATTTCTGCTTGATCTTTGATGCAGACTGACATGTTTCTCACCTGAGGGTCATGATGTGGCCGTTGGCACAGAAACAAGCCACGCACACGCCTTGGCTCATCTGCACCACATCTGCCCGTAAGATGAAGGAGGTCTCTGTGATGCTGTGTTTATAGATACAGGTCTGGGAGGGGAGGGAAATGATTTTGGCCTGTTTCTCTGAACACACCACGGCGTAGTGGCTCTCGTTGAGGTCCTGGGAGGTGGAAGGCGACACGGAGACGGGCCGGCGCTTGCGGACCTTCTCTCTGTCTTCACCATCTGCTGTAGCGTTCGGTTCATACCAAGGCTCATATGCAGGAGGCAGCTGGGACCCTGTGGAGTCCAGGACAGCTATCCGCAAGATGCTCCTCTTCAGCCTTACCAACATGCCTGGTGAATGAAAGGAAAAAGCTTGTTACTGAAATTTGAATGTAAACTCAGTTGGTTTGATCTTTTTCATAGGACAGCTGTTTTATGGAAACCCTTTAACCTTAATTTTAGATGGACAGTTTTCTATGGGCATTATACAGTTTGTAAATTCCACAGGTTGCACATTATTTTTGCGCATAGGTGCACAATTTCCTTTATCTTTGCATGTTTGGTTTTTGTCTGCTGTTTGTTGCAAAGGCAACATGTCCTTAAAGTATAAACGGTATCCTACCTTACCTTTCCTTCATCTTATATAATGTACTTCCAATTTTTTTGATTTTCATCTTTTAATTTTAAAAAGTACCCTCTGGCAGCAATGCTCCACAAAATTTAGGAGTGCAGCAGTAAAAGCAAGAGGAAGAAATTATCAAATGAAATGCATTCAACTTGTTTTTTAGGCATCAAGGACATACACAATTTGTTTTGTTGAGAAACACCAAATGTAAACGTAACTGTGTCTTGTGTAGTAGAAAACAAGGTGCCTTTTTTCTGGTCCCGAGGTTAATGATAATAAAAAACCTGACATTTTAGTCCTAAGTTTTCACCGAAATGCAAAAAAAATCCACAAATCAATCACATTTTGTCCAGTAGTCGAGTCCATCTGACCATCATTTACCATAGCAACAAAACTGTTATCTATTTTCCATCCTTTCCTCCCCTCCATGATCCCATTACCCACCCGTAGGTGAAATGATAACCGGCTGCAGTTGCCTTTGCTCCCCGGCAGGTGGCAATGTGAGAGCCAGGGCCAGCACGGTTCCCAGGGAGGTGCCCACATACAGGCAGTGTGTCAAAGTGCTGTCCCCCTTCCGGGCGAAGGTCTCGCAGAAGTGGAACGAGCTGATGGCCTCCCGGGCTTCCTTGTCGATGCTGGTGACACTGGAGGAGCGAGAGCGGCTGAAAGAATTGTCCCGGTGGTCTAATGGGTTGGCACCCCGCGGCGGGCATACAGACAGGAGGACAGTGAGGAGAGAACAGAGAGGTAAAGCACCCGCGATGCGAGGACAGTACGAGACAGACAAGACACAGTTCATAGCATTTGCACAGTCCACAGTAAATTTAACCCTTTGGAAGATAAATGTGCTTGGGGTTGAAGTTTTACAGCAAACTCAAGACATACCAGCTGTGTAACAACTGTATTCAATAATTACTGATCTCTGTAAGATTTTGAAAGTGGTGATCCAGGAAAATGGGAGAGGGAGCATAGGTTTGCACTCTTAACTGCTGGTAAATGTAACAAAGACTGTTGTACATACAGATGGATCTGATAATTCAAGTCAGTCGGTCAACAGAGAAGCATCAGCTTAAACCTGATTGACGACGATTTCCAATTTTACAGGTGTCCTACAAATCCAGTGCAGACATGCGTTTGCACATTTTCACAAACAGATCAACATTTTGAAAATGTTCAAACCCCAATCAGTAGTTCTATTAGTATAAAACATCTGGCTGTCAGGCACTTTGGTTGCAGGTGCATAACACTGAGACTCTACAGGTAAATATCTTGGCACTTGCACATTTTAATTTGGCCCCTTACAAATCAAATGTTCCATCCATGGAACGTTAGAAGAACGTGGTACACCCCTGTAGAAGAAAATGTCTCTCTCTTTTTTAAGAGTGACAGTATTTCTATTTATTTCGTAAAGGAACCAATCAGACAGAGAAAGGAAAGACACGAAGAGCACAGAAGAGAAAGAGAAAGCTGCAAAAGTTACAGTAAGCTTTACAGTGAGATGGAGTGTGCAAAGTTTAGCTTAGCATCACTGACCTCTAATAAGACCCCCACCAAGGTCAAAAGGTGGGAGTGCGGCAGAGAATTTCATACTGAATTTGTTCCAAAAATATTGTTTGGTTCAATGGGTTTCGGTTCAGATCAGATCAGTGCTACTTTCATCTCATGCAAACTTAGAAGAACATATGCACAGCTTGCCAATTTTGAGGCTAATAACCAGATAAAACTGGACTAATGAAATGTGATGGAGTCCAGTTGGAATGAGAGAGATATACTGCATATCATACAAATTGTTTGGAGACACGAAGTCAAGGCTTACCCAAGTCTGGCTTTAGCTCAGTAGGCAAGCTTAATTTCCGTGACATCTTTGCTGGAAAAAAGAGAACATCCCTCTTTACAAACACATGTCTAAGCTAACACAGGATGCCATGCAAAGCCAGATAACTAGCATCGGTGTAGGATTGTGCACAGGGCTTAAATACACAAAAAAGGTCAGAAGGCTGTGGAACAAGTGCCTGGGGATCGTTTCATTGACTAGAAGAGCCAAAATGCTTTACACAGGAGGAGACACTGCGTGAGGACAGACCCCGTGTTTCACAGAGGCATGCTGTGACGGACAAAACAAAGGTGGGTGACGTCTGGTTGCACAATGCCCTGGAAGAGAGGACTGGTAAAGGTACATCAAAACTGCACAGCCATTCAGGACCCTCATGCCACAGGAGCATGCACCAAGAACAAGAAGGTAACAGGAAATATAAAATATTGAAGAGGAGATGGAAGAAGACAGTGGAGAAGATGGTCAAAAGTTAATATGGAAGTCAACTAGTTATTGTAGGCCAAGTGAATTTTGGTCACAGTTTCATAACTTGCTTCTCTCATTAATAATTACCCAAAGATTTCTCAGCAAGTACAGGCTACACTTGTTTACTGTATGTCTGCTAGTCCCACCATGATCATCTCCTACCACTTCTCCGTCCCCATCTAAATCCATAGTTTTTCATATAATGCAAAATTTACTGGATTTTTTGATCTGGATCACTACTCTTTTCATTCTGAGGGTATGGATGAGGGCATTACATATTATTTCTCTGTCTGTAGGTGAAAGAAGTAGAAGAATTGCTACTGTGTGTGATAAAACCCATCTTAGCAAGTAAAAAGTTCGATAGGAGCACCATGTAAAGCAGGCTGAATACATTTTTTGTTTTCATTTAGATTTGCAACCTTTGAATGTCTGATGCTCTGAATTTGACTTTTTTGTAGGTTTTTTTGTCGTTCAAAGCTTGCTGTTGTCCAGCTCCTCTCCTTAAATTCTATTTTACCTTCGACTTTTGAAGGCCACTTACTGTAGGTGTTTTCGCCTATTCTAGAGCTGCTGGGAACGATATGAGGACACTAAACTCCATGAACCGGTAAAATGATTAAGGGTCAATGTCTCCATCCTCACAGGTGCACCAAAGCTAAAAGCTCAGTCCGAGATTAAATTAAAAATAAGGGAAAACACTCGCAGGAGTGTACCAAGAGCATGTGGGGCTTTTAAATTAAGATGGGCCTTTCGTGTGAGTATATCGTAAATCTTGAGAATTAGCAAGTTTTAACAGGGTTCATACTAATTAATCGAGGTAATGCTTGGGCACGTTAATAAGAATCCACAATGTTGGCTCCAGCATGGTCAGGTCTTGGCAAAGTCGATAACTCCAGTCTCTATTGTAACAGGCAATTTTAGATACCTACTCACTGTCACCGGAATCTGTAGGAGGGTGGGATTCTGAATCCCTTATTTGAACAGGGAAAAGTGCTTTATGTTACTTAAACAGTGGATAAATAATTATCAACACACACTGGAGGTACACAGAGACACAGGGGACAGATGAGTTACTCTCCGCTCTGAGGTGTCATTGTAGTGTACTGTACAATCAAATCGGGACAGATATCAAACACAGGCACATTTACAATTTGACAGTCGTGCTACGTACATGTAGCATGCAATATGTGTATAAGGCGACTCAGATGTATTGGGTGTCTACTGACAGCTGTAGTCCCACCCTGCTTCCAGGTTAGCCTCTGCTCCAAGAGCTTTAAGTTCTTGATGTATAGTTTTGTGTCCATATACTTCTGTGCTCAACAGTAAAATATGAGTACCTTGTCATTTTAACCAAAAAAAAAAAAAAAGAAAAAAAAAAAGGAATGCAGTTTGTTTATGATTAATACAGTGAGAATCAAAAGATAGTGGAAAAGAAGCTAACCCAGAAGTTGATTTGGACTTTGGCTCCCTATTATCTAGTCTATTTCTACCCATGGTGGAGACTATGACACGGACGACAGAGACAGTTTCTCTACGACAACGAAAGAAAAAAACAAAACAAAACAAAAAAAACGGGGGGACAAATCTGGAGCATGTTTGTCCTGCCTACACAGCCTCTCATGAAAATCTCTGGCCAATCTTACCTCCTCTACCACCTCCATTGTAGAATTGCTGTAGATTGCTGTTTGACGTCAACACTTTAGGGGTGTAAGGGGGAAAGTAAAGTACAGTAAATGTGCAGTTAGAAACACCCTTCGGCTTGTTACTACACACAAGCTATCGCTGTTACCACCGTCACTTTTTTGTCCGCAGCAGCAAAACCGCCCTTTTAATTTCAAGAAAGCTGGTTCAAAATTCAGACACAAATACAAAGTTTTCTGTTATAAAAACCTGCACCCTACAAACAGATTTACCATTGAGAGAATACGATATAATATTACAATTGCCTGCTTTTTAGAAGAAAAAAGAATCAAAACTTTGGCTGGGGAAATCAAGCGAGGTGGAGGCTCTAATCTCTTTTAATCTTATAGCTATCAAAGCTACATGACATCTAAATTTCCGAAATGAAAACCAATTAAATCAATTTTTCCCTGTTTCAGGAGGATATCATAACAAGCGACGTTTCCAACGATTTCAAGTACATTATATGTGAAAAAAAAAACAACGCACCAAGCTTTAGTTTGAAAAAAAGAAAAAAAGGGGTCTGGTTTTTCTATGCACAGAAAAAACACTTCTGTCCTTCTTATTACTGTAAGTGGTTGAGCATTGATACCTGTAAGAGGTACTCTCATTATAACGCTAATCAAACTATTCCAAGATTTTTCTTGAAATAAGTGGCACTATCCTGGCACTAATGGAGCCGTAGTTCATCATACTGCAGCGTATTTCAAAGTAAAACTGGTGAAACTGCATAAGAAGAAGTTTACATTTATTATTAAATTTTTGGTAAGTTTAAACTTATCAAAAGAGAATAAGAAAAAAAAAAACCCTAACCACTTAGGCTACATGACTTTTTGAGGCAGACATTTTTTGCAGGAAGGCACCTTATCTCACTCCGTCCAATGAATAATGCAAAGCAGACAGATGTATCCGACCACAGTCTGGTGGCACCAGACATGGGGGCTGGGACAGCCATCATACCTGGGAAAAGTGGCAGGACTCCAGACTTTGAGATTTGTTTTCTGTCTGACCTTTTTAAAAAGCTCCTTATTTTCAGTGTGCTAATGCCAAGTTACCCCTAATGAGATGGATCTAGGCTGTTGTCTCTTCAAGTACCTTCAGCTGAAATACTAATGACGCAGATGAAGGAGGAGGCAAGTAAAAGAGCAACAGAGCATCTTCCTGCTGCAAAACACAATACACTTTTACACATTCATCAAAGGGATAAATATTTGCTCTTAGAGGTGGTGCATAATGTGGTTAGTGACATAAAGTTGGCAAAGTAAATTGGTATTTTTTTCCTACAGCACAATCTGTTTTGTTTGCTTTCATCTGGTCGTATTCGCTGATATGAAAACTCATTAATATGATAATGGATTAGGAGGAATCAGCTTCAGAACAGTGCACCGAGTGCACATTTAAATGTTTAACTGAAAGATGATCCCTGTTCAAAATCCAAGTGAGAAGTTAACTCACATCATCTTTGCCGGTTTGTTTAACTGTCTGTTAACTGATTCTTTCACAGTTATGCAATTGTGCAGTCACTGAATACGTGAAAAATACCCAAGGAATTTTAGTTTGAATATTTTCTTTTTAGCTAACACTCTGATTAATGTCAATTAATGGGTGTCTCTACCAGAGTGCAGAGTTTTGTTTAACAGTTTCATTCAATTTATAATTTTTAGCTGTCACACTGAGCATCAGAGAGATCAGATACATTTACAGCCCGTTAGCCAGTTTTCCGGGATGAAGAGTGTGATTAAAGCAAATTTATTCCTGTCTATTGAACTCTGCCAAGTGGCAAAAGAATGCATGCACAGATGAGAAAATGCTCTCAAAAACCCATAAACGTATGGTATTAAACTCAAACAGTGCACTTCTAAAGAATGAGGTAGAATGGAATTGAAAGCCAGACAATTTTATGGTTCAACAAAAAAAACCCTTCTACACAGTTCCAATTTGATGAGCTACAATTTCAATAAAACTGTATTAAGAGTAGAGAATCTTTTGAAACGTTAATCTTCTTCCCCAACCATTGCTTCTCTTGCTATCAAATAAATGGTATTAGAAGTATAGTTGTGACTGGGTCTAGAAAGCGCGAAATGTCTGTTATATTTTCCCCCCTTTTCTCTCAACAGGACGCTGAAGGACATGTTACCTGAAGTAGGGGACTTGCAGCGGTCCTCTGACGTGGCTGAGCCCTCGTTGATGTCGCAGAGACCTGCAGCAGAGATCGCACAGTTCGAGCCATTACATACAAAATAAGGCGAAGCAGAAGGAACCATTAGTGTTCATTCTGTGTGCATATAACACTACCTCTTTTTTTTTTTTACCGTTACTGCCAGTTCAGAGAGAACTTCAGATTACGCCATGTTTTTGGGAGACTGGACGAGACAGTATGTGCAGATGGATGATTTCCATGTCTAATGCTCTCTTCAGTTAACGGGTAAATTGATCCACAGACCAGCCTGTATTCCACTCACGAATTAAATTTAAGAAAGACTTAGTGCAATTTCAATCTTTCCTCACCCATTTTTAAGTCGAATTCCTCCCTTTGCTGCCTGCACGTTCGTGTATGAGTGTGCGATCGTGTGTGTGTGTGTGTGTGTGTGTGTGTGTGTGTGTGTGTGACATTGTCCTGTGAGGCAGAAAGCCAAGCGGACAGCAGTCCCTGCTGGCAGATAAACACAGCTGGATGCCTGATTACTGCTCACACTCGCCAAGCTCTGACAGGTGCTAGCCCAGTCAGTGACACCAGATGCTCTGTGTGCACTTACATGTGCACACGCTCGTGTATATGTGAGCATTTGCGAGTGTGTATGTGCCTGTGTGTGCATGCATGCATAGCTGCTCGGCGTATTTGTGCATAAACTATCATAAGCATGAAAAAGAAATCCCTCAGCGTCCACACGCACGGCTGACTAAGTCATCCATCAACTTTTGCTTAAGTGCGGGGAGCGCATCATCATGACACTGCGGCATCATCTACGTAGCCGCACTGCCACCGTCGAACACATGGTGGCAGTGTGTCCATACTGAAGGCATCCTGTTTATCTACCAGTAGTCCTATGAAGCTGCAGTGGCCTGTGTAGAAGGGATGGGCTTTGAGAGTGTGTGTGTGTGTGTGTGTGTGTGTGTGTGTGTGCGTGGATGAGAAGGAGAGGGACAGAAGCAGAGAGAGGCATATTGACAAAAAGAGAGTCAACCAGAGCCCAAAGAAAGAGCTGGCATTTGTGTTGCCAAAGTGCTCCGTCGTTTGTCTACCTTGTGAAGTCAGGATAGCATCATTTCAGATGAGACGTGTGCTGTTTTATAAAATCAATGGCTTTAGTAGCTGGATATTAACAAACAGTAAGCAATAATACGATTAGTGGAAACTTCAGACCAATTTTCAAATATTATATGAAATGGACACCCCTATGCTCACTGGCTGATGGTCTCGCTTACACCAACGCAGTACTTGATACGCGGTATTCAGCTTACATCCAGAGCGGGTATTGTGCTTACTTACTTAATGACAGCACTGTAAATTCAAGAACCATTTGGTCCTTTGTGTGTGCGTGTATATGCACAAAACACGAGGACTTGAGTTGATAACCATGGTTGCTGAGTGTAAAGGAGAAAAGAATCTCTTGCTTGTCCCACAGTGAGACTTCACAGTCACTGTCTTCACACTTGAACATTTTAGCTTTGAGTTGGGGCAAAATGAAAAGAAAAAAATAAAACCTTGGCTGTGTGATTAGTCAGCTGTGGACTTTTCTCCTTCCTATCCCTTTTTCCCTTGTTACCTCCAGAAGGCTGCCGTGTCTTTCTCGGTGACCGTGGCTGTCTCTGGTAGGGGTCATTGGAGCCATAAAGCTCGACAGTCCCCAAGTTGAGGACTACCGTCTTCTGGATGTAGTCCACCACCGCCAGACCATTACTGTTGCCAAACACCACACTGAAGAGAGGTCAGAGAGTTGGGAGGGAAGTGGAAGGAGGAGGAGGAGGAGGAGGAGGAGGAGGAGGAGGAGGAGAAGGAGAAGGAGAAGGAGAAAGGGGTGGGGAGGGCAGGGCGGGGGAAGTCAGGGAACAAGGTTAAAAAGGCAGAAAGATAGAGTGAGATCGGTTAGAGACACATGATTATGAGATTTAATTTGGTTTTTGGAGCTGTAAACAATCAAATCTGCAAATTTTTTCCTACTGCTTCAAATACAAAATTGTATGTATGCACGTCCACTTCTGTATATTTTGTCCTTATAAAATGGTCTGTATAGATCTTAGGTATTTTGTTTTTTAACCTCAGATGAAACAGCATGATCTTTCCAGAAGAAACTTCCACTTGATTCTAGTTTTGACTAAGTGTGTGTGTACTTACAGGCCGTAGGAGGAATTGATCGCCAGACTTGTGATCTGCTGAGGAGGCTCTCCACTCACCCACACTAACTGGACCACCAAATCTACCTGATAACCTGGAGACTGCTTCAGAGGAGTACTGCGCACTCTGGAGAAGAAGAAGACAGAGTGGGATGGAGAGGAACAGGGACAGCAAGAAAAAAAACAGAGAGGAGGAAAAAATGAAAGGGAGAGACACACCAACAGAAAAAAAAAAGGTTTCATAAAGATTATAAAGAGATGTGATAAGTGGTGCAGCTGCAGTTCTGAGGCAGTTGTGCGTTGAGTGTCTGGCTTGAGTGGTTGCAAGGGGATGATGGGGAGACTGAGGTTGAGACTGCTTCAGGCGCTGACTAAGTCTGTGCAAGTGTGCTTGAGGCAAAAAGCAAGACTCTTGTGTGCATGAGTGCGTATGAGTATGTGTGTGCAAGCGTTCCTGGCGCTTATCAGAGTTCATGTACAGTTCTTCTGTGTGTGTGTGTGTGTGTGTGTGTCTGTGTGTGTTTCATACTTGAGGCATGGCATGTTGCCTCCGTCAGAGTTGTTGCTGCTGGTGGAGGGGTGTGAAGGCGGGCCGCTTGTCTGAGGGGAGGCACCGGGTGTCGGAAGCGCCGATGTCTGTTCCCCACCCCCACCCCCGCCGTCTGGAGACTCTATGTCATTCAGCTCGTACTGCATTCGCACCTCTAGTAGCTGTATGAGACAACACACACATAGTTGCACGGAAAAACATTGACAGAGGAGAAGATATTAGAAAATTTATAAAAGAGGATATCACAGAACTCATGATGACGACACAAAACTCTTAAACAGCAATCCCTCTGAGGATGGGAAGAGTCATATGACCGTAAATGACATCCGCATCACTTTGATGATAGATTTGTTTGTGACACGTGCGTGTGCATGTGTGTGTAGGCAGACTGCGAGTCAAAGAGGTCCTCCAATACTGAAATATTCCATCCCTTCTAAGTCCTCCTTCAGGCTACTTCTCTGCAACTTCCGCCTTCGCACCGACACACAAACATCACCTAAATTCACATATATACACACACACATACACACACACACACGCAACGCCTCTAAACTCCTCTCTCTTCGCATTCTGTCAGTCTCATTAGCCCCACTGATATGTGGGAGTGAAGAGCAATCAGTGCCCTTCTTCAGATTCTCACTCCCGCCTGCCTCTGTCCGACTCTACCTTCATTTCTACAAGGTTATAGGGAGGTGTCTGATCTTGTGCAAAGGGAGGCGGTTCTCTGACACATGCATAAGCACTGGCAGTCACCCACAGAAAAACCGCTCGGCTTCTAACAGGAAGATGGCTGATTTGGATCCATCTCCCTTGAACGACTGCCTCCAAGGTGCTCTTAAGACTGCAGATTCGCGAAAACCTCTGGCTTCAAGCTCAGTTTGTTTGGAAGAACAAAAGATTTGGATATTTAGGACGAATAGTGCTGGACACATACAGGGAACCAATTTAAAAAAAAATACATAAATAAAGTTCATTAACGGACCTGTGCAGAAAAACACAAAGTACTGCCCACGGACTGCACTTTGATTGACAAGGGATCTCTGTGAAGTGTAGGGCCACAGCAGCACAGCAATGACTGCCTAGCAAGAGAAATGTTGCCAAAATTATAAATAAATAAAGTATCTCGCTGGTTACCAATTTAACACTCCACTGCTCCAATGGTCAACAGCAGAAACAAAGCATATACGTGCACATTCGCCTCACTTGTAATATAGGAGCTGTGAGCCTGCACTCACAGATTAAACCGAAGTTCTTTCTCTTTATGTCACTAAACACTGACTCCCATCGCACACCCCCATAAGCACTCGCGTCGCTATCGAGGCAGATTATAATGACGGTCTAGCTTTGCTTGTTCACTGCGCCGTCTGTTGGCATGGCAACCATACTGTCTTTGACTCGGCAGATCTTTGAGGTGTGTGTGTGTGTGTGTGTGTTTGTGCATGTCTCACAACAGTGCTGAGGGCAAATGACAAACAACAGGAAAATGTCCTCTTGATGGAGAGCTACAGAGTTATGTCCCATATCGATGTCCATGACTGCATGTAAGAGTCTTAAAGTGAAAAATATATATATACATATATTATACACACGCACACACCGCACATTGTAAACCGTTACCCACCTGCACCACCTCAGTAGTTACTTCCAGCTTGCTGAAGCGGTACATGATAACGTTGGCTGACACCCCAGCCACACACAGCATCCGGCTCTCAGGGCACCAGGCCATAATCTGAATGGCAAAGGGGTCTTCGTCTGACACGTCCATGCCGGCTTTGTCTTCCTTTGACCGGTTTCTGTCAAACACCTTCGCTGTTTTGAGCTTATAGAGCACCTGGAGCATTACTAGGAAAAAAAAGTAGGAGTGGAGAAAATATCAGTTGCAATCCGGGGTCATCAGACATAGATACCGAATCTGGCTCCTGACAATATCAAATCAGAAGCTGTGTGGCACTTTGAACTTGAAATAGTTAATTAGTACTGTAACACCTTATATTACCACTACTTATTTTGTTTATATTTAAAAAATGTTCAAATTTTGAATACTTTATTGGAAAAAAAAAGGATTATCATAAAGTTTTTCTATGAGATTTTCTTTCATTTTTCTACCCTTTCTCTCTCAAATTTTGACTGAAGCTCAAAGGGTCCTTTGTTGTCTGTTGTTTGTCTGAAAACTTCCAGACAATAATTATCATTTTGTGAAGCATAGATAAAGCTTAGCTGTTGAGAGAACTCACTTGCAGAGGCATCCCAGAACTTCACAGTTCCATCAGCATGGCTGGGAATCGAAGAGAAGGAAGAAAAAGGACGTGAGATGAATTTAAATTTGTGACCCGCTGTCTTACAGTTTCAGAGATTAAAGTTAAAAAGCCAGTTTGTCAGATTTGGAGCATTAAAGCATCTCTAGAATATCCATTAAAGACAATTCTCATTTAGAAAAAAATTTTTTTGGATTACTTTGCTGTTCTAAGGCATTTACAACAAAATCAGGTTAGTAAACCAGGTAGTAAACCAATCAAGTTAAATATTCAGCAACTAACATATTTTATTTAGTCCCCATTTATCATTTAATCCGACCATAGATCTCTCCTTTATAATAACTAGGTATAGTTTATGGCCAAAAGTATAAGGACAACCTTGTCCACATACTTTTTGTACTTTTGTTCTGGGACTGTTTTTCATGGCTTAGGCCCCTTAGTTCCAATTATGGGAAATCTTAATGCTACAGCATAAAATGATATTTTGTGCAATAGTGTGCTTCTGACTTTGTGGCGCTAGTTTAGGGAAGGGTCCTTTGCTGACAATGCCTCCATGCACACAAGTGTGGTCCATAAAGAAATGGTTTCCCATGTTTGGTGTAGGGGAATTTGAATGGCCTGCACAGAGCCATGACCTCAACCCAATCCGACACCAGAACCAGGACGTGTCGCCCAACATCAATACCTGACCTCACTAAAGCTTTTGCGACTGAACGGGAGCAAATCCCTGCAGAACAGGTTCCAAAATCGTGTGGAAAGCCTTCCCAGAAGAGTGGAGGCTGTTATGATAACACATTGGTGCCCAAGGTTTTGCATGACATGTTCAACAGCCACGTATGGGTGAAACGTTCATGTGGCTACACATTTTTTGGCCAGTTAGTGTAAATTCACTTTGTTAAAACGAGTAAATGAGGCGAACACGTGTAATGACAGTACACAGGATTACGCTCATCAACAGGTGGTAAGCTTGACAGCTTCCCCGTTCAGTGTCAAAGAGAAGAACACTGCCAGAAAATATGTATTTTCGTTGTCATCGTCACTCCTCATTGTTTTTGTCGCCAGTTCAGCCAAGTGGATCGGGAGCGAAATATTTTTTTACTCTTTGAGAGGGAGAGAAAAACCTGGACAGAATGGTAATACAGCATGTAGGAGTGAGGAGAGAGGGAGGAAGGAGAGGAGTGAGAGCCTCCTACTGCCAAACCCATACCTCAATGTCACTTCTGCGGTGCATGTGTTCTGTTAAAAACTCCCCTTCTCCCCTTGTTGACAGCTTAGTGTGGGATAATAAACATCAAAATGGAGCAAAGTGCACATGACTGGAATATATAAAGGCTTACAGTAAATATTTTAAGACAGGCTCCTCTGCTGTGTTGACCTGACAGTGCAGGAGAGGTGAAAGTAATTGAGTTGCGGCAAGACGATAATGATAATGCTAATGAAATCAGTATTGTCTTACCCAGTGATGATGATCTCTGGGTAGCTTTGTGTGCCTTGACCCCAGTTTCCACCACTAATAGGCCATTCCTGGATAGACAGCAGACACACACATTGCATTAGAGAGAATGAGAGAGTACAGGAAGGAGTACACCTTTGTCAGTAAACAGCGTGTCAATAGAAACATTGATTTCAGAAACAGATGACATGATCAAACTGCAAATGCGTAAGTGCGCCTGGGAAAAACAGGCAGGTATCCTTTGTGTACGTCTCTCAGCGTGTCTTTCAATTACAGATTATGCACCTCAATGCATGTGTGTCACCATCTGAGAGTGGGTGCGCGCGCGCGTGTGTGTGTGTGTGTGTGTGTTGATGGGGGGTTTGGCTTTGAACACGTTGACACATACAAAGGTCAGCAGGATGACTCATAGTGATCTTTTTGTGCGAATGCCCTCCTGCAGCTCAGCCAGGCCTTCACTTAACAAAAAAAAGGAAAAGCAGCAACCAGGTTGGGTCAGTACATGCTGACATTTCCAACAGAAAGCTAGAACAAGGCGACGGCGAAAAAGAAAATAGGCATACATAATGGCTGAAAGAGCAGGGGGTCTGTCGAAGATGATACAGGGATAAGAGAAGAGAATGAGAGGAGAGGAGGGGGGGTATAGAGCCGGTTCGTTAGGTGATATGACACAACTATATATTCCATTTACCTTTACGGAAACGTTGAGAAATATACTTCCAAATTAACGTAGCATGTGGAGTTATGTATGAATGTGGCCTTTATCCTGTAACCTTGTTGTTCTTGGTGTATGCCAGGATGGTTAGAGGGTGTAGTGTGGGACATTTACATTTCTAATTTAGGCATTTAGCTCTTCTATGGCACTGTGATCCAGAGTGACATGAAAAAAGAAAATTCTGCCCTCAGGATACTTCTACATTTTTATACATCTCTATGGTGGGAGGTGAAGTAGCTGTAATTTATTTTATTTATTTTTATTAAAGTAAAAATCTGGTTTGTCTGCTTTTGCTTAAGAAAGGTCGCCTATATAGGAGTAGTTATTGGTTTCTGTGGCAACATAGTCACACCTATTTTATACTTCTGTGATTTAATGACAATTTCTTACAAAGTTTGTCATTTGGTTGTGCTAACTCTAGGAACAATACTATGGGCTTTATATTTCTGAAATACGGTGCAGATGCAAACGCAAGCAAAATCTCCGGGCGCAAACACAAATGGGTTTGACCAGCAGCTTTTTTTTTTGCAATCTCGGTGAACACAGGCCCAGGAAACAAGGCGCAAACCAGGCACAGCTGGGCGCAACGTGGAAGAAAGGCCGAATACATTATCAGTAGGAGGAATACAGAATCGGGAGCTGGAGTTGGGGTGAGTTGCAGCACTGACCAGTCACATTAAAACCAAAATGAAAACAAGAACAAAAGAACACACAACACCCCAAATATTATTATACATCGTCCCCAAATATGCTGTCAATGATAGAATTAATAGGCAGCTGATGTATATAGGTGCAGCAGTTGCAGGAATATAAGCAGGGCTGGTTATAGTTGTGAAAAGAATTAGCTTACAGGCTAATTCATTTAACTTAAAGTACAATAAATGTATAAAAATCTATTTGCACTCCTATCATAGCGCTCCTTATCTATCCAAAAAAAAAAAAATCATGAAACAAGCCTTATATCTTTAGACAAACAAATACAAAATAGAGTTTGGACATTTACCAGTTAGTATTTCGAAAAAATGCACAAGGTCAGCTAATGTTAAATCCCAGTGTCTCAAAGATTTAAATATGCAATGAAGATATCCAAGCTGTGCCAGCGACGCGTAAAGTAAGCAGGATTTTGGAGAGAGGCGTGAGTGTGCACTTATGCCACTTAGTTAGTTCTGAGCAGGAGGAAAAAACAAGTGGACATAATGCACTGAAATTATGTGGGGTGCTTCCGCTTCTGAATGAACTATCAGTGCATTTATTTTTAACCTTTTATTGCCTCTTGCCGTTGCGCGCCCCAACAGCAGCAGCTCTGAGCCTATATTTAATTATGATTCGGGTCAGGTCTTATATTGACGGGGCGAGCCGCGTCCAGAATTGACTTAGAGATCACTTAAGGTAACAGATCGAAAACTGTACCCGTGCAGGATTCTGCTCCAGAGATAAAAACAACCTCACATGTGGGAAAGTGAGAAAATCTTCTCACTAGCAAGTTTTATTTTATTAATTTCATTTTGTGGTGTTATTGATTATATGGATATGCTTCTATGCACATAAGCCACAGATGCAAATACAGTATTTAGCCTAGAAACATGACTGCGAGTGGCAAAATGCATTGTAAAAACCCTTTTCACATGAGAGAAAAAAAAAAAACCTTTTGACATGGAGTTTGGACTTTTGATTTTAATAAAAATTTCCTGAGAGAGTCGATGGAGCTCAGGACTCACCCTGAAGAAAGCCGTGTTACTGCAGATGATTTTTACGGTCAAACTGAATCTGTGAGTAAAGGCTTTCCAGTCCGATGTTTGGAGAAACACCGAGCATTATTTATTATTAGTTCCTGACCGACCCTGTCGCAGTGTCTGGACGTTTAAATAATTTATGATTATTTACGCTGCTGTGCCATTAATGTGTAAAATTGCGCACAGCCCGTCTTTCAAATCAGACATTGTGGACGAAACATCATTTGAAAAAATCATTTGTGCGGCCGTGTGATGCATACTGGTGTTTGATGAACTCCACAGGAAAGAACTGACATTCTACAAGTTGCTGTCAGCAGCTCACTCGTCACATAGAACAACAGTCCTGATGTTACCGCAGAACTCTGAGCCACCGGATTACACTCACGTGGATAATATTGGCAGTAATCTTTCTCAGCCACGTTAAAAGATGTATTTTGATGGCTATATCAATCTGCAGTAGTAGGAAGCGGGTGGGAGTGTCACCAGTTCTTCAACTGTTTGCTAAAACAAGTGATATTGTTCAACTGGTACCCTTTCAATACTTAACTTCCATTTAAGAAAGATATATCAGTAAACAACAGGATGCGCTGTTACAACATACAGTAGAGGTTTCCTGTACAGTACCTTTTTGCTGTAGCCCTGTCGTTTCTGCCGCGAGCCAACAGAGTAAAGTGCAGGTATGAGGTCCACAGAGCAGTCGGCAAAGTACTCGCAGCAGGTCACAGGAGACTCGTGGATAGTCAGAGGGTAGGGGTTCTCAAATATGGGGTAGCTGTTAGCAAGAGAGCACAGACAAAGTCGCTCTCAAATAAATTGGTCTGTCTGCCCAGTATCAGTGCATTAGTCTCATTCAGTATCGCATGGAAACTAAAGCACAAGATTTATGGGAGTAAGTTATACCGTGATATAGAGTAGAGGTGATATATAATAAATATAACAAGCACTAATAGGTCAACTGTGATATTTGATGACCAGGAGTTATTTAATACAGAGTCAGACTCACCCATTTTGTGCAAGGTCGATCACCACTAAATCCTTTTCCAGAAGGACCACCACAGCGTAAGGTTCCTGAAAATCTGCACAGAGACACAAAGACAAGTCACTCATCACGCGAGGCTTTAAGTAGTTTTGTGATTCCTTGAGAGGGAGCTCCTCTGAAATCTGCAAACCACAGGGGAAGAATTTCTCACACTTCACATGGCAAATGTTATTATCATATCTGTGCCCTAAAGATGTGTGTGTGTGTGTGTGTGTGTGTGTGTGTGTGTGGGGGGGTGCTTAACGCTTAAAATGTATTAATCTATGTGATTTATCACTGTGGGGGATATTGCTCCGGTTTAATATTTGTATCAGTCTGATTCAGGAGTAGAATTTCATATGCCACCTTAAGATGAGTCTCCCTTATAATAGATCTTAAACTTTTACAATTAATGAATTGATAATATATAACTTGTAAGAGCATCATCTACAGATGCACAACGTTGGAGGCTGTAAAGATCCCACCATGCTACTCAATAAACTACACACACATATGTGTCCTATTCTACTCAGTATTCCGGCATTATGTAAGTGACAAGACTCAAGGTATGGAGGATTTGGAGATAAATACTAATAAGGTACATCCAGCAATACAGATCTAACAGACATAATCAGACCATTTTTGTCCTGAATGTATGCAAAGACTGCTCCACTTTCATAGATTTACACTGATCACATGCCCAGTAGAGAGTTGCCCGGGACTGTTTTCTGCTGATGGCCACTTAACCTGAGCAGCTGGGGGTTTTAACACCTCGCTGAAGTGCACCTTGGCAAAACGTATGGGAAGGGAAAGAAACACAAGACTGCCTTTCTAACCTCAAATCACCCATTGCCCCAAAGTTTCATCTGGTTTCACTCCAGTAACTAAAGCATGGGTCTTTGCATTATGCAGAGACAGTAGCTGCTAGTCCCCTTCTCTCCTGGATATTTGATTCGGGAGTAGCATCACACACCCTACCATTCAGACATGTACTATTTGAGTGTCTGGGTGTAAACCGGTGTTTACAGAAAAATCTGTTGTTTAGAGTGGCAGGTCTCAGACTGTCAGAGTACAACAAGGTTAAAGGACTTTGACAACTGTTGTCACTGCACATCTTGCTGTCTTGCTCCTTTTTCTTCCCCGGCACTGGGTCCACAAGTGATTCAAAATCTGCAGTGAATCGTTATGCAGCTTCAGATCACTGTAGCCATGTCTGTCAGTTATGGGATTTGGGAGCTGAAAATAGCAACTATAATTATGTTTTTTTTCCTCTGCTGATTTAGCTAAAGATACAAATAAATTACAAATCAGCTAATCAAAGGGTTTTTTTTTCTATGATAGAAAAAAGAAAAAAAGGATGTGGATGGCAAAATAAATAAATAAAATTGCTGTCTGCTGCAGCTGAAAACGACGCTGATGAGAGCAGACAGAGTCAATCAAAATTGTAAAGATGCTGTCTGGGAAACCAAAACAATGAGCTCAAAGATGTCATAAAGCTTTGTGGCGCTGAAGGGAAACTGCAGGATTGGGTGAGAATTCCCTGTGGATTTGTTGCTACGTGTGGCTCCTTTCACATAAAAGTAGTTATGTGCTCCGCTGCAAATATTGATTACAGCAGCCTTAAGCGTTAAACATACAGTATGAAAGTAACTAATCTTTATTTCTAACAATGCCGGGACTCTAGCAGAGTGTCTGGTCTGACAGCTCTACATATACTGTGGGTTAAATTTTGTTTACTGCGAGAAATTCACAGTTGTACTTCCCTACTAGTTGCTCTGCCTTCGCTAGCATGCGTTTTAAACAGATACCTCGTCTTTATGTCATTTGTTTTTACAAAGATAATGGTGCGCACACTGCCTCATCTGCAGCCACATCATCACGGATTATCAACCTCCTTTACACACTAACACTGGTTTAAGGATGCGCACGCACGCTATCGGCCAGACATGTATTGTGTAATCCAGAGACCCACTAATGTCCATTACCGGATGAAATCAGCGGGTGGTCAGGTCGCCAGTGACATAATGAAGTCACAATTGTTGCATAACTCACTAATCCTTCCTGTAGCTGTATATGAGGCAGATAACGCTGCGCCAGAGTTTACATTATGGATTACATACAACAGGATCCCATACCATTCATCCTCGCTCTGAGTTGTTTCAGCTGTTAATACAGGAAATAAAATAATAATTCAATTTAGATGGAAGGCTACAGTGTAAAAAAGATGAAATGAAAATTTAATATTCTATGTGTGGGATAATGAAACTGAAATAGGATCCTTCCCCCTGGGAAATTTCATATTTATTACAGAAACACACAGGCACAAGGGCAAGCAATACGACATAATTAAAGAACAGAAAGGTGTGTGAGTGTGTGAGTCCAATGCATTCACAGAAAAGTGGATATGATGACAAATCCCGTACAATTTCATTCTCAGACGTGCACACACCAAAGACACACCTACCATTAGGGTAGGGGGTCTCACAGAGTGTGAGGAAATCTACAATAGGATAGTCCATCTCCAGCACAGCGGTACTCTTGCCATGCATTACCGTCAGACAAGGCCGCCGGCCCACTGTGTCGTAGGACAGGCCACCAGACAGGATTATGAAGGGTTCCCTGGGACACACACAAACACACACACAAAGAGAGGCATAATTTTTATTTATTTTTTTTTTTTACAATATATAGAGGGCTTTTTATATACTGGCGTTTTATTTAAGAAGATACGTTAAACAGCAGGTAACCATATGACAGAAGCAATAAGTTAATTGGATTACGTATAAACATTAAAAAATTACAGCTGATTTTAATAGATTTTTTTTGACTGTAGAGTACACTCTGAGGTGTCCTGATACACAAAAATAATAACAGGGGTAGAGCTGAAGAAGCAGGGAAAGAGGAGTGGAGTTCCCTTCCTTCAGTATCAAAACACCTTCATGTATATTATTACTAACACAGCAAATAACAGCCCAGTGGCTAAGAACAAAGAAAGCCTGTTGCTAAGAAATGGTTGGTTCTGCTGGATTGACATGAGACTGAGTTGTGGGTGGGTCCACGTCTAAGGCACATGCACATTTGTAACTCACATAGCCCCGGCAACAGCTTTTAACCCCTGTAAATACCCTTGTTGTGTCTTTTGTGTTTATAATTAAGCATATTCTTGCCCAAGCAAGTGTGCGTGTGTGTATGTGTATGTCACTGTGTGTCTGTGTGTGTGTGTGTGTGTGTGTGTGTGTGTGTGTGTGTGTGTGTGTGTGTGTGTGTGTGTGTGTGAGACAGAGAATGAGGGACCCTACCCATTTCTAGTGGTTTTGTACTCCACTTTGAGAATGGGTTTACAAGGCTCTGGCTTCTTCCCGTCCTTGGGCTGTTTTCCTAAAATAGCACAAACAGAAGTTACTTTAGTTTGCCCGTTCACTCCCTCTTCACCTCCTCTTTTTTTCAAGTTTCTCCTGTCCTCTCAACCCCCCCCCCAGAAGCTACACTTAACATGCAGGTCTGAAGAGCAGCAAAGACAATAACAAAGGCCTATTCGTCAGAGAGGAGAAAGACAAATGCAGGGGCAGGGACATGGAAAGAAGGTGTGACGATCATGGATGATGTACAGAATCCATCTTTTCAAACCTCAAGGGAGGTCCGTGTGAGGGAAATTTGCACATCCATCATATGTGCGCCTCCCTACGCATAGTTTTATATCAGAAGGCACAATAACTGGCTGAATATATCAGAACTTTTACTTAAGAGCCAAACTGAGCCCTAAGACAGGTTATACAAAGCAGGTCTATATAATAAAGAACGACTTTTAATAACTACATCTAAATAACAGATATCTAAAAAGACAATTAAAGGAGGACTTATAAGCCTTACTTAAACCTGTCAAAGGAATTTGCATAATTGCCCATTAAATACCAAAGTAATTATACATGCAGCAGTGGGAGAAACAACTAATTAAAAAGCCTGTGTGGTGAAATCCTTTCTGCAATCCCCTATACACACAACCAGCTTGAGAAAACTGGTTAGAAGTTTTTCTTTTCCTTTGTTCCTCTCTCTGACTCTCTAACTCTCTTTGTCCATTTGTCGCTCTCACACCCTCTGTCTATTTCTTCCCGGTCCTTCATCTGGGCAAACTGTCACAGTGCTCTGTGGGATGAGTAGTTGTGGTGGTGGCGTTGGTGGCGGTGGTGGCGGTGGCGGGGGGCAGAGGAGTGTGGATTAAAAAACATCTTCAAAAGAGCAGACTTGCTTTCTGCAGGAAATAAACAGAGCACCAGCACTAATGTATGCGGGTGCAGACACAAAGTAAAGCAAACAGAGGCAGGACATAATTGAACTGACAGTAATCCTCTGACTGGAATGAGGAAACAAAGAGGGAGCCATATTTAGGGAGACTTTTGAGGGTCGGCTACAATAAATATAGATAGCTGAGAGCATTGGTACCGTGTATTGTAAAACTTGTACTGTACTATAAGTTGCCCAAGTAATCAGACCACACAGAACCAGCGTTTTTTGTTCTGTTTTGTTTTGATTTTTTACTTAATAACCCATGCAAATGTGTTACTAAGGTTCTATCATCCATAAGTATTTGTATAAGGCATGAACGAACAACTTATTTGGAGCAGTAGATTCCAACTTTTCTCTTTACACCCCTCAATACTAAGCAACGTCTCCAGGCAACCCCTCACATGGCAATTTTTCTTGTCTCAGACGGTCTCACTTCAAACATTTTTTAGAGGCCTGAAGTTGTAACAACAAATGCTCGATATCTGCCCCTAAACTAGCAAAGACTGGAGAATACTCAAAAAAGTAAGTATGAATCTGTGTAGCAAAATCAAAACCCTGTTTACTTGTGCACTTTAATTACCCTCCACGGAGTTTCTGGATTCTGAGCGTAAAATTTAAGCTATATATACAGTAGTTGCCTCCCAGAATTCCCACCATGGAAAACTATATGTGAACACTACGGATTATCTGTTGTATGGGAAACAGGAAATGAGTGAATTGGGGAGTGATTTCGCACACAGCCCCTATGTGTGAGTGTGTGTTTGTGCGTGTGTGTGTGTGTGTGTGTGTGTGTGTGTGTGTGTGTGTGTGTGTGTGTGAGACCACCTCCTTACCGTGTGGGGTGATTGTCTGTATGGGCTTGCCCTGGCCTCTGATGTTCCATATGGTCAGAGTTCCATCTGAGTGACTGCAAATGAACTGCTTGCCCTCGTGATGCCAGGCAACTGAGTGGATCGCCTAGGAAACAAAAGGGCGGCAACGGGGGGGGGTTGGATCAGTGGTTCAGCAGGATGAAACATCATGTGCCACCATCTCCCTTACACTACTAAAGTTTGTTGCAATGCCATAGCCATACGGTACATAATGTTCATATGTGGGTTAAACGCCGGTAACTCCGGACTGCATAGTCTTGAACAGATGGTGAAGGCGAGAAAAGAGTCTGGCCCCTGAGCTCAGAGCTTTTCCTGTGGTATAAATGCATATATTAGAAGAAGTCATTTTATTCAGGGATGCCAAGAGGAAGGTTTTATTAGCGTGGTTATAAATTTAAGAATTCTATTTCATAAAGATACCTATTCACTCAAGGAAAAAATCTTGTCTTAACATTAACTCAGTTCATCTGGTATCATTTGGGGCCATGAATTTAAGATACTAATTATGATTTAAGGCAACATAAAAGTATTTGGTCGGTGTTGCCATCTCAAACAGAAGAGGAGAAGCACAGAGGGCAAAAGAGATTACTAAAAATTAAAGTTTGAGGTTGAGGGTTTCTCAGCAATGTGCATTTAAGAAGTGAGCAAGGCAGTTAAAAAATATTTGCAAATTTAAAAGAGGAAACAAAAACAATCATAAATCTGATATCTACAGTACTTACTGGAAAAGCCACTATAGCTAACAGGTCTTTGAGTCAGGTCTACAAAACCAAGACAGAGGCACAGATGAAAAAAAAAATGCAGGACCAAAGGGAGAACTGATCTCAAGACAAGCTTTTAGATAAAGAGAAAAATAAGGAAAGACAGGCAGGAGTTGGAGAGACGGTGCCTGTTTCTCCTCTCATCTTCCACCTCATCTGAACAGTCCTGCTGCTGTTGTAAGCCTGGCTCGGGATGATTTATCTACTGACACGCAACCACTGAAAACACAAACACATCATGACCAAAGTACGCCAGCAAAGGGCAACTTTGCTTATTGATGCCCTTTTCATAGGTCATAATTAAACCCAGTGAACGTTTTGACATTAACTAAATATGATGGGGTGCACCAAATCTGTGTGAAGCTCACGACCGCTTCCAAAGTAATTTTTACAAGGCTTGTGGCATGATTTTTCGCCCAGAACACCTCTGCAGAATCGGTAATATATCCCATCACAATCCTAGTGCTTTGTCGGGGAAAACATTCTTTCTTTCAGAGACAACGATTGGGCATCTTCTCTTATACGATGGCTAGAATTTGGTATAGCATTTCTTGAAAAATGTTCTCCCTGTATGCGCTTGTTTTGACAGTTAAGTGTTGTTGGTCGTACTTACTGCTTACTACTGTTCAATATTATGCAATTCTGGCTAAAGCTCCACTTGCTGTTGAAGTGTTAACTAACCACTGGTCTCCATGTCACCGTGTCTCCCAAATGCTGCTCCTTGTCTCACATCGTTTATCTGAAACGAATGATTACCTCGCTGTTGATGCCGATGTGAGCGCACGGTCAGGTTAAGTCAGTCTATTCCAATTGCAGTTGCTATTTATTTAGGTGTATATCCGTTTTGCCTTCGGTGTATCATTAATCATAACTGGAGCTGCCTGTCAGGCTCACTGAATGTGCCGAGTTTTTCAGAAAATAGCTAAATGGAGAAGCAGTATCAGCTCATGTTCATGTGACACCAGTGATTCGCTCACCACAACGAATCTAATTTTATCTGTCCCAGAGTAAATTTTATCATCTTATCATCTTCATATGTTTCGGAGGGTAATAAACCCTGTCTACTGCTTGCTAGTATGTCATCCTTTACATAGTCTCGCTCGGCCAGATCTTAAACTCACGAAGATAAAACCAATAAAGTGATACTGTGGAGAATTGTTTGAGTCAAACCGAAAACCAATCAGATGCTCCTAAGGTGAATGTTTTCGGAAGCGCAGCTGCGAAGAATTGCGAAGGTCTCATTATCCTGGTTTTTTTCCTCAATGGGATTTCCTCCAGGTCACCGTGAGCTTGATGATGCAGAGCTGTGGTTATGTGACATCATGCTGCATAGACACACAGACTCAGGTTATCTCATTACACAGTGAATAACTCACTCCCTCTCACTCCCTCAAAGACACACAAATGAAACACCACTAAAGTTCTAAAACCTTTCATCGTTTTCTCAAGTGTTCTTTGGTTATATAGCTTCCCGATATCCTTGGAAATAATTAGAGGTATGAAGAGTAATGGCTTAGGTCTTATTTAAGCCGCTGGCGGATGTGTGTCTTCGCAGGCAAAGTGACGAGGACTGTGGGATGTAGTGGCCCAGAAGGAAAGATGGTTTGTTGGTCATCTGTCGCCAGAAGTGATTCACCACTAGGCACTGCCAGGTGGTGAGGAAGTAGCTTCCGCAGGTGTCCCGAATGCATTGTGAAAAAAATTTCCGATTCTGTTAAAATTTTAGCATCCCACACTCAAATGAAGTGAATTACTTTAGACCGTGTAAGCTGTACTTATAATTAAACGTACAGAGTGTATTCTTGGGGATTTTGGTCCACCGTCGGCATTGGGAGTGTTTGACACTGTAGGTTTGTTCCAATTTCATTTATTGGCAGATAACACGTTTTAATAAAGATGAGATATTAATGAGTTTGCCTATATAAAGCACTTGATCTGCAGATATTCAAGAAAATGCTAAATGCTAAAATTTATTTCACTTTTATAAGAAAGAGCCCTTTTTCACCCATTCAGAGATGGCTTGACAGCGACAGACTGAGTTCTAGAAATCTATCAGTGCATTGTTCACTGTGACAGTCCCAAGGGGGAACAATGCACTGTGCTAAATTGGAAAATGAGTAGGGTAATTGAAACACATGGTACTCATTATATCAAACAATACCAATTAAAAAGACTAATATCATGATTTATTATATTAGGTCAGTTTTCACAGATTGGTCTTTGGGGGATGAGAGAATTTAGTCAACTCTTATTAGACGCACACACGTGAGAAACACACACACACACACACACATGCACACACACTAATTTATGGCAAAGACGGAACAAGCACGCAAACTGAGATTGGTGAAGGAAAACAGACATGCACATAAACATGCATATCACAGCCCTAATTACAATAGCTTCTGCCAGCATCGTGTCTGGGACACAAAGACGGCTTAGCCCTGAAGTACCACACACACATGCAGACACGCAGGCTCTCATAGCAATGGAAACTCAGCTCATGTAAAAAAAAAACAAAAAAAAAAACATTCAACCAAAAAAGGCTTAATCTGGAGAACGAGCATCTGAGGGCATATATGTCAACAGTGATTTCCTTAGAGCAATCCTTCTCTGTTTTGGAGCATGAAACCCATTCTGTTTCCATTTCTGTGTTGTGTTTATTATATAAGCCCCGAAAGAAACAAGCCCCTGTGAGATTCACTTTACCAATCAGCAGTTATGATTGGAGCAAGAAATGCAATATTGTTATTAATGTCAAAGTACAACTGAGACTTCTTGGATTGTAGTTTGGGAGACATATTGCCATAACGTGTTACACAAGTGGACATTTTGACACACGGGTTGTGCTTGATGAAAAGTCAGGGGAACACTCAAGTCATTAACTCTTTAATCCACCTAAATTAAAACAAATAAACTATAAAATTTGCGGTCATTAGTCCTGTGCGATGAAGATGGGCGTAAAGAGTTCAAGAATTTTTATCCAGCAGCTAGCGGCATGGTTCCAGGGATGGCAATGTCTGTCTGAATTGTAATAACTTTTGTGATCCCCTGTCTTTTTATCTATCACAATCCTGAGCTCAAATTTTGAATTTGTCCAATGCTTTGATTTGTGACCAAATACCCACAAATATATATTCCCATCAGCCTCAACTGTACTTTGTGTTTAGTGCAAATTAGGAAATGTAAGCTTGCTAGCATGCCTAACTAAGATGGTGATCATTGTAAACACCAAACCTGCTAAATATCAACATGTTAACATTGTCATTGTGAGCTTGATAACATTTAGCTCAAAGCACTGCTGTGCCTAACGACAGCAGCTACTAGACATGGATACAGTGAGATAAAGTTGCATAATGACTTTATAATTGCTAATTAGCAAATTTTAGCTTGCTAACACACTTAATATAAATATGGTAAAAAAAATTATACATGCTTAACATCAGCTTGTTAATGTTGTCACTGTGACCATGTGCGCATGCTGATGTTAGCATTTAGCTGGACATGCCGGTGTGCTACTGTAATTACAGCCTCACAGAGTTGCTATCATGGCTGTAAACTCTTAGTCTTCTTAATTATGTTGTTGGACAGGCAGGCTGCTATTATTAAGGTTTTAGTTGTTTACCCTGCTGTGCATTGTACCTAGATTATTTTCACAACGGAAAAGTTTTTTTTTTTTTTTTTTTTTACTAGCTCTAGCTAGTGTCTGATGGGCAAAAAAAATAGGTGGTAAAAAGTTTCAATTCTACCTCTGGTGGCCATTAAAGGCTGAATTGTGTCTGGGAAACTTTTTTTTTGTTTGTTTATTTAGTAGGAGTCTTGTGACAACGTTAGTATTATTAAGAGTAACATCCAATTTATCCTGATGGATAGAGCCCCACAGACTGACCATTGTACAAATTCTATCCACTAATGGATATTGTGTCAGACTTGCCAAATGACCCATCAGCTATGAATAGCTAAGTTATATGTCTGTATTTTCAACAGGTCTTAAGGGGAAAGAAAATACTTCCTAATGAAACCAGACTCGTGTCAGATAAAGTTTGAAAATAATTTGTTCCATTTGCTTTTAATCTTCTTAGATAACCAGATGGGAGCAATTTATGGCACAGGGACTTATCAAACAGAGTCAACTGAGCTGCCCATCAAAACGAATACCACAGTAACTTCTGGCAATGTATTGTCCTACATGGACAACATCATTCATTTGGAACGAGATTTAAAAAGTGTTACTAATTGGTTTACAACAACTTGTTTTAAATCTGACTGAGCCTGCACCCAGCATTAAAAACGCTGTCACGTTGTTTACTATAAAGTTTGGTGTTAATATATGTTGATAACTCAAATTCTTCCACAGCCAAAGTAGTTAATCTGAAATGAAGTAATTAATGCTTAGTGGTTGTGGGAATTAGTTTGCACTTTTTACTGTGTTATTGTTGGCCTTAAGTGATTGCTCTGAGAATTGTGACCTGCTCCTGGACAAATAAAACAAAAATTTTACACCACAATTTTTGTCTTTTGGTGCAGATGTTTACACACCTTCTTGTGAGTTGCATTTGTGCATGCTTATATGTGTGCACAAATACTTCATGGTTATCTCAGTTACTCCAGAGATACCTAACAATTTCTACAAATTAGATACTGGGCTTGTGGGCACAAAGTCCTGGTCCTTTTTTCCGTGACATGACAGAGAGAAAAAGAGATTAAAAAAGGAAGAGATAGAGAGAAAGAAAAGGTGGGAACAATTAGGCAAAGTAAAAAAGAAATGTAGAAAATGCATAAAAAGAAAAATGCGCAAGATTGAGTTGTGACTGAAGAGAAGGGATGGGAAGTTGGGTTGTTTGTATAAGCGGACTATAGAATAAATTGGTGACTTTGAATTATGGGCCTTTGACTCAATGAAAAATATCATCCATGCATTTACTGAGTGAGCAACAGCCACCAAGAACAAATAGGAGGGGACGGAGGGAAGAGCTCCAATCTGGCTGCGATATCAGCCATTCATCAGGGCCAGACTCAGACCAAGGTGTTGAATCAGACGGAGCAGAGTTGAGCAGGGTCAGGGTGACAGATCCCCTCTGGCTAGCACTCCCTGGAAACCCGTACTGCTGATCCACAGCTAATAATAGACAATCCACTGAAAGACACAGAGCGGAAGGCGTGCTCTCTCAGCTCTTGCAAGAGAACTTGTAAAAACACACCTTTTATTGTCTGTGCTGTATGTCTGAACTCTGCCAGAAACTTTGCAGTTGTCTGGGAGCCAGGTTGACATCGCTGATTTGCTGAGATTTCTGCAGTCTGACAGCGAATACTATTAACAAAAGATGCCGTCATTTGAATCAAAACAATTTCATTTCCTTTATCCGCGCCCTACTTGCTGATGTTCTGTGAGAAAGTTTGCAAAAATTGTTAGAATTGTGCCAAGAATAGAGGAGCAAGCATTACTCACAAAGACCATTTATGTCAATCCTTTTGAAATCCTAGACCATAGACCGCCTTTCACTTGTTTAAACATCCACAAATTTTCATCAGAACTAAAATACGCTTTAAGACATGCTTATTCCAAATTCTGAATCCATCACTGCATGATCTCCGGGCTTACTCTGCTGTTGAAAAGAAGAAGAGGAAAAGCTTCCTTGTTCAGTTCAGTCGACAACTTTGATACATTGCAGCAAGCTTCTAGGCAAATAGTGTTTGAATGAAAGCACGCAGCAGGAAAAAAAAGAGCGCACAGTGGGAAGAATATAGCTTGAAATGGATTTGATAGCTGTAAAGAGTTATTTCACCCAACAGTACTGTTTGCAGAGGGTTTACGGAGATGGAGTTTGCGCACATTCATAATGTCAGTTAATGACGACAAATAATTCTTACTACTCAGGCGTTCACATCGCTTTTAACAAATTATAAATATGAACTATGTTTAATGGCACAAATGAGCTAATTAAAGAAAAACATCTATTTCTTCACATCAAATTAGACCCACATTTCCATAGCAACCATCTTAATGTTGAACATTTAGTTCACTGCCTCTGTCATCATTCCCAATTAAGACAGTGAAACTTAACATATAACTACTGAAGTATGCTTTTACACCACTAACATTCCATCACATACCCTAGGCCCTGTATATGTATCTTCATATATATTGTATACAGAGTGAAAATAACATTCTTGCACACCATAAAGACCAAAACTGTAAGGAACCAGATATCCTGCATTTTATTATGTTTAGGGCAGTAGACCTTCATCACGTAAAACGGACTTGCCAAACAGCATTGACACCATATTATATATATATGCAAACCTCGGCAAAGTCCACCAATCAGCAGGGGCCAGAAATATCGTTTTGTGTCCACACGAATTAAGGTTAAAGAGCCCTTTCAGTTGTAAACAGATGTTGTGCTTACATTTGCATATAAAAAGGGATAAATCAAATAGGTACATAGCATCATACCTTTGAAAAATTCAAGTGCACGATATTAATTTAATCAAAATAATCCCCCCCCCCCACACACACACTGGTGTGTTCCAACACTCACTCTTTAGTTAATTTATTTAGTGCTGGCCACATCACTGTCCACAACAGTAATATCAGAAAAGTCATGGAGAATCTATGGCCACTCCAGCTAGGGAGGACAGAGTGATATTTCGCTAGTGATGCAGCACAGCAGAACACAAGAATTATCTTCAGTGCCCTTGAACGCTGGTCCGGGGCCAAATTAAACTTTAAAGATATCTGACTCTGAAAACCATTTGGATAGAATTAGCCAGGGGAATAAACCCCAAGACTAAAAGAGATGACAGAGTGGTTGTGTGCTGCAAACTCTTTTGCTTCGTCAGTATAAACAGAAGTGAGCGATATGAGGAGCAATATGCCCCCCCCCCATATTCCCACACACTCAACCCCCTGTCTCTGGAGAGGTGTAACTGTAGGGCTTTGGAGAGAAGAGATGAGCTCCATTGGGAGATTCAATACTAGAGACTGCAATGCCCTAGGAGCAGCAGGAGGATATTAGCTTATCTGAGAGAGGAGCAAAGGCAGAGAGACAGAAAGAGAGAGAGAGAGAGAGCTTCTTGCATACTGAACATATAAAATATTCTAATTTTTGTGTCTATGTAGTCCTTGGGGACTCTTGTTATCTCAGTGTGCTTACAGCACCACAGCACTGCCAATGAGGTGAGCACCAGCATGAGAGTGACGCTAATCTAATTATCTTAAACTCTGTATCCAAGCACTATGAACACCCCTATATGACCATGTACATGATGACTCTGTGTGTGTTTGAGTGTGTACATATGTACCCACAGCCATTCATTCGGCTTAAGCCTCAATGACAAGTTTATGAATGAGGTCTCCTATTCATACACATATTCAGTTCCCACTAAGACTCTAAGCCATGGGTTGTGAAAGGTCAGACTGTGCCCACAAACGCATACATTAGCTGTATTTGGGAGCAAGATTTTCTGAATAGCCAATTCCAAAACCACCAAGAAACTACACTCTGTCTTCTGACAAATGTGATCAAACACAGAATAAGATGTTGAATGCAAACCCATCAGGTGACTGATAACAGACAGCTTGAACAGTGATATATGTGGATGGTGATGTCAACTTTAATAGATGTGGCTAATGTATTATGAGAGGAAATACAGATTTTATCTATATACCACAGTCTAGCTAATTTACCAAGACACAGTCTAGGTTTGACACAAGCCAGGTACAGAGGGATGCTGGGCAGCTCTGACATTGCGTCTATGTTTTATTGTTGCATCTTCTTTTATTTGTAGACACACACTATTGCCTCTGGTGAAGCCAATAAATCCACATGACTCAGTGCTTTAGAAAGGTGGACCTTTTACAAAGTGAAGTTGCCCTTTTTACAACCGTCATGTGCAACCAAAACTAGAGACCATCTTCTGATGGGATCACTCCAGCCGCGTCGCCCGTCAACATGTTGACGTTCTAACCCATGAGTCCTCAGTAGTCATTACTACATTATTACCTGAGTACTCAGTACTCATGGGTTGGAAGACGCCTATCTTAGAACTCGGCCTTCATTTTAATCTCAACTATGTACCTGTAATGTTTCAAGACTGTATCTTGCACGGTTGTGAGTCTATAGTGGTGACAAAATCTGTCCAATGTGAAACCGCCTCTGTGGTGAGTTCTCGCTACAGTGGGTGTCTCCTGGACCACATTTTGCCATTATGATACACACACACACACACACACACACACACACACACACACACACACACACACACACACACACACACACACACACACACACACACACACACACACACACACACAGACACAAACACACACACACACACGCAGTCTCAAAAGATGAAAACAATACCAGCCATGCTGTCGCAGCTGGAAATCACTGTGCATCATAACTCACTGAGACATGAACACATGGCACTCGACTGTATAAATGATAACACTGTTAAAAATGCATTTCACAAACTGTTCTTCTTTGTAACTGACACCACTGTGATAAACACCTTTTCTTCAGTTACTAGAGTGCCAACAACATACACTGATTTTAAGATTTTATTTTGCCAGGTGACACACGTATTTCCTGATTCCAACTTCCTAAAGTAGCAGCTGATTTTGAGGATTTACTTCTCATTGCTGGATAGTTCAGATTCAGTTTGGCCTTGAAACTCTCCCCTGGAAAACCAAAACATCGGCCTTGTCTTCATTAAACAACACATTAGAGCTGTTATTTGCTATGAGGACAGCCTTGTCACCCTCTACCCTACAGGAACTAGAAAGTCCCATTCCTTCCCAGTCAGTACTCACTTTTAGTACCATCATCAGCCTTAAAAACACATTAGAGAGGAGACCCAACTCACAAGACTTGTAGTAAAGTAGGCCTGTCTCAAACTCTAGGTTTGTTCTAGGAATAAACTCTCTAACATGCACGCACAGATGAACAACTTTATACACTTCAGCTCAGGAATGTGTGATTTAATTCCCAGTTTCAGTATTAAAACATACTCTGTAGATCAGAAGTGGGGGGAATGACTGAAAGCTGTTAAGAGAAAAAAATGGAAAATAGAGGGAGACTTGCCTACCTCATCATAAGTGTAGCGATAGTCGGCCTTCTTTGATTTCAGATCCCACAGGACCACGATCCCAGACTCAAATCCAATTATAAGCTGGAGAAGAGGAGCAGCAGGCAGTCAGTGAGATAGGTAGGACAGATGACAGAGAGGAGATAGAATAGACCCCTTGATGGGCAGAAAAATAAGTATTACATTTGACATTCACGCACAGCATGAAAGGAAGTCAGGTGTAAGTAGACTACAGTGGCTCAGGGAGAAACCTGCCCACCCTGGTTCACAAGGGACGGTAACAGCCACTGCAAAGAGATTTTTTTTTTAGAACTGAAGTGTAAGGCTTTTTTGATTCTGAAGATTTATTTAGGGAAACAACACCTAGTCTCAGTACTTTAAAGTTCAAACACCTAAGACTTGGAATCACTGAGTCATCAAGTCACATTATGCT
The DNA here is from genome assembly GCF_016859285.1 of Xiphias gladius. Lineage (NCBI taxonomy): Eukaryota > Metazoa > Chordata > Actinopteri > Istiophoriformes > Xiphiidae > Xiphias > Xiphias gladius. The sequence goes on along the minus strand of NC_053403.1, from coordinate 11,639,302 downwards.
AAAAAAAACAGACTTGATCTTTGGTGCATTGCCAAAAAGCCATCACCCAAGTAACAACATCTTGCCCTTTGTAGGTTCTAGGGACTAAATGCTTTGGAAACCAGGGTGAGGGTAAGCAATATAATACCTCATATGCATTTGCTGTGTGTGACTGATATAGGAGAGAGATTGACTGTTATTGTTAACTCAGAACTACAAATATATATTTACAAGGTTTTATGTGAGTGTGTTGGCAGAAAAAGGTTAACTGCTTACCTTTCCCTCATCCATTGGATTGTCACTTATATGGACAACCGGTCCAGGGTGAGCCTTTGAGGACCTTGTGAGAAAAACAAAGAGAAACACAAATGGAGAGACAGCTAGACAGTGTTTTTCCCTTGAAGCCACAAAGCACATCTAAACTAGACCATAGACCTATAGCTCACTCAAATCCCATAGTGATATGGAGAGGGTTAAGACAGGAAGTCGGTGTCTTTGAACCTGAGGAAGAGGTCCACTAGGGAGGACAGAGCTGCCAATCACTCCAAGGCCCTAAAAGGCTGTTCAAGACATAAGCTCACTGAAGATTGTGATGGACGGCTCTGTCAAGCCAGGCAGTCCCCAGCGGCTATGTGCATGTGCGTGCATGTCGGTGTGTGTGTCCATTTGCATGTCAGTGAACAAGACAGCACAAAATGCTCGGCTGTCCCCTCCTCTCCCCCTCCTTTCTCTGCTTTACCCTCGAGACAGCCTTATGTCGAATCTCCTCTCTCTGTGCCACGTGGCAACAGAATTCACCTAACCTGCCCTGCCTTAAAGATACGATGTGGGCTGAGTGGCGCCAGAGAAGGTCACAGCTGAAAAAGAGTGACTGTTAGTGCCTCAAACATAAGCCAAACACCAGGGAGCAAGGGCAGGGATGCCTGACAAGGAGAGGAAGAGGAAGGAGCTGCAACCAAATGTACTGTAAGTAATGTAAAAGGGGGCAAGGCAAAGTCCTTGTTTTGAGTTTTTTATTCATCCTATAGTCTGTCAGTGAAGGACAGGACATGCTTATGATAATATCAAACTATAAAAATTATATATTTAAAAAAAAAAAAAAAACATCTTTTGGATGGAAAATCAATTAGCAGGGGATGCATGTTAACTCTGTTTGTCCAGTTTAGCTCTGCGTATCTGCATGGATCTATGAGTATAAGCTAAGGGCCAAAAACAGGAAGCATTTACAGCAATGTGTGTGTGTGTGTGTGTGTGTGTGTGTGTGTGTGTGTGTGTGTGTGTGTGTGTGTGTGTATGTGTGTATTAGAATGTAGCAGTTACTGGGCAGGCAGGCAGTCAGTCAGTTGTCTCTATATTTAGCCTTTTAGTGCTCTAGCCTTATTACCTAAGCTCTGCTGCAGCTGGAGCTGTTGATTTATCTAATCCCCCTTCACTGCCTGTCTCTCAGCTAACAGCCGTCCACAGCAGCACGCACACACACACACACACACACACACACACACAAACACAGCAATTACGACATATTTTAACACCCAGCCCATTTGTGAAACATACACCTATGACAATTACCCTCTTGCTGAATTACAAAATGCAACTTGTACACATAAAAGCTTCGCTCCTCTGTCCCACATGGTTTATTTTCTCTTGTTTCCGAATGTTATGCACATTCTTCTGTGTTTCCCTGTGAGACTCCGCAACAAATTTGTTTTGTTACTACCTGTTGTTGTACAGTAAAATAAATCTGACATGAACATATTCACCAAGTCCACAAATACACGCTCAGGATTGCAGATAAAGGAATCACCATGGCAACAGAGGCAGGATGGGCAGAGCACAGACAGGCTCCCAAAAATCATCCATACTCTGCCACAAACACATGAACCCACCCACACAAACAAACACACACACACACACACACACACACACACACCCGCACGCACACACACACACACACAAACATTAAAAAAACGCCTGCTTAACTACTTCAACACGTTCCTGTAACCGCACATTTCTGCCTGTGTACTGCTAATAACTCTGCCTTTTGCATACAGAGTAAAAATGGCCTCGGGGACAGGAATATTTGGCTATGTGTGTTTGTTTATAAGTGCATATTTTTATGCATGCTTGTTATTCAAACTGTATCATTTCCAGTTTCATTCTTGTCTTTCAGCTACTGATTCAAGGTCTCTCGTGTCACACACACACACACACACACACACACACACACACACACACACACACGACTGCTATGGTTAAACTAAATACCCCATGGCAAATATAATGCTCATTCGGTACACCATAAAAACTTAAAACTCTGGCTCCTTCAGTCCAAACAGTCATCTGTTGTAAACCTTTATTGCACTAAATGTATATCAAATATCCCCCCACCTGAGGGTGCCTTCTCTACATTAAAAAAAAAAAAAGGCCCATTACTGCCTTAGTGTATGTGTTGCAAGCACACACACACAAAGATCTGACTGCACACACACGCAACATAAAGCAATTATTTCTGAGTGTGTAGATGACGCACGGGGGATGTTTAAGCGACAGAAAGAGTAACACCTCACTGTGTTTGTAAACATCTCTTCAGTTCAAGCATACCCACATGTCCTCTTGCACATACGCACACACACACACACACACACACACACACACACACAAACATTAAAAAAACGCCTGCTTAACTACTTCAACACGTTCCTGTAACCGCACATTTCTGCCTGTGTACTGCTAATAACTCTGCCTTTTGCATACAGAGTAAAAATGGCCTCGGGGACAGGAATATTTGGCTATGTGTGTTTGTTTATAAGTGCATATTTTTATGCATGCTTGTTATTCAAACTGTATCATTTCCAGTTTCATTCTTGTCTTTCAGCTACTGATTCAAGGTCTCTCGTGTCACACACACACACACACACACACACACACACACACACACACACACGACTGCTATGGTTAAACTAAATACCCCATGGCAAATATAATGCTCATTCGGTACACCATAAAAACTTAAAACTCTGGCTCCTTCAGTCCAAACAGTCATCTGTTGTAAACCTTTATTGCACTAAATGTATATCAAATATCCCCCCACCTGAGGGTGCCTTCGCTACATTAAAAAAAAAAAAGGACCATTACTGCCTTAGTGTATGTGTTGCAAGCACACACACACAAAGATCTGACTGCACACACACGCAACATAAAGCAATTATTTCTGAGTGTGTAGATGACGCACGGGGGATGTTTAAGCGACAGAAAGAGTAACACCTCACTGTGTTTGTAAACATCTCTTCAGTTCAAGCATACCCACATGTCCTCTTGCACATACGCACACACACACACACACACACACACATATTCATCAATATGTGAATTAAATAATATAAGGTATGATTTCTGATTTTATGCATGTATGAATAAAAGCACAGGTATTCATTCAGCATACCTATTCAAGGGGTTAACTACATACACAGACACACATGCAAACTGGAACACACGCACGGTGACGTCCCGAACATCTGGTGTCACCACGGGTGACACTCTCCGAGGCGGCAGAGGCGCAGTCACCATGACAGTGTCTCTGCGGCATCGTGGCTTGAAAAGACTATTTGCAGCACACCTATACCGTATGTGGCGCCATGTCACCTCAGTAGAATGTGACTTTGCGTTTGTTAACGCATAGGAACTTAATGTATGTAAGCCCACATCTGAAGCTAATCCGTAATCATTATATATGATTTTTCAGGTAATCATACATGATTGATATCATTATTCCAACATAAAAAACATGTTCCAGATGATGATGCTGGCCCAGGTGCATTGATCCCCCCGACCTCAGTGAGCACATGTAGAGATTTTCAGTATATTGACTTTTATACCAAATCATCAAAAAGACCAAACCAGTAGCATTTTGCATTAGATCCCCTCTTACTGTTGAATGACAGTGCCATTACTAGCAAAACTGATAGACACAGTATGTTGCTTCATGCTTAGAACCTTACTGAAAGTCACTAAAAGTAATAACAAGAGAAACAAGCATTATGTGGCAACTCGGTACCAGTTAAAACAACAGTTTGGCAATATTGGGAAATACAGGGTACAACGGGTTTAGTTTTGCACTGAACTGAACAAAACTGTTCAAACAAGCAACAGACAGAACTTATTTAAAATCCAAGACTGAAGTGAAGACTGAGGTAGGACCCTATGAAAAATGATATCTTTTACTGATACAAAGCTTTGGTACTGACTTGTAATTTCCACCTGTAAGTACATGGGGCGTTGGATTAAGGCTGAATCCCCCAGGAAAGGTCACTGTACAGGTCCTACACCTGAGGCCTAGGCTCCCGGAACCACTGTGGTGAATGGCTTGAAGGATACTGGATGCTGGAGGACACTAAGGCTCTTCCCTAGTGTAATGCGATACCAGCTGAGGACCTTCCATGTGCATAAAAACCACAGTACATACACAGAGGCATGAAAAATTCAATTGTATTTATGATAGCTTCAGGGTCCTGAGTAGGAGAGTAGGAGAAAATGAAAGAGGAAGGAACAGGAGAGGCCTTGGGCTAACATGTTCACGTGAACTATGTCTCACAGTAAGCTGTTAACATTTTACCACTCCTGTCCCACTTCTCCCCGGCTCTCTGTACCCAGTAACCATCTAGTTGAATCAAATCAAACACACATGCACACACACACGCAGGCACGCACGCGCACGCACACACACACACACACACACACACACACACAGATGCTGCCAGCTACACTCATAAAAAACGTTCTTGCATATTACGTTCGTTGCAAGCATGCAGACAAATTATGCATAATGTGAACATACACCAGTTTACATGCAGCCATACTGGAATGTCCTTAATGCCTATAGCACTGGCTGAACTACAGCGCCTTGCAGTTGGTTAAGTACTGCAGGATATGTGCTTGTCTATTAATCTTTTCAGTACAGTAGCTCGGGGACAGCGGTGTGAGTCATAAAAAAACAGAGCACTGCATCAGGGCAGGCCCGGGGCCACTGGCGCAGCCAATGCAGCTCGTCTCCAAATAGAAGGGCCCAAGGGAAGATGACCCCAGTGCACACCACATCCTAGGCTCATTACAACAATCAAGAACAGAGGTGTAGCAGGCAGGGCTTTAGGTAAAGTCTTTAAATAATGCTTTGGTTTGCGCGATACAGTATGTAGGTGAAAATAATACTAATTAAGACAATTCTTGCAGTAGTTTCTCTCATTTGAGAAACAGCAACCCGCAGTCATTGATTGGTAAATGACAATTAATCAATCTTAAACATTTTTGTTGATTAATTTTCTCTCACTCGACTAATCGTTAAAGCTGTTATTGTAGTTACTTTAGATCAAGTGCTACCTTCGCCTGATGACAGTGTCAGACAGGAACAATGAGAGACGTACTGAAGCTTTTGTGTCCGCAGGACAACCCTCCTAACCCCACAGCTGGCAGAGAGGCACAAGAGAACAAGATAATCACCTCACACCTCTCTGATCTACATCAAAGCACAACACACAGATCCACAGATACACTCAAACAAATATGCAAAAACTGAAAGCATCTGTAACAAATCCGAGAATCGATTCCTGGCAACGGCTGCCATCTTCACGACGTAATGTCCCACAGAATGGCTGTGTGCGTGATCGAGGCCTGAACCACAAGATACAGAAACCTGCGGCTTCTGTAAAAAAGCGGTTGAAAAAGATGAGAGCAGATGCAAAGACGTATACTGTATCTGCAAGATAGCAGAAAATAGTAAGAGGGTGAGAAAGGGGAAGAGTGTATATGCAAGTCAGTGAGTTTTATGAATTTAAAATTAGCCATACAGCTGTTACAGATATCACTTTAAAAAGTGCATATAAATGAAAATTTTGATTTTCCTTATCTTGGACAAGCAACGTAGAGAATATTGACCGTTTCTGCAATTTAAAATGTTGAGAAGGGAGAATCGAGGTCATTTAAAGTTCCACTTACAGGCTGTGTGACCTTTTGTTTGATGTGAAAGCGGCATGAGGTTCGATTTCTAATTCTAACATTAACTGCAGTTTTCTAGATAGGACTAATCTACCTTTTAGCGAGATCCAGCCAGACATTATGGCTGGTGTGGCCAAAGGGGGTTTTTGCATCAAACCGGAAAATAGACCCGTTAAAATTCTAATTCTACATTTTCTGAGTGGTAATGAATTTTTCACTTGATTCCAAATTTGTGTATTTGGCCATGGTAAAAACAGATTGACTTCTAGGTGAAGGTGAGGAGGAGTGAAAGGTACTGTAAAGGTGAGGTAGAAAAAGAGGAGAGTAGAGTTAAGCCCCCCCCCCAAAATAAATGTGGAGGTTAATGCTTGCCCTTGTCAAGAAGAACCCCAGTATCTAACTCTCTATCTTATCTAACCTCTATCTCATCAGTCCCTCCTTACCTTCCTCTTCTGCTCTTTTCATTTTAATTGGAAACCTTTTCCATTTACCTCTCTATCCTCACTTATCTACACGTCTCCTTATTTCTCAACCCTCTTCTGCTCTGCCCTCTGTTACCTGCATTTATCCCTCTGTCACCACTCCATTCCTCTCCTCCATCACCCTTCCCCTCTGCGTGTCCTTTTCTCCAGGCAAAAGTCCTGTCTCATCCATTCCACCCCCATCTCCTCTCTGTCATACATTCTCCCTCCTCCCCTCCTCCTCCTCCTCCTCTCTCCCACCACTCACTCTCGCCTTTTCTTCCCTGCAGCCCTGTCGACGAGACGAGTCGTCTGTGTGTACCATACACTGATCTCGCCAGACACCTGTTCCGACCCCTCCGTCCCTCCTCCTCTTTGCCTCTCTCTCCGTGCGCGCACACACACATGCGCACAGAAGGGGATGAGGGGAAAAGCGTGAAGCAAAACGCTCCAGTGAATAATTTAAGTTTCTTCAGCAGGGAACCAAAATGGAGCCTGTCAAGCTGACAGATCCATTGAAACAGCAAAGAGACAGGTTGCTCATTACCTGAAGCCCAATGCTGTGCCTGGAAATGATAGACTAACTAATGATTGTTTCTTATCTCATTACACTTAAACTACAATAACCTTTTGTTAGCTAAAATGCTGATTACACAGCATCCCTCACCTCACTTAAGTCCTGCAACCCTGAAATCAGCGTTGCAGTGCTAGCGACACGAGTTTGCCTCCTACACAGTTCAAATATTGATCCGTGTTATCAGTGATTCGCTTTGGATATGAACCCCCATCATGTGGCACAAAAACCTATAGAGCTGAATACGAAATCATGCAGCATTTGAAGAAGAGGGCAAATGCAAAGAACTTTTAGGGCAAAATGTGGGAGGCAGCATCAGAGGGTGACACGTGGGCAGTTAACACTCACAGTTCAATGGCTTTGTTCCACATGATGACGTAGCCTGAGAGCATAAAGGACTCCACGTTGACGATGTGGATGTTCCCTCGTTCTGTGCCGATGTACAACCATTTACTCTGGAATGGCAGGTGGCAGAAAGTTATTCTGAAAAGAGAAGGAAAGGAGACAAGTGTTAGAGGAGCAGGGAAGAAGGGGGAGGAGAAGGAAAAGGGAGAGGAAGAGAAAGGATGGACAAACCAGGAAGAGACATGAGACAGCCGAGAGACAGAAGCTTCTTGAAAATCACTTGACGTCCTATTATAACGAGAGACAAATTATGCAAAACTTTGAGAGGATTATTTACCACTCCAACAGGTCGAAGCAGCCGAGATGAGAGTGGCAAACCAAAGAGATTTTTGAGTCATTCAATCAGCCCCTTCTCTCCAGACCTACAGGATACATGAGGGCAAAGAGACACCCATAATTCCCGTTTTCATCATCACCCCCCCTAACCTCCTCCTTTCATTCATCCATCAGATTTAAGTTTAATGAGAGGTTATTAACCCGTTCTCCTTAACTGTGACTATCCATTCATCTTCTCATCCCTTTTCATCCTTTTTTTCTTTCATCCATCTTCCGATTCAACCCCCAATCCGTCTGAGGAATAATAATGTGCAACCTTGGGGATCCAGCACGCTAATATTTCAAGGTCGTCCAGCTCCTCCAGTGATCCTTTTGATTCCGCACAGTGGTTTGAGCTACACCTGTGGATTTCAGTGTCCTGTGTCTTTAAGACAAAGCTCCTAAGTTTCATCACCTGGGAATCCCACCTAAGTAGGAAGGGAAATAAATCTGTAACCATTTCTGTCGACAGCACTGTCCTCTTTGTCCATTATTTACAGGAACAACACACTGGAGTATTTCCCCTGCACGTTAACTCATATTTAGCTATGGAATCACTCAGCACAAGCTTAAAATTTCAATGTAATATGTGCTGCCAAAGACAGATTAAGCAGATATAGTATGTCAAAAATATATTACACTGAGATAAAACACAGTATCTTTTCCTCTTACAATCGGATTAAATGGTATCTTGACAGGGATGAATTAATAAAACTGACACTGTATTTAAGACCAGGTCCTAAGCAGCATTGATTTTCCCATGTTTCAGTGACTTTTTCCAAATTACATAACATTACAACCCTCTCTCCTAAAAATAAAGTTGCAATAGCAAATATGTTTTTCATATGTTTCCCCTACGCGTGATCAACATTTTTATGATTAAAGGTGCTCTACGTAAGTTTTCTCTGCTGCCAAACTTGGTTTCATGGCGGGAGCTGTTGGTGTTGATGGCCACCTACCAAGAGCTTCAGCCATCATTGCGTTTACAATACAAGAGATAGAGAGCAAAGAGATATAATACACCCTCTGAGCCGCGGTACTTCTTCGGGGCAGCCCCGACGCTACAGTGACTTGCTATAGAAAAGTGGTGTGACAGGCCGGCCGGGCAGGGGCTAGTTGGTTATCATGCTAAAATCAGTAGAAAAAAAAAAAAAGGTAGAAATAATCAAAACCCAGGATAGAATTTAGTATCCTCCTCTTCGCCTACAAAGCTCTTAATGGTAAGGCACCATCCCATTGTTATGCTGCTATAGGCATAGACTGCCAGGGGACTTCCCATAATGCACCGAGCTCCTCTCTCCTCCTCTCCCTCGCCATCCATATGCATTCATATCCCATCAGTGCTTGTTACTAACTTGGCTTCTTCGCTCTCCCTCGGTTTTGTGCTTTCTTGTCTCTCTCCTCTCTCCTCCTGTCGCTTTCTGCAGGTATTTCTGCTTCTGGAGCTGCAGAGTCTGGATCTGTGACTGAAAAACCACCTACTAACCCCATGATCCTGCTCAACACGCACTTCTACAGTTATTATTATTATTATTATTGTTAATATATTTACTCCAATTATTATTATTAGTAGTAGTCATATTATTATCTCTATTATTATAATAATTAGTTTTATTATTAGCCTTATTATTACTACTATTATTATTATACATCTTTATGTGGAACCTCCATTGTGCTATGTTCTCTTTGTTACTTGAAAATGAATTGAAGTAAAACATGAGTTAACATTGGCGTCGCTTTCCACCCCTGGAGACAGCGCTTGGTAGGTGAAGGAATGAAGTATGATGCTAAACACACAACGTTTCTTTTTTAGACTGGTAGGTCAACAGCTGCTAATGCTAACACTGGCTATGTAGCGATGGCAAAAACGCACATACAGCACCTTTAAGGGCAAGTCAAAGCACCTGGTTAAGTTTAGGAAGAGATTGGGGTTTCAACTTCCCCCGACCTTAAGTGCTTTGGTAGCCTAAAAGTAACAAAATGTGGGATTCCGGACTAAAACTCTGGTCTCTTAGGCTCTGGTATGAAAGTCATGTGATTTGTAACTATAAAGTATAAGAGTGTGACACTTCCTGGACTGGAAGAAAATGTGTGTGTGTGAATGTAAACCTGGCGAAAATTCTGTTTCCTCCAAAACATATTTGGCAAAGGATGTTAGTGGTAGATATTTAAATGTATTTTGTAGGAGATAGGGTTAAACATGTTGCATTACATTAACATACAGACAGTACACTTAACACACAGCAAAACACAAACTAGAATAAACGTGACCTTGGAGTGACTTTAAGCACCTTCCTGTGTGTTTTAATGCACAGAGCTTGTCGCTCTCTCTCTCTGGGTCTATCTCACACTATTGCTCCAGGGCTGTATAGAGAGTAGCAGCTCCTACTTTAACACACCGACACACATACACTAACACACACCGACACACACACACACACACACACACACACACCTTTCCTCTCTGCCCCAATGCTCTGCTCTAAGACATGAATATATTCATATTTCTGAGCAGAGGAGCTGGGCTTCTTGACATAAATCTCATCTACACAGTCGAAAATGTGCAAAAAGAGACACAAGACAACGCTTAAACATACAGTATACACACTAACCTAAATTTACATACAGCAGACATATGGCCTGGCTTGATCAAATATGGAGTAACACATGCTCGATTAAATCTCATGCGACAGCAACATGGCTTTTCTTGCAATCGTTTCTCCTACAAAATGTGTTCATATACACTATTAATTCTGCTTTGCCCATTCAAGACTTATCCACATCTTAACCAAGAGAGAAAATGTGTTTGCTCGTGCTAATTAGTCGTAGAAGAACATGATTTTTAGGGTAGCAAAAGTACGAGCTGACTTACGGAAAAAATGAAAAAATGGGCGGTTCATTACTGAGATACAAACACTCACACAGGCAAGACACTAACCAGGCAAGATGACAAAGTGCAACATGACTTTTCATGAGAACTTGTGGCACCTTTATCGTGTAGGCAGACTGTCTACTGGATTTCATTTCCTTTTCCATCTGCACAAACAGGTGTGCCTTGTCTATGTATATGAGGGCTGAAGCGTGTGCATGTACTATATTTTTCAGGGAGATGATTGTGTAAAATACAAACACTGTGCACTAATGTCTATGTGTCTATTTTGTATTCGAAATAGACATATTCAATGTGTCTGTGTGTGTACTTTTGCATGTCTACATGATTCTCATCAACTGATATGAATTAGTGTAATTACATATGTACTGTATATAAATGTATGTTGTATATAAATATGTTTGATCTGTGTATGTGCATACATACAAGCCAACTGATTAAGCGTTCTCAGAGCCGGTACGAGAGGGTCAACTGAGAGGGAGTGTCAGGAACATAATTATACAAATTTGCTCGCAGTTGGTAAGTGTGTGTGTCTGTTCCTCTGTGTATGCTTGTGTGCGTGCAAATACAAGTGTTTGCGCGAGTGCAGTATGTGTGTGTCACAGTGTTCGCACTTGTCGTGTACGCACGAGTCTCCTGGTGAAATCGCCAGCTTCAAGTGGTCACGACACAAAAAAGGCAGCTGCCAGCTTGCGAGCTCAGGGCCAAACACATAGCCTCCGAAATGACAGATGCCTGCCACACACAACTCTGAGGCTAACTGCACTGTGGGCTAGACGAACGAGAGCACGGTTCAATGCAAATGAAGTGGGGAGAGGGGAAATCTTAGAAAAATCATCTTTTGTAACACAGGGGTTTTCTGTGATGTTCCTATCAAAGAGGATTATTGCTACGAATGAGGTAATCTGAGCCTGTCTGTCATTAGAAAATCATCAGTTTGAAAACTTTGATTAAATTGCCTTCATCCAGTTATGGGCTCCCTTTTCTAAAAGACTTTTATTAAATTGCCCTTCAGCAAAGCACTAGCACTTACTGCTGAAGTGCTGACTAGACAATAATGTGGTGCGAAAACAGTTTTAATATTATGTAAAAATGTAATGTATCCAAACATATTAATTAAAGAATTCTGCTTGTGTGTGCACAATAATGGCAGGAGACGACGCTCACAAAAAGAGCATGAAGGTTGATCGATTGCCATATATAGTAAAATAATCCAAACTGCACATGATGATCGTCCGTTATCTTATCTGGTCAATATTCTCTTCTAAAATGATCAGAACCCAAAGACGTTTTCAAGTCATTGAAAGTACAAATATTCCGTTCAGCACTGTTTGGAAATGGCAATTCAGACAAAGACGATGCAGATAACCCAATGATTATCAAGCAATAACAACAGAAAAGTTGATTAACTGTTGAATACCTTTAGACATCAGAAAAATGGGCCATCACTGCTGAAATAACAAAACACAAAGCAAACAGAAGTTGGTGGCATACAGTATCCATCTGGGAAAGCTCCAGGATGGATGGATGGAAGAGTCTTTCCCCAATCTACCCCCAGGGTCTCAGTTAAGAAGAATCTAATCTGATAACAGACTGCACACACGCGCGCGCGCGCGCACACACAAATTGTCTCTACAACACACCTCTCGAGCAACTTAACAGCCTCTCTCCGCTATACAGACACGCAGCACCTGCAAAAATCAAAGCAAATATGTGCCTTTATCATTATTAAAACAATGCAGAAGCTAGTTCACTAGTTTTTTAATATATGCATTTGTGCAGGAGGAAAACAAAGGGAGGCGGGGGGGGGAGTTCTGGAGGACTATAATCCTCGATCAACAGTCCTGAACTAACCTTAATCAGCGTAATATCTCTGAGTAAACTCTGTTCGACTGAATAATTCATTTTTTTCCACCATTTAAAGTCATTTTATTGATGTACTACCAGTGTCGACAAACAACTAATTAGATATTTTAAGGTTTTAGTGTCTTTTTCAAAAATGCTTTAAGACGAGCTGTGACTGACTGATCAGTTTCCGGAGGCAGAGACTCAAGCGGCTAAACCCAACTATATCAACAATACAATCAATCGTTGCTCTGTTACACAAAATTTCCTCTAAAAAATCTTACCAATGAGCAAGTAAAAGTGCAAAGATCAGGTCTCATTTGTGTTGTATGTGTACTGGTGTGTTTGTGTGTGAGTGTGTGCGTGTACGTGTACGTGTGGTGACCCCGGCTCCCTCTTATTATCTCCCATCATATCACCCTGCATTGACGATAGCATCCACATCTGCAGTGCATTCCTGTGAGGCCAGGAGGTGACGAGAGCATCCTACGCCAGAATGACTCGACAGGATTTCTTATGCGCTCCCTGCCTCCCCACACTCCTACCCACAGACTGACTCACTGCTCTCTGGCTGAGGCCCAGTCTGTCTCAACTCCTCCTCTCCTCCCTCCTCTCCTCTCTCCTAGTGCCTGTGATCTGATGTGAATGGATGCTGACGCTGGAGGGCTTTCCGCCACACTGCTTTCACCCATCAACTCAAATTCTGAACAGGGGAGGGAGAGAAAAAGACGAAGGAGGGAAGGTGGGAAAGAGGGATCTGTTTGCAGTGCCGGAATGGGCGCTCAGATGATAGGCAGCTCATAGATTTTAAAAGGTGAATTATATGTAGAAGATGTGTGAAAAGAAAAAACAAAAGTTAGTGGAGAAGATACATTCAGTTTAGATTTTTAGCAGTGAACCAAATATAATCTTTTTTTATTACCCTTTACTGACATTAGCCATACCTATTTTTTAGTGTCTGTGTATAACCTTGTCAACGGTGAGGAAACAGCTCATTTTCTGACGCAAGCAGTAACAAAGAAAGATGCTGTTGGCAGGAGAGCTGTTAGCAGTGAATGTCACTCGACATCAATGTATCCATTAGCGGAAAAAGTTCAGCATTTTTAAATAAATACACTTTCTTTGCCGAAAGTTAGATGAAAAAAAATCAATACCGCTCTCATGTCTGTGCACTAAGTATGAGTCTGGAGCCAGGAGGAGATTAGGCTAGCTTAGCGGGAGGAAACAGCTAGCCTGGCTCTCTCCAAAGTTAAAAAATTGATGTTCTTTGCACTATACGTAACTTCCTCTAAAATCACAAATTGTCATGTTTGCATGTTTGTTTGTATACGGACTAAACAAATAAGATGTGACGGGTTAATTATCAGGTTTTAAAAGGTGTTGGTTGCTGTTTTTATGAACAATGGAGATACCCAGGATAGCTGTTTCCCCCTGCTTCCGGTCTTCACACTAAACTAAGCTAATCGCCTCATGGCTCTAGTTCCAAAACATCACACAGACATGAATGTGTTATCGATTTTCTCATCTAACACACTGCAAGACAGCGATTTGGTAAATTTCCCATAATTAGAACAATTTCTGAAAGTACACGAGGAGAAGCTCTATACCTGTTACATGCATGTCAAGAGGTGCAAGTTGGTCACACATAAAGTTAATTCTAAATGCATTTATTTTCATGCATTTATCTATAGTTGGTTATTGCGCGTCATGGTCCTGAGACTCCAGGCAGCCCAGCATGTGGTGCCAAAAGACACAGGAATACTGTTGACAGGTTGCCAGCATGTCACCGGCCCCAGGGCAACAAATATGACAATGGATGACATGCAGCAATACACCCATATGCATTGTTTTGTATATAAGCCCGTAAAGTGGCCGGATCTTGATCAACATGTCAGCAGACATTACTTTTCTGTTTCCCAGCAATGATGCTTTCGCTTCTTGGATAAGCACATCCCAGCAACTGTACCTGGACTGATTCTTCTGTCTGTATGACATGTCCAGTGTGTGTACTATGGGCACCAAATGATTCAACGCTTTGCAATGCAGCTGGTGCGTGCTGCACTGAACACATATGCTAGACAAGCACATTCACACTTATAGGCAATTAAGGTCCAGTTCACCTGAGCTGTATGTCTTTGGGATGTGGTAGGGAAACTGAAAACTTGATAGAAAAGATGCAAACCTCCTTCCATTTCTAAGTAGAGTGATTCCGAGCTGTTACATGAATACTGTATACAGAGGGGAGCGACAGGTACTATGTGAGACAGCAAAAGACCTCAGGTAAAATCACTGCAAGGGGAGAACAGCCAGACCGATGTCTGATGCTGAGATCCACAAGTAAGACTGGCTCACTCATGGGGCTCGAGTTTTTTGCGTTTTCACCTGTAATCATCCAGTCCGTACATATTATGTATGGATGAGGAGCAAAAGGCAGAATTCTTCCTCTTGAATTTTTAACCAGGGAATGAAGAGTGACCCTACTCCTGCTCATCCTTCTCCTTCCTCTTACCCTTCTTTTTTACTCTCCATTTTTCTCATTTCATTCATTTCCCTTATGATCCCTTTCTTGCATTCTTTACGTATCCTTCCGCACAAGCCTCATTTCCTGCTCCTTCCACTTGCTTCTGCTGCTTTAGGTTTACTTTCTTCTGCTCCTCCTCCTCTTCCAAGTGTCTCAAGTGGCTTTGCAGCTTCTTCTCCCCATGCTGATGTCTCTTGAGATGCAGTAACTCTGCTCCTCTCTGATGCCGTGTCTCGGGGTCGTTGCGTTGGACGGCGGTGCTTTCTAAATGTCAGAGCCGGTCAAGCGCCTCCACGAGAACATAACCCGCCCTAAAAGCCGCTGCTGGCCACCTGTCCATCACATCAGCGTTGTCTCAGATCATTGGCGCTGACATTTAACCCATTCACCACTTTTCACAGTGACAGATCACTAGTCAGTGATATGATTGGCTCTGATGGGTAATCACTGTATTTGTGATTGGAGGAGACAGTGGACACCAACTTCCTTGAGGTAAGGTGATTCTGCATTTCATTCATTTTTTGATTCTTCCATACATACATACAGCATATCATGCCAACATGGCATTTTGAAAGCATATAGTTTGGCATTAGCTTGATTTACTGTGATACCTTTCGGTCAGCTATTTTTTCCGTTTAACCACGTCCCAATTAACATTTTGCATCTTTCGATTATTTATTTACTTATTGCCACGTTATGTTATCATCATGTAATACCAAGGTTGCAAGCAGGAGCAGTTTTGAACTCTCAGTGTTGGTGCATTCGAGGACAGTCTGACATTTATAATTTGAACTGTCTGCTGAATTTTTAAACATAAGACGGAATCCTTATTGTGTCCACGATTTATATTTGCTTGTAAAATAACTTTGAATTCCAATGCCTTATATAAGTTCTTGGATGTTGGGTGTATCCTTGATAGGGGCTAGGGCTGTCAACAACTAGTAAAAAAAAATTTCATTTTAAAAATTAATAATTGATAACTAAAAAAAAGCAGCACTACCGCAGCCAGTCTGTTGGAACCTCGAGGGGCACATCTTGAAAATATGCACCCAGGTATTTATGTCTCTCGTTGTATCGGTTTGTCCTGACGTAATGCACAGAAACAGATATTCAAATGGTTCCAACCTATTTTTTGGCTTTTTAGAAGGAATAATTGAACGTAATCCTTGGCCAATTATGACAGTGCTACCACCAAGAAGGTTTTCGAAAATGGTCCCTGTGTGTATGTGTATTAGCACATAATGATAACGAAACTAACAAAAATTCAACTGTTCAGTCTGATGAGAAATTCATCACAAGCTTGAATGAAGTCTCTGCAGGTTGATTACCTTAGCATACTGAAGTGAATAGAACCCACTGATTGCTCCAAAGGAAGGAAATTTGTCTAAAAAGTGATGATATGCCTTAAAACTTGATTAGTAATAATATAAAGTACACACGCTTCATACTCAATAAACTCAAATGTGTAAAATTATCTATAAAATGGTTCCTAAAATAAACAAACTTGTGCTTCGGCTCCTCTGGATTTCAGCCTAGTTATTCAATCACCATCCTAAAGCGGGAGTGTATGTGTGTGTATGTATTTTCATGTAAAAGTGTGCGCAGCTGTGTGTATTAACTGCTTGTGTGTTTGTGTTTATGCTCTGTCTATGTTTGTGTGTAACAACCTGCTGCTGTAAACCTTCAGGTGTTTGGGTAGGTTCACACCTGTGCCCCAGTGATGGGAAAGCCCCAAAGGCAGAGTAAGTGACCCAAATAATGAGGGTTTAGATAGAGGCCAACAGAGAGAGAAACAGAGAGATGGAGAGAGAGAGAGAGCATCCGCCTCTCCGTCACCTCCTTGGCCCTGTGCACAGTTTCGCAGGCGCGTGGACACATTTTACAAATGAAATGCCGTCTGTTTGCATACAGTGTGACTGTCAGCGGGATCTAACATTTCTCACAGGCAGCAAACTGTGACACTGCCCGGGCTCCGAAAGCCACTGTGCATGTAGCACCAAGGCGAGTGTGAGGGCCTAACTGAAGAGGAAGAGGACAAACTGAGAGAAAAGGAGAGAAGAGAGTGGCAGCAAGATGGGACACATCGACTTTGCGACTTTTACATCATTTGCAGTCATGTGTGTGAACCTCGTACCTCTCTCTGTTGAACTTGAGGGAGTGAAGGATGGCTGGTCTCTTCTGCCTCAGGTTCCACAGGTGGACGCTGTCATCAGCCAGAGCACTCACCAGCGCCCCCTGTCACAACAGAAGAGACATTTCATCTTATATTCAGAGATTAAAAAAAGCCTCGAACAAAACACAGGTATCATCCCTGAAATGCATGTGGGTAATAACTACAGAGACGTTCATAAACATTTTGTCTCTCAGCATGACACGCGTGAGTCAGACTTCCCTCCCTGGAAACTCGAGACAATTTTAAGCTTTTTCCCAGGTAACGATGATGATTCATAAGATGTATATGAGTGCATGTGTGCATGTAGGAGGCACTAAAAATCTTTCCATCTCCCTCAGGGTTTATCGGAGCTGCTGAGTCACAGTCACACAGACATTGACACACACAGAAACACAGACACGACTGTGCATGAAATTCTGCACTTCTCATAAATATTAAGTCAATCAAAGTCCTGCCTTTTTTCCATATGAATCAGAAAGTGCTGTCGGTATCCAATACATGTTTCCAGCTTGTCGATCGACACTCAACAAAATGCTTTCAGATTTTTATTGTGGCCTGTGGCTTAATGTGACAGACGGACAGAAGTGCCTATTTTAGCTGAGCAATTGTTTAATAAGGGCTGGATGAATTGTGGGTTGACTCATATCTGTGATTTTCTGTGATTCTAAAAGGATGGATGCAGACGAACATCACAGCGGTTACGCAACGCAGTTCCCATGCAATGTTGCAAGGTTGTTTAAAAATCTCTGCTCAGAATCAAGTGACACTTTCAGTACGGCTGCCGGTATGTAACAAATTCAACAAAGTTCTTGCAAGTCTTACTGACAAGTGCACTGGATTAAAAGCTCTGTTACTGTGACAGGACCAAGAAATCCCACACATTGTATGAATGAATGAATATGAATGCATAAAGTTAATTCATATGATTTTACCTGGAGTATGGACCTCTGAGTATCCGAATGTCAGTAATAAAGTGAGAGCAAGGGAGATGCCCAAAAATATATAATAATAAAGTTTCTCCTTTTTTCAGTTTCTCAGTTTGAGGGATACTGATATTTCTTTATTATACAAAATTTTTTATTTCATTTAATTAAATATTATTAAATATGCCAAATCCAGTGCAGCAACATTTAATCTCTTTTAGACATACTGTCTAAAATTACCAAACACACGGCTTTCGGTGCCAACTTTCAATACTACTTCAACACAGTTTTAAATACGCAATGCGATGAACACAGTAGTTACTCAGCACTAAAAAAAGTATCGAGAATCATTACCCAGCCTTACTGATTTCCAGGGTAAACTAGTCAAATGACTGATTCTACTCTTGGTAGCGTACAAGGAAGAGGACAGCTCACAGTGTGAAAACATGGAAAGAGTGGAGGGAGATGAGCATATAAGGCAGGTGAGCCACTTCACACAACCAGTAAAATCATTCATCCACCCGTACTCCCAATGGCACATAGTAGGAACCATTTTTTGCACATTGTAGGGGTGAAATGCGATTAGCAGGGATGAACGTTCGTGGATCAGCCCCTAGGTCTTTTTTACAGACTAAAATGGAATGCCGGGGCAGGATAATAATATCTTTTTCATTCAATAACACTATTACCCATGGAGTTACCTGTCTTTGTAAGACAGCACTAGCCTTGCTGATGAATACAGACACATCAGAGGTAATTGAGCAGTGTGAGTATTTTTTAACTTACCTCGTTGATGAGAAACTGTAGCTGGATGACGGCAGCTCCACTCTCGTGCTGACAGTAACACTCCACACCTGGGCGACCAAACCTTAAAAGGTTCTCTGTCAAGGAATGTACATTATCACCCAAGGAATTTATCACCAGACCAGCAGTGTGTGTTTCTGGTTCTGTAGGCAGATATGGCGCCAGGAACAAGTGCCTCAGCATTTGAAGGTCATTTTCTCCTCGCTACACCTGATTAAAAGGTCATGACATCTGTTACCTGGTTCCCTGCTGGGAAGGAAAATGGAATATCCACAGTGACATTTTTATGCTCTACCAGCAGAGATGGAACATATTCATCACCTACAACAAGGAAAGATCTTCACATTGCAGGACTATACCCTTTCAGACCCCCGCATGCCTATGAATCAAATTCGTTACTTAAACACATTGCAATTATGAAACAACCTACTATGTGCCCTATAGCTTGGCTTTACCGGGAAGTATTTTGAGAATAAGTTCTTAGAATGAAGGCACAAAGGGGCAAATGATCAAACACTGTATGCAATTCAAGCATTCATAATGACTTGGAAATACCACACCATGTAGATGATTGCTGTTATACAGAAATAGTAGCATGTTAGACAAAAGGAGAGTGCTTTAAGAGAGAGCCAGAGAGAGGATACAGTTAAATAGAGATCGATAACCCTGATAAAAGAGAGAGAAAACAGGCAGAGAGGGGCAGAAGGATGGCGACTGGAAAAAAAAAGAGCGAAAGAAGGAAAGGACTGACAGAGAATAATGAGCTTTTCTACCTGGGGAGAATGAATGGGTGAACTTACTGATTATATCCATTCATTCTTCCCATGACTCTCAGGACTAAGGTGGGAGATAGGAGCGGGGTTTTTCATACAGGGGGCATACAGAGGTATAACTCCGTAGGGATGACACTATTGCTCATCATTAGTCTGTGTGTGTGTGTGTGTGTGTGTGTGTGTACGTAAGGGTGGGGGGCGGCGTGTTTCTCCATGTGACCAGGCACTGAAAATTGCCTGCGGAGCTATCCCACTAAAACAGAGTTTGAGACATGCAGCTACTTATGAGCACAGATTTATCAGGCGATGTAAGAGTATCTTTCATGCACTCGCATACACACAGAAATATAGGGAGAGTGAGGGAGAAAGACGGAGGGAGAGCGAGGCTCCTTTAATAAACCATTAAGCAGAAGAAACCCCATCACATGTTGATATTGGCAATGGTAGCAACAGCAACGACAGAACAAGCAGAGCTAACCTAATAATCTAATTCAAACACCAACAATCAAGTCCTCCTCTCCCCCACTGCAAACTGTGCCTTCAGCCCCCAGACAGGCGCCAGTGTAATTTATTAAGCTGTAATGCATATAATCATTCCTGAGGTGTCTTGTGACCATCCTAATGAATAAATCCCCGCATCAACAGAGCCTGCACCACACACCTTGTATCTTCACAGCCAAATGGGCGTCTCACTCTGTACATTCATTTCACCATTGGACTGAATACACACTGACGTTTATAAGTAAACACACACTATTAATGTGTTTTTATCTTTTTTTCTTTACAGTTTACTCATTTGGTCCAATCGAATTTCATGGCTTGTATTTCATTTATAGATATATTTGACAACAAGATGTTGTCAAATATATCTAAAATATCTACACACACATATATATATATATGTATGTTTGTGTGTGTGTGTGTGTGTGTGTGTGTGTGTGTGTGTGTGTGTGTGTGTGTGTGTGTGTGTGTGTGTGTGTGTGTGTGTGTGAGACAGCATAGACAGGGCTGAGCTTAAAGCTGATATAACCAATATTTTTATATAACCAATGGATCAAATGACAGTGTAAATGACTAGGTCACTTGGAGTGAGAATTTTATCACCCAACTCTTTGGTTTGTAGGTTTTCCCGCAACTTGACTGTTTTGGTTTACTCTAACCAGTCTCATCAGCATCATTTTCAGCTATTTTCATTTAATTAAAAAAACAAAACAAAACAAAAAACTGTACACTATCTGCCCAGTCCCAAACATCAGACAGACACTAGCTGGTGAACATAGTGGCATTTTTAGGAGCTAAAAAGCCAGATATTTCCAGAGTTAGTGGAATTTAAAACAGAGGACCTTGAATATTGGCCTTCAATTCCTTCAGACGGCCACAGACACAGCAAATTCAACAATCAAAAATTCACAATTATGAATATCTAATCTGCTGTAAAACACTCTGGAATTGTTAAATGATATTTTAAAGCAAAAATTGGACGAAATGTAAACATCTGTCGGACTCATCGTCCTAAATCCAACCATCTTTATCAGAAAGAGCTGGGGGTCAGTCTTAAACCACCAACTTTCACAGAGCACATGCTGATTCCCCTCCAATCAGATATCAGCATGGTACAGTAGTCTCTATGCCGCCTGCAAAGCTGCCCCTCAACTCCTCAAGTGGATTAAGCTTTGCCTTCCCCCTCCTGGACAGGCAATTAAAGGACTACAGTTCTGAGCCACTGATATCCTGACCAGAAAGAATCCACCAGCTCCGCTGGATTTCAGCCAGTAAGCCGCCAGGGGGATTAAGAAGACCGACACTATGACACCAGGAGCGCACCACCAAAGTCAGTGATGATCAGTATCTTCCCCTATATGACATTTGAGTCAGTTGCCACAGTAGTGTGGATAGCTTAGCCTCAAAATTTCGAAACTTCTCATGTTCACCAGTCAACCGTCAAGAGCTTAAGATCTGTCTCACTCCACCTTAGACCTCCTGGAAGTGATGAGGTGGCACCTTCTCTTAAACACTGCATGGAATCCATAGGAAGCAAAGCTGGCCAGAAAATTGGCAGCCCTCTCTGCCTTCACCTTTTACGATATTGAGACAAAGTTCCCTCACTGGTCTCAAAATCTATATGGAAAGGAAAGCAACCCTGTACCAAATGTTCAACTTTGCAGCATAATAAGGTTTCAGTCGGCCTCTCACTTTTAAATCTCATATTCAATCCTTGGGCTTTTATTTTACGGCCAATTTATGTATGGTTAATTCCAAATACAGCTGCATCCCGGACACCAATAGATGATCATTTAGCTTCAAGTGTACGTATATCAACATCCTCCATATCCGATGTTGTTAGGTGTGATTGAGGAGTGGTGAACGTAAGCCAGAAAATTTCTACGGTGTGAAAACTGAAAGGATTCACAGTCCTCATATAGCCTGTTTTGCTTTCATACTGCGAAATCACGCCGACAGTTAGTGTACGTATGCCTTGAGTGTTACCACAGTAACCAAAGCAGACAGGTCAATGATGCCTGAATGCATAAACCCAAGGTGACCACTTAGATAGACAGAAATTATTATTGGATTTGAGAACGAAGACACTTTCTTGGAAAATTCCTAGAAAGCTAAAATAAACTCAATATCACTTAGTACCTGAGAGAGGCGTAAAGACAGAAAGGAAAAGCTAGAGGCTCATATTTCCACACAGGACACCAGATTCTCATAGTAAATCACAGCATTAGGTTGACAACGTTGGACTGTGCACACATGCAACACATTTCCACTACCGCAGTAGTGAAATTTGCAATGGCCACAAATACGTCCATCCAATTATATCCTCGCAGAGGAAGTTCAATGAAGAAGTAGTGATAATGATTGGAGGCCTCAGCAGTGGCGTCTAAAATAAAGTGAGCTATGTGGAGTAACAGAAGGTCACTGCTGCACTGAACTGTCAAAGTTTAGAGTTTCATACGAGGCAGGACGGTAAAAAACAAAAAGTACTCTGTCTTTAAGAGAGGCAAAAAAGCGCATCAGCGCGCAAAAAAAAAATCACTGTCACAGCCAGTGGATGAGGACAGAAGACTCCAATGCTCTCTCCACTTGACCTAGTATTGCCGCCATCCTCCAGGATACTGCTGCTGGCTAAACTGTCACAGACTTGTGGAGGGATACTAATGTCCAAGTAGGTCGAATTGTGCAAGTAAGGGAGAGCAAGCTTGGATCGGCTCATTTTATGAAGATCATAATGCACTGTGTGGTACATTTGAAAGCTTTGATTATGATATTGTTTCCAAGCTCTGAATGGGAAAATTGATGTTAGAGAGAAAGTGGCGCCTGTGTCACTGCTGTTTGCCAAAACACAAGAAACATCTACCACCTTTAGGTGTCAATTGAATCGCCGATTGTACATGAAGGTAATCAGCGGAGCCGGCTATTCGTCTATATAAACTGTGGAGGAATTGATATGTTGTAAGTGAAAAATCGCTCACTAAATTGAGGAAAAGAGGGAGGGAAACGTGACAACAAAAAATGCAGAAGAGATCTGTTTCTAGTTACTGCCAATAACGGCAAAAATGGCTTTTTCTTATGCCTGATCTTCATGGACACTATATGTCATCAACTCACAAAATCCTCCCATTTTTCCAAAAAATCTGTGTTAGCCTATGGGGAGTACATTCAGGGGAGTACACGACCTCTGTACGTAGTCTCATCTCTGCACAGAAAGTTGTTGAGCATCCTCTTTATATGTAACCTTCATACACGCAGCATTGTGTGGTGTTAGGATGGTTTGGGCCCGGTGACAGTGCAATCCATCCAATCCAGTAGACTTAATTGAAAACTCTTTCCCAATGTTGCCCTGGCAACCAAATCTACCGGGGCCTCAGAAAGCGAGAGGAAAGGATTTAAGGTTGTGCTTTTTTAAACTGCTCATGTTGCCTTCTCTCTGAAGAGAGGCAGCCACACCACAAGCATATTATCATGAAGCGCACATGCACGCTGACACAGGCGTGATCATTTTAAAAAAAAATCTGGCAAAATAAATTTGCACCTTCACAGAGGGAAACACTGGCATTTGTTCATGTGTTTCAAGTCAATGTTAACATGATAATTACCATTAAAAAAGCAGCAGGCCACAAACAAAACATTGAAACCAATGTAAGAAGAGCTAAGCTTCAGTGCATAAAGTAGTGTGCAAAGATTTGGGTAAAGACTGAATTCCACCCAGGAACTTAGCTGTAGCAGACGCCTGCTCTGTATTCCTGTTTTTACATACGTTGAATTAAAATACATTAGTACAGATGGAATAGTTAATACTTCACATAAGGAGGCTGTTAAGTTCATGTGTACCATGGTAAAACATTTTTAAATACTTTAAAGACCAGCTATTATGAGTGGTCTGTCCACCTATTTTTACTCACATTATCAATTTGCGCTTAACATAACCTCACTGGTAATGCTGGAAATTATTTTTAAAAAGAGAGAGAGAGAATGTAAAAAAAAAATGAAAGTAATTACATCATCTCTTTGCACACTTTTCATGTTTCAGTGGCGCATTTTCTTTTGCTGATTGTCCGGAAATTCAGCTAACGTTTGCACTACATTTGAATGGAAACTTGACTATTGATCTTCCTTCTTCTATGTATAAGAAATTATTTTTGCCACCCTTAAGGTGAACTATCCAGGAGTACAAATTCTTCTTAAAAGTTTAATTTGTTTGTGGACAACTTTTACCAAAAGGCTTCTCACAAATTAGGAGCAGCAAGTAGGAAGTTTTATCAGTTAACACTGATAACTGAGTTATCCTAACTACTCAAGTTTATTTATTTACAATGTAATTATTAGAAAATATAGCAAAGAATCATTGGCAAATGTTTTATTTACATAACCAGTTATTCATTAGTTAATACTTCTAATGGTTTGACTTCAAACGTACATAAATGTTTTGTAAATGAGAAGTTTAAAAATGATAACTATTATAAAGTGTTGCCAGAAAAGGGACCACTTCATCTTAAAAGTCACACATGAAGGTAATCAGCGAAGCTAGCTATTTGTCTATATACACTGTGGAGAAATTGATCTGCAGTAAGTGAATAATTGCTTCTGTGTTATTAATTTGAATGCCCCTTCTGTTGCTCTCAATATCTGATGCTAATTCAGTCTTTACCCAGTGCGTGAGAGCTTTTGCATTCGTTTTTGTAAACCTCTGGCACTGGTTAGCTGTTTACCACTGGTGTGTCAAAAATTGTGTTTTCCTGTAAAACGCATGTTTCCTCTGGCTGTGTGTGTCTTGGCCTCGATTTCACGCCAGAGTGGGAAATAACATAATTTCAATTTTTGTTGGTTGTTTTCACATCATTGGCTTTTGACATGGTAATAGGACATTAACAAAAAAATTCACGGGATTACATACAGAAAGACAGCAGAAGACACTGTGTGCCTCTAATGATCATGATCATATTTTGTTTTATGATACTTACATCTAATTAAATGTGCATTAGCTTATATGTCATTAACTGAATGGATTTTACCCACAGTATTTCCTTAGGGGAAAAAATGTTCAATGTCAATGTCTTCTTAGCACTACAAATGCCAGTAAAATAAAATGAACCCTAAAACAACTATGTACCTGGCATCTCCTGAATCACCACACTACACTGACACTAACAGTGGACACACTGACTGCAGGCAGCAATAGGAGCGAGACAAGAAGACAGGAAAAGAGAGGAAGACAGAGAGCGAAAGCAGAAAGTGGGTCAGCTTCATGTCTTGTCAAGTCCGATGAAATTTTCCCGAGTTATTCTGGAAGTCAAAGTTGACTGATAATTCACTTTTCTACTGCTTCTTTTTATATTTATTTTAGTCCAAGCAAAAGCCAAATTTTCTGACAAATAAAGGTGAGTCACTGGGCATCTGAAAAAGCAAAGTTGTCATAGAAAGAATTGGCTGGGTACACTGGGAAACAGGCTGCAGGTTTTATGAAACCATGTTGTCCAGGAATAGAGTTGATCTTGATAAATGTAATTGAATAGGGAAGAGCCTGTATTTCACATGAGAGAAGGGTTGGTTTGCTGCTTGTCAGTTTACCTCAAACATGTCATGCCTCTGTATATTTGTATGTCTGTGAGTGGAATAAATAACAACCTGAAGGAGAGGATGCAGCTTTAGACAAAAATAGAAAGCTCCAGACGGATGAGAACAGGACAGAGGGTGGACTCAGAAGAGAGGCAAGGGTACGTTTTAATGTGAGCCAGAGCAATGAAAAATGATAGACAAGATAAAGAAAAGGATGTGCAGTAGGGGAGACAGTGAAACAGAGGAGATATCAACGAGAAGGAGAAGGTAAAAGAGAAAGAGGTGATTAATGGAAGATAAAGAGAAGAAGGAATAAGGGAGAGGCACTGAGAGAAAGCGCCAGGAAGAGCAAGCCTGGGAGCACTGGATTGCTATGACGTTAGGCCTGAAATGACGTCAAAGCTAGCCACTCATACATCACCCTGCCAAGGAGTGGGGCGGGGCCACGGAGCGCAGGCTGCTCTGCGCTGGACCTCGAGACAGGAATGAGGCAAAGGAATATGGCAGGAAGAACGGAGGGACCAGAAGAAAGGCATTGCAAAAATAGTAGTAAAAGAAATGAAAGACAGAAAGGAAAAAATAAGGAGGATAGAAGTAAGACGGGGGAAAAATAAGAATGCCGTGACAACAAAAAAATCAAGGAAACAACAGAGTAATAATCCTAAGGAACAACGATCTTGCAAAGACCCCCATCACAACACACATTACTCAGCTCCCATTTGGAGATGACATCCTACAAATCATCCATAATCCTGCAACCCACCTTGACCTCAACCTGCCTGAATGCTCCCATATCACCCATATCCTGCCCTCCCTCCGGCTGCCTGCGGCAGTTTACATCACATTTAAAGGCTGCTGAGGGAGCCGCATCTCCATTGCCCCAGGCCACGATCCAGCCCTGCACCGTGGCTGGCACGCAGCTATTACCAGGCACTTTGCTCTACCTTCCTTGAGTCAGCATATTGTCAGCCACTCTGACTTGGCACATTTGATGATGTTTTATTATTATTAAATTTTTAATAATAGCTTTCTGAAGTGCTTCAGTGTAATGCGAAAATAATGCCCTAAATGCTTTTTACTGCATCAATTAATCAATTCTTCCTCTGACACAGTCCAGCCTCCGTATAGCCTTACAGGTTGTTGCCACAAAACCTACATTTGAACATGTTTCTTATACGTCATATTTTTTTTCTGGCTTTACAGCAGTGCAGGGATGAAAACATATCCTGTGTGTACTGTCTATACAATGCTGACATGGTTTTCTTCCTGTATGTGGGGGGGAAAAAAGCATGCTCTGGACAAAGAGGGCAGGGCTTTTTTTTTTTTTTTACGCTGAAGCAGCACACCGGTCAGTGAAATTTGAAAACATCTCAACTTGAACAAAAATGTGCTTTAAACAGGTTTTCCCAGCTGTCGCTTAGCAACAGCAGGAACAATGACCAGCATCCCACCAAGGTGCTGGTGCACGCCGCAAGGTAGAACAGCTCTCTGGACACGGGTCTTCACCCTCTGTGCTTTAGAAATGTACACACTGAAGCTCTAAAGGGGCCCTATGACTTGTTTGTGTTCATTTGTTTTCCTTTCCCCTCCTTCTGCAAGAGCTTTCAGGTAGCACCAGATACATCAATGACAGACGGAGCATGAGGAAGCAATGAGATTCATGCTCCCTCATGAATATCAGAGTCACACATGAAAAAAAAAAAAAGGACACGAGTACCGTCCTGCAATCATACTGAAACGCAAGCAAATAACACAGGAGCGCAACCCACAGGCACCAACACATCGCTATAGTACGCACAATGAAGAAAACCTAGAGTTGAGCAAACTGGTGATTAGTTTGTTTAACACAGCCCTTGTATAAATAATCTCCCTTGACACATTTGATTTATTATGCAGGCAAACAATTAAACTGTGATGGGACTGCTGAGTATTTGTCGCTGCCTCAGCTTCCACACACTCACCTTGGAAAGCCGTACGATACACGCACGGACACACACATACATCTATTACATACATCACATACACCCTGAGATTAATCTAGATGACATTCTTGACAATGGCCATTTGCTGAGGTGCACAGTTCAACGTTGTGCTCATCCACATTCATGTAAAAAATGAGGCGCGTTCGCAGAGTTTGCAGGTGGAAGGCTGATTAGGGCCCGGAAGATGCTGCGAAATGATGACTCCTCTGGCGGTTTCCGTGTCTCCATAAAGTGTGAGATGCATCATTTTATAACGACACTGTACAGTGCAAGATACAAATTTCTTGGACTAGTAAAAATGGTACACAGAACCAAACTAGCCACCATCCTCTTGAGAGCGTGCAGTCTCCCTCGCCGACCTGGGAAGATTATAGTAAAGCACAATGCTGAGATACAAAGGGCTTTGTAGCCAGTTGTGCTAGAATCCCAACTCTATTAAGAAATATGGTCTATGAATTAGTCTGGGTCAGAGCCAGCACAGGCGAGGCAGGCACAGTGGTGATGCACTGTAAAAATTGTAACCTCCCCATGCTGCAGGGATAATGTGGATTGTTGGTTCCTGGAGCATGGCCAGCACTGCACAGTAGTAGGGTGTTAATAACCCAGGACATCGTATAATTTTAGCAGGACAACTTCACACTAAGCTACTGTACGGCCACTCCGAGGCAAATATCTGAAAAGAGAGGAGAGAGGACGGAATGAAAGCGGAGAAAGAGGTTTGGAAATTCACTGGCTGTAGGGAATGAAGGCACGGATGAGAAACGGAAGGGTGGGAGCAGAGAAGGAGTGAGGATGAGATAGAAGGGAAGCAGGGAGGGTAAAGGGCTAAACTATGCGGGAACAAACGTAGAGTCAGCAGAACAGCTTGTGGCCAAACCTTTCTGCAAAAGCACGCATAGCGTAGAAGCAAAAATGAGAGATGGTGAAAAAAATGAGAGGAAGAGGTGAAATCGAAAGAGACAGAAGGAAGAAAGACTGTGACAGAAGATACTGAGGGAAGTGAAAGAGCTCACGACAGAGGGAGCGATACTATATGAATGGAAAAGAGATATATTCAGTTTGTGTATGGAAAACCTGTGCATTTCTATACCCTGAAAACCTTGGATAGGAAAGACATCTACTGCAACTGTCAAACTGTTTGCGTGACAGACGGCGGCTTAACAGAAATCATAAATTCTGCAGTTGTGATAGCAAAGCAAAGCCAGTTAAAGGATTATGTTACAGGTGATGGTGCTAAACACAACAGTGAGGCATGAGAATGTCCCTACAGGTGACAAGGAGCTGCAGTTTCTGCTTGAAACGTGACGTTAATGTTATGTTAGCTTCTCCTGAACTGATTCTGAAAACAAGGATTGAGATTTTATCCATTTAGAGGTAGCAATGGACACATGTTTCTTACAGAAAACCAGTCTAGTGGACAATTTAATGCCAAATTGATGTAAATTATCTTTCTGGATTTGAGTGAGTACAGTTCACACTGGTTTTGTGTGTATTGCTACGTGAATATCTCACACAGTGCACCTAATCAGCAAGGTACAGGATGATTATGTATTAAACATGAGTCCTCGCCTGTGGACAAGTGCAAAGACACTGGCTCTGTCTGCTGCTAACACACTAGCACTCTGAACCCCACTTGGCCAATTATAGAACTCTGGAGACTGCCCCGTAGGTCACCGGTGCAAGGATCTTATCATGACCCATGGTTACATTTTACTGTTAAGTGACATCTAACGGTCATGTGAGACAGTATCGGTCTTTTCAGCAAATGTCCCAAAAGGACGAGTTAACGTTCAAGTGACAAAGCCTGTGGTCACTTGGTCGTAGTATTTATGATTTTTTTTCTCTTTTATTATCAAAAAAAATTAATTATGATGGGATTATTGATGGATGGGTCAACAAATGTTGGACTTTAACACACGAGACCACTGTTTGTTTCCTGTTTGAAGCCGATGGTCAATGTTTAACCGTGATTATTCCATAACCATAACCACGTGGTTATTATTGTAAACATGATGACAAAGATCCTCTAACCTTAACAAAGTACTTATTAAAACCCAGCCCATGATCTTTCCCTAAACTTAACTGAGTTGTTTCTGTGCCTAAACCTAACCAAACCTTTATCTTTAACAGTTTAACAGTTTAATCACTTTACCTCTCGCTACCTGTAGGGGGGTTAATTCAGAAAACGCGCCTATGGGTTGAATCAGAGGACCGATAACATATCTGGTCATTTGGGTTTGGAGGACTTGTTGGAACTCCACTACATCAAATCTGCCGTCGGTGATTTCCAACTTTGCTCTAGTTTCAAGATTAATTCGCAACGGCAGGTGACTCTTACAGCCATGAGTATGCGTCTGTGTCTGTGAGTAACATTCAGAGGGGGAAGACCTTCAAAAGTTGGCAATACAACCAAAGGTATTGGTAATGTGCTGGAAACAATAACAGACATCATCTATCACATAGCAAAGGAGAATCAGTCGGTTCAGTCTGTCGCCTCTGGAGCCACGTGTTCACCTGCTGGCCTCAGATTAAATCCCATCTGAACTACTTCCCCTGTTGTCTGTCTTTCTCTGCTTTCCGATTTTCATCATCAGTCATTAGTCATGACTACGAATTGAGAAGTCAAAGAAAGAGTGAGTCAAGACTAAATGATCAGTCTAAACATATAGACCAAACATTATGTTGAAATGTAGATGTTCATCGATGCTGAGATTCAACTCGGATGCTAAAGAGGGCTCTGTAACTACTGTATTACTGGCAACCAGGAACCCCCTTTGTTCAGCTGTTTAATGTTAACCTGCATCAACTGATTTTCTAGCGACTTGGGAGGGGCAGGAAGCAGGAAGCTTGAAACACTGACAGATTATCCCCTCTTAAATTGATTAAGCTAATGTGTTCGCAAAGACTGGCTTATTACCCATCCAGTATATACAGAGCAACATTAGCATTCATTTGGCAACGCCTCTCTGGTGTGTTTTATGATAACCGGATAAAATCCACACGCAATCAGGAAATCTTCTGGTTATATTTCCTAAGAAACTCATCTAATACTGACAATTGCACTCACTATACTGCAAATATCTCCTTACTGGCAACAAAACATCATGTACCTCATTAATAAAATAATTCACAACTGTGTCAATCTCAAGACTCAATGGGGAAGACATTCATTTATATTAATATAAAAAGCTTCTAAGTTTAGGTCTAGATTGGCATGGCTTTTCATTTGTGTATGTAGCTCTAATTTATTATGTAACAAGCGAAATCTATGATATAAATGAAACATGAGCCACGTCACAGGCAGGTTTCCAAAGGGATACTTGTAAATCCTTTGCACACGGAGCTCATTGCTCTTTATCACTTCACACATTCAGCCCACTGTTGTCACTGGATTGCATATACTGAACTATGCAAACAAGTGTTCAATCCATAAACAAACTATCAGACAGTCCAAACAACAGGGTGTCTAATGCCAGCAGGGCCAGAGAGAGGAGTAGGTACAAAATTCTCCTTGACAGCTGATCAATTTTACCACGTAAACATAATGTTCTCCAGTGATACATGCTCGTTATTGGATATGGAGGATGGGGAGGGTGAGGACGCATTAAAAGGACAGATCCAGATTAAATGCTTGTGTTGTATATATATAAGATATAAACATAATCATTTTCTCTGACACGCAAGGCTTTCATCCTCCACCCGGTTACTATCAGTGTCTGCCCTTCACATCTGAGAAATTAAGGACTGAGAGAAAAGATACAAAAAGGCTGAGGGCTAGAAAAAAAAAAAAGGGAGAGAAAAGTAAAACAGTTTCAAAGACAAAGCCCAAGTGGACATTTAAATGGACAACGGGGAGAATAATTTACACAGAAACATGGTTTTGCTATATACAGAGAGAGAAGATGGAGAAAAAGAAGGAAAGAGAGATGGGGAGGAAGACACCAGCAACTGTAGGACCAGAAGTCTGTGACTGTGTTTCCTCCTGTCTGATGAATAATGGATGTGGCGAATGGGAGCCGGCATATGCATTTAGATGGCTTTATGTATTACCCTCTCAAAGTGGTAGGTAGGAAAATGTTCTATTAGAATGTGACTTAAAGCCAAATTAACCTTTAACACATTCACACTGAGATCATGTGTCTTTGTTTTAATACAAGCTCCAAAGGCCATGAAATGCATCCTGACTGAGGAGCTTTCTCCTATTAAGCTAATTAGAACAGTGCCAGGTACTGTACTGTACTGTACTGTACATTGGCAGGTGTAGTTGGTTAGATAGTGGGAAAGTGGAGCATCATTTACAAAACTGAAAACTTTGTACAAACCAATACAGCCATTAAGCCTGTTCCTGGAGCTATCCTTGCCATATTCCCTACACTATCCCAAAGCAATCAAAGTGTACTGTGTGTGTGTGTGTGTGTGTGTGTGTGTGTGTGTGTGTGTGTGTGTGTGTGTGTGTGTGTGTGTGTGTGTGTGTGTGTGTGTGTGTGTGTGTGTGTGTTGTCTTGTTCCCTCCTCCCTCCCCCTCTCCCGACACAAGGGCGCACACACACATATGCACCCTCTGGCACTGATATCAAACAAATCTTTTCAAACAGTAGGACCACAGGAGATTAGCGATTGCTGGCCTCAATATGTGTCAATGTGCCAACCAGTGCAGAGCCAGGCCCGGCTTTCAAGGACAGGTGCCTGTGAGATGCCATAGCAGCAAGAGTAAATATGTTTCCAGCCTAGTAACACTTGACTGACTGCATACTCACACCTCAGAAAACCTGGTAGGTGTGTGTGTGTGTAAGAGATCGACTGCTAAACAAAAAAATCATTGCTCAGAAATGGCATGAGAGGGAGAGAACGGGATAGAGTGTGTCTTTGTAGATCGGGTCCAGGCAGATGTAGTCAGATTTAGTGCCTTATACTGCATGTTACTCAGACACAAACACACACGAAGTCAGATGAAGTGTTTGTATAGTTAGAGAGGTCAAATGACAGACGGACTCACCTAGTGGAGGAAAACCGACGCAAGAGTCAGAAAAAAGCTTACTGGATTTCTGATTTCTGTATACATACTTTATACAAGAAAATAAAGAAATATCACTCCGATGGCTTTAAAGACCTATAACGCTGGCATCTATAGGTATATTGAGACTGATGGATTGGGTTATCTATACAGCGCTGCCTGTTGGCATGAATTTTGTTGTGTCTGCTTTAGGACTAATTAGACACATCGTTGGTACATTGTATAGTTGTCACTTTGCCAACAGCACAGTGGAGAAGGGCATCTTGCCAAGAATGTCATGCAGCATATAAAATATTAATCGGAGAGCTGTCCTTTGCTCTTTGATTAATGCCAGACAGAGGGCCAAGTATCCCCAGCACTGAGCTGGAGGCTGCCAGTGAACTAGCATGCACATGCACATGTACACACAGGGAAATAGAAGCGTTGCTACGCTGCAATTTGTGATGCATCTGCATTTTACCTTCACAATGATTTGAGACACACACACGCAACACTGAGGGCAGCGGGGTGGCTTAATCAGTAGGGAAGATGTCCTTCAACTTGAGTACAAAGGCTCAAGGTTGCCTGGGTTGGTAACCGTCTGCCTTGCTGAAGTGTGACCAAGCAGCTGAATCCTTAACAGCTCTGTGGTGTTATTCTGCTAAATCTGTGCATTTACAGGTTTCAGAAAGACAAATATGGATGACCACTGCGTTAGACCAAAGGTCAAACGTTCACCAAAATCATTACAAATCACCAGATTGATTTGGCATTCTAATATTTCCCCTCAATCTGTTGAACAAAAAGACATTTTTCCTGTTTTAGGCCACAATAGCTGATCAAAATACCTCTAGTAAATGGAATTAAAATCCTGACCCTGACCAGGACAAGTGGCTTAAAAATGGATGGATGAATATGAGAGTGCATGAGGGAAATTCTAACACTTTTAAAGCATGAAAATCCTTTTCAGACTGCCACAGGGATCAAAAAGTATTATTTCATTAGTTGAATTAGTATTAAACATAGTACATCTTAGATGTTGCCTTGATATTGCAAATACAAGTCATTAAACTATAAAATATCAGACTATTGTGTTGTAATGATGGAAATTATTTCAGTTGATTAACACACACACACACACACACACACACACACACACACACACACACACACACACACACACACACACACACACACACACACACACACACACACACACACACACAGCAGTATGGCAGGGGAGCAGACTGGCTAGATAGCAGAGAAACAGAGTGACCGTGGATTAATGTAGGTGATGCATTAGATTGGATTAAATAATTTGGGGCTCCAGAGAGGAAGTTATTCTGTCTGAATGAAGGGATTAATATAAAGAACACACATTCACACAGACGAACACACCGTGCACTTAATTAAACAACAGCACTTTGATGACTCACATGTCCATCTGTGCACCAGAAAAAAAGAGCGCCAATGACACACACATAAATACCACGGTACATGGCTGTGCGTTACCTTATTTCTGTAGTGCCAGGGATTATAACAGAGAATTTCAGAAAGAAGAGAGCGGATGGAGAAGACACACACACACACACACACGCAAACATAATCACATCATACACTATATGCAGGCCTTCGGGGGGAGGGGTCTAGACTGAGTGCATAGTGCAACAAAGGCAGTTACATAAGTCAAGAGGATTGTCCCTGTTTATGAGTGCGTGTATGTGTGTGTTTATAGACATGTGTTGTGCAGTGTGGAGGGCACACAGGCCAGGATGGATTCTGTTCATCGCTATGTGTCCAGCAAAGTGCCTATAGTGTGTGGAGGACAAGAAAAAGTGCAAAGGAGTGAAAGCACGAAAGATTGTCTTTCTCGCTCTGCTGCTAATCCCCTGTCGCCTCTCCGCCTCTCTCGCTCATACCATCTCTGTCATTTTTATCTCTATCGCCTCTCTGTCTGATCTCTCTCTTCATATCTCCTCCTCCCTTTTATTCCATTGCTCTTCCAGGAGGTCTGCTAGGTAACCCGACCATGACAGCTGTTATTCAACAAACACATGCATTCATACACACACACACACACACGGACTGTAGCTGCCCCGCAGTTTGCCTCAGGACATTGGAAATAGATGACTCGTAATAAAGTGATCCCTATGTGTTGGCACCTCACTGGTACTGTTCTTTGAAACAGGTGTCAGAGCACATGTGCACCTGAGTTCGCCTGTGTGTATATTCGCAGCATGTATCAGTCTTATCTTCTCTTTCCGGGCATTATCAATCCCAGAATTCCCGTGAGGGCTAAAGACACTTACATGGTAGCAATTTTATTTCCCCATGTCTGTCCTAAGATGGAGCAAGAAGAACGAGTCAAGTCAAAATGTATTTACAAGGTGAATTTCAAAATAAATGAATTAATCAAAGTTCTACACAAAGCTATTAAAAAACAAGCCAGTTAATTTTCTGTGATAATTTCTACAGCATTTAAAAAACTACACCTTAAAGGTGCTATATGCGATTTTTGCTATCTCTACTTCGCCAACGTTAGCATTACTTACCAGTCTAGAAGAAACATTGCGAGTTCAGCATCAAACTTCATTCTTTTACTTGCCAAGAGCTGTCTCCAGTGGTGGAAAGCAACGCCAATGTTGACTCTTGTTAACATTGGTGTTGTTCTATTTCTATCACTTCTATTTCTATCACTTCTTGTCCTCTACTGAAGGTAGCATGCTAACCAGCTAGCCCAGGCCTGTCCTGTCTCGTAATATCACTTTGCAGAAGTGAGTCACTGCATCTAGTTTGCCCTCAGTCCAACATGAGAAGATGAAGAAGTAGTGCTGCCCAGAGGGCGTATTCTAACCTCTTGTCTAGCAATCGCTATGATGGCTGAAGCTTTTGGCAAGTAAACAGCTGTTAATGCTGATGTCGACTATGTAGCGATAGCAAAAACTTACATATAGCACCTTTAAACAGTTATGGGTTGTATTAGATTGCATTAAACTTCATATATGCAAATTAAATGAGGTGAACAAAATACTGAAAATCATTTTTTATTATACAAATTTAGCAGAAAGTATGGACATCTTACAAAATGCAAAGGACTGGGTCAATACATTAACAACTTAACTTATAGTCTCAACAAAAGGGAAAATTTTAAGTCAAGGTGTATCAATTGCAGAGCTATTGTATTACAGTTTAAAAAACAAACTTTTAATTATGGCACTACTGAAAGGATTTGCTTATGCTTAGTTGCCTATGCATTTCAAAAGTACCGGGATCATTCACAATCTACCTATATTTAAATGTATTTCAAAAATTTGTTAGTTCACTGTCAAAATGTTTAGTCCATATTAGTGTATTTCATAAATGATAGGTTACAATTGTATACAACTGAAATACACATTGAGTTGAGGCAACTGCAACAATTCCAAAATCTGCTATGTTTCATCATCTCCCATTCTTTGCAGAGTTGAATCACATAGTTAATATGCTTTTAGGTAGGACATTCTGCTCCTGGTCTAAAAGTATTACTTCTTTCCACACTGCAGTAAAACATGCAATTGCTTAAGGCTGTGGTGCAGCAACAGTCAATTGCATGTGGGGGAAAAACGCCAGTCAAATGACGGTTGATCGTGGTTTCAACAATCTAGTCGTGCTGTATTTCAAAAGGGGTGCACACAGTTATGCATGATAACTAATTTCAAATTCAACTAATCTATTTGCCCTCTGCAGTCAAAGAACAAAGTCAGATAAGGATTAAAAGATCATACTATGTACTGTCTAACACTATATTAGCCTGGATTAATTAAAGCTGCAATGCAAATTTTTCTGCCTATTCTTTACAGTAAAGATGATGGCACATCTAGTATCATGCTTCTTTCATCTTATTGTTGTTGTTATTATGCAGTGATGATGATATATTTATTAGAAAAAAATAGATTTCAGCTGCAGAATCAGTATATGTCTAACAGGACCAAGATGGAAGACATTTCTCACACCCAAAAACCACAAAATGTGAAAACTGGGTCTAAAATCTTTTTAAATGTTTGGTTGCATGTGATTAGTCTCCTATACTATTTTGTACAATTCCCAGATTTCTTAAGCTGTCATAAAGTATCAAATGAATTTTTGCAGAGATGCAGAAGAGCCATGGAAGCATTAATAGAGAGACCTCTAGGAATTTGAGCCCCACAGGTTTCATTCAAAATCATTCGGGGACTGTGTCTGAGGCGTAAGACCCTGCATCACAGTGTCCAAATCACTGTTAGCAGACAAAACGATTTAAAGACACAAATGGAAACACACTCATGTACAACCCTATGCATATGCTGACTGAGGCTTACACACGTACACGGACAACTGACCAAAAGTGCTTCTCACCGGGATCTTCTCTACATACGGGCACTCAAGCTACCTCAATCATGCAGGACACCCGCAAAACCCACATATAGATGTGCACACACACACACAAACATGCATACAGTAAATGCACACACACGCAGAACACAGCCTGCCACAATGGCCTTAGCCATTAAAAATGCATGGCACTGCAGCAACAGTTTCTAAAATTGAGCACCAGGGCCAGCTGCTAGTCGGCACACTGAGAACTGCCTACCGAGAGAAAGATGGAATGTGAAATCGCTCCCACAATGTCATTTTATTTTATTTAACAGCATTTTATTTGTCATTAGACATTATAAAAACACTTGTACTGTTAAGTATACAGTATAGCCAGTCAAAGACAGTCCTTGCTTCATTGTCTCTGACTTAACAGTCAGGGAGGGGATAACAGCCTGCGTTATCTCTCTGGATGCTAATATTTACAGGTCTGCGGCAGTGCAAGGGAGGGTTAATGTGCTAACCATTGTCCTCGCTCATCATGTTATCAGCATTGACACCCGCATCTAATGTGAAAGCAAAAGCGTTGCCAAGCACCAGAGAGGAAGAGAAATCAGGCCAATAGACCCCAATCGAGGCTTAATGGGGGCCTAGTGGCGCGGCTAGCCGAGACCTTTCGCACTGCCTGTTCATCATTCACTCCCGCTGGTGTCTGGGAGATGGCAAAGGCTTCTGGCTTATCAAACAAATTAGCCGCTTCATCACTGAAATGAAAGCAGTGATGCAAAAGCTGCAAGGTTGTCCTTTCCTTCACAGGCTGCCCTTGTTATGAATCAAGGAAGCAAAATGCATAAAGAAAGGACCCTCCTTCGACGGCTTGGCGGAGACAGGGGGGTCCGCAGCGCACTGTGCGCTGGGTGAGAAATGGTGGGCGTCTCCCACCTCCTAGGGGTCTGACACTTCTGCTCATACAGTGGGCAAAAAAACAAAAACAACATGTGGTGGCTTCTGCTTGGACAGCGCTCATGTACAGTTGGGTCAGGAGCCAATTGTTGCCCGTCCAATCACTGCAAACCCCACCCACACAACACCGGGGATCTGAGTCACAGAGCTGTATGGCTGCGACCACTCTGGCTCCACTCCATATGCAGACACTCCCACAGTACACTTTATCTCCTTCTAATTTCTCTACCTCCTCTTCACTTTTCTAAACTTAGATGCAACTTCGTCAGTCTGCAGTGATTTCATCCCTCCACTCCTCTTGTTGCTTTTCTTCCTGTTTCCTATAGCTGCAGGGATTCAGGCCTGGTTGTACGGCGCTGAATGACAAACCAAGGACATGTCTGCAGCACTTTTAGGTGTTTGTATCTTTACAGCTTTGCACCGTGTTGATGCTACTCCAGAAATCTCTGGTCTCGCGTAAGAAAACCACGGCATACATCCCTCCTGCTGATTCTGCTAACTCCTACCCTGGATGATACTAAAGCAAACAGACACAATGTACTGTAGTGCTGTGTCCCTACATAAACATAAGTGTAACTCCTGCCTATTCTCCCCCATCCTCCTTATTCTCCATACGTCCCCTCAGGTCTTGAAATGTCTGTCTCAACCCCTTTGCCCCTCCCCCACCGTTCCCACATTTCACATCACAACATAATCCACATTCTGCTTCAATCAGACGGAAAAGTACAAAGAGCCCCTCGGCCAGTCACGTTCCACACACAGACATGTATGCTGGACATAAACAGCCTCACACACACTTAAATACAAGCCTGTATCACACACACCAACAGGCTGAGAGCTGAGGAGGGGGGGGGGGGGGGGGGCTGCACGCATGACAGCCATGCGGCAGGGAATTACATCCTGACTCATCACGTCATGCAACACATGTGTGTCTTCCTCACAGGCACTCAGCATGACAGCATAATGAAGGGCAGCCTACAGAGGAGCAACAGGGGGGTAAATATCATCGCAGCTACCAGCAGGGCGGAGGAAAGGAAACGTCAAGATTTGCGTAGCTCTTATTGACAAGCAAAGGCTGTGCCAAGTCCTGGGCAGAATCACAGCCTCGGTCAGCTAAAGCTGGTCTAGGACAATGGCTTTACTCAAGCAAAGTCCATTACAAATATTGCCATCTATTGAGGCTGGCAGCAGTGGGGCTTAAATCACTGAATGGATACTTGGAACTCTCTCTCTTCAGCTGAATAAAATTTCCAACATTTGTTCGTGATTCCAATGTCAACAACAGGAAGAAGTACAGAAACACTACGGGCCTATGATGGGCTGTCAGTCGAGGGAGACAAAATAAATGGCAGATCTCGGAGTGAGGCTGTGATCAAAGTGAGTTCATCTGTATTTACACCAAAAATCATCATTTGTGGGTTCAGCTCAGCACACACACACTTCGTCCTCAACAAGCACTGTGGTTAAAGCTGCTTCAAGCACCATGATGTTCCACTTTGTTTACTGACACATGAAATATTTCTTAAAAAATTGAATTATATAACAACCTCACAAGATGAATCACTGTTCCTCTCCGAGTTGAACCGGACGAACTTGGAGAATTTGAAATTTACATTGTTTAAATCTGTAGTTACAGGGTTTTTTGGCTATTAAGGCGCAGCAGAAACAAGTTTTAAAAACAACAATAACATATTATCCCTTTTAAGTTAATATGCCAAACATGTTAGCAAATAGTTTCTTCTTTACACATCTAGCAGTTAAGAAGCAACATTAATATGCATTAAGAATCGTGTTTGTGTCCATCTAATGCAAGTCCAACTCCAACTCACTCTCCTTTTAACTCTATTTTGCTATCCACAAACTCCTCAGGGAAATATCTGGGTTTTTAGCTGCTAAATGTTCCACTATGTTCACAGGCTAGTTGCTAACTATATCTGTCTGCTGGACAGATAGTGCATAGGGGGGGTTTGGAGGTTACACTGAAAACTGTTACCTGCGCACGAGGCCACGGGCGCATGCACCACACGTGCAGGGGGGATGACGTGATACACATTCCTGCCAATGGTTTCACACTCTTCCCCTGACTTACCAGTGGTAGTAATGTGCCATGAAACACAGCAATGCACCAGCAAAGACAGCAGAAGATGACTGATTGCTAGTAAAAATGGATATAAAAAATGCAGTTTCAAACTCTTGAGAAAAAATGGGCTTGCAAATGTTTTATGAGGAGGGAAATTCATTAATCACATCTGTTGGACTTTGAGGATGCACACAGCGCGTTTTGGTGAATAAAGCTGAACATAAACTAACTTTTGTTTGTTTACAAGAAAACTCCACAGGGCATCTTTGATATAAAATATCTATTATAGAAGCTTTAAAGAGTAGTTAACACGTTCATAAAAGCCATACATGGAGAATTCTACCAGAAGTATAAATGTCAGATTATAATTCTAGATGCGCTCGCCTGGTTGGACTCCACCCAGTTTCATGACATCATACCAAAGGTTTCTGGGTAGTTCTACCCAATTTGGCAAAAAAAATGTTTATTCCCTCGACTGGTAGCGGACAGATTCGGCTCTTCGTGTTGTTAGCAAGCCATCCGGTAGTCCGACTGATATAGCCTAGCATAGAACCACAACCCCCGACGTGCCCCACTCCCCAACCCTCCCGATTTTCAAATGTGTATAGAGGGCAGAGACAGGTTGAAGCGCAGTGTTTGACTATTCTTAAAATGCCATTTCAGAGGCCTTTCCACCTTGGTGAAAAATATTTTTGTGAGGAGAACACATTCATGAGTTGAACAAATGACTGTGCCAAATATTATCTTAAGGTAAATGTCATAAGCCCTTTACAAATGTAAACACTAGCTAGCATTTATTGTGCCACAAGGAGTATGTACCGCAAGCAGGGCAGTCTTTCTCTCTGCTTGAGGGGATTTAGTGCAGTTAAAACAATAACAAGTGAAATATCTAGTTATGGTATGTATTCCATAACATGCCTATAAGCAACATTAACCACATGGCCTCACTGGCAGTCTAGGCTTGTTAGATACAGCAGACAGAGACACTAATATCCTCCAGCTGAAGCTGGTTTAGTTGAGTACGTAGAAATTAGCTTTTCGCAAAGAATGTAAAAAAGCATGAAATAGAACGGTCAGACTCAAATTGTGTAATACGAGGTCTGGGACTTACACTTTAAAGCAATAAAGCTATAGACTAATTTCTGTGTGTGTGTCTGCCATAAGAGATGGTTCACCTGGATCCACCTTTTACTGGATGTAAAGGCCTTGCTGGGTTAACTACACATAAATATTGAGACACGGGAAAGGACACACAGTCACTGTATGTATGCAGCTAAAGTCACATACAGCTCTGTCTGTGTCTGCAATAGCCTTGGCACACACATACACCCACATCTCAACACACGCAAATGCAGTGACAGGCAATTCCTCAAGGTCTGGTACCTTGGGAACCTCTCTGTCTTCCCTCCTCTCTGTGTGTGACTGTGTGTTCTCAGCTCTGTGTGTGTGTGTGTGTGTGTGTGTGTGTGTGTGTGTGTGTGTGTGTGTGTGTGTGTGTGTGTGTGTGTGTGTGTGTGTGTGTGTTCGTGTGTGTGTGTGTGTGTGTGTGTGTGTGCGTGCGTACGTTTGTGTGTAGAGGACCTTGCAGACAGAGACTGAGTGTCTAGATTTTAGAAAGGTCATAACCAACCATTTACACAGCCCATGGCCATTAGGTGCTCACGGTTCATCACCTGCACTCCTTCAAAACAGAAGAGTCTCCGTCTCTCAACACACCTGTTCGACCACAAACACACCACAGCTCAGAAAAAGGTTGTTGCAGTGTATACCGGACTGACACAGTATCAAGCGGCACGAAGTATCACATCAAACCACACTGTAAATGACATCTTGATGAGCAGAAAAGAATTGGAGTGCTAGATAGCGCAGTTCTAAGGCAATGGTGCGGACTGGCAGACTAAGGACATCTTCCACTAATGTGTTGTGTCATTAAAGTAAGTGCAGAAACAATTAGTCATTGAGGTATCGGTCAATTAACTGAAAATGAATCAACAACAATTCTGATAATCGATTAATCACTTAAGTCATTTATCAAGGAGAAAGGCCAGACAGTTGCTGGTTCCAGGGTCCAAAATGTGAGGATTTGCTGCTTTTCTCTGTTTTATATTATTACCTCCACCAAGGAGGTTATGTTTTCACCCGTGTCTGTTTGTTGGTTTGTTCGTTGGTTTGTTTGTCAGCAGGATTCCAAAAAAAACTACTGCACAAAACTTGGTGGAGGGATGGGGAATGGGCCAGGGAGAAGCCCATTAAATTTTTGTGCTGATCCAGTTAAAGGGGCGGCTAACGGAATTTTTTATCACTTTCCTCAACTTTGCTAGCTAGGGCGTTTTCCACCTTGTCGGAGGACTAAGTGCCAGTCTAGTTAATTATTTAATCAAAAACAAATCAATAGATTAATCAATAAAGATAAGAAATAAATATTAGATGAAGCCCTAATTATGATTATTATGACTTTTCAATAGCATATTGTGAGCTATTTCTATATAATGTCTCCAGCACGACCTTATCTGTAAACAATGTCCTCTCACCTCTCGTCTTACTATGTAGCCAGATAGTTGGGAAACAGAAAATACGACTACGTAGATGAGGCAGTATTCAAACAGAGGTCAACAGAGGCACAGAGGTGGACTTAAACTACTGGCTTGCCTCCACTGTCAGGCGATGTCACTCTAGAGTACAAGAGATGATTAAATGTCATGGCAGCAAAGACCAGTCGATGGGAGGAGGCTAGTTCAACAACCCGTGATTCACATATAAACAGATTTTCTAGAAGATTTAAGGTTTCTTCGCTCTTTAACTACTCAGCTAATATGTATGTGGACACGCTGCACTTGCTCAAATTTTTATGCTTACAGCACCCATGGAAAGCGAGCAAACCTTTAACCCTTTTTATTCCCCAGTACGTTTGGTACAGAGTATGCCAGACATAACATCATCATGATAAAAAAAGAGCTGGATTTCAAGTACCCCTACATGTATATCATAGATGATCTGATTAGATATTGGTACGCCTCACTGCATAATATAGTGCACTACTAACCAAAAGTTCTGTAATTCTCTATCTTGTGAGGTTAATATTAATATCACCTATATGTTACATGGTAGATAAGAGAGAAATGCTTGCTAATTAATTATACTTAACTGCAAGTAGTGAACATTAAATACGCAATAACCTCTTGCCACATAAGACTCTGTATGTTTCGGTATTGTACTTTGGACAGGAAGGGTTACAAAAACAAATGATAAGAGAACATATGAAACATTAAAATAGGGAGGGAGCAGAGCCCCCCGAGACAGAATGGAAGATTACCTACAGTAGCTAGACAAAAATAATGAGCTGCACAGAATCAGCAGGGGGACCGGGAGCACAAAAAGTCAGTAAATCCCATTAGAAAAATACTACAATCCTAAAAGAACTGAAACAATTATATCCTTAGGAATGTGAATTGTAAAAACGAGATTTTAAAAAAGGCAACATGCACGGTACGACAGGAGATTAGGTAAGAGAAAGAAAGAGGGAGGAATAGTTCACAGTTATTTCAACAGTGCAGCCCTGTGGGGACCTGGAGGTCACATGAAGGGCAGGGAGAAAAGCGAGACGACAAAATCTTTGTGCTTCACAGCATTCTGTACACCAGTCCTCTTACAAGCACCACAGGGACAGTGCCAACCTGACAGCATAAGTTAGATTCAACCACGCCACACACTAAAGATTTTCTTTCATTTTTAGCTTATTTTTAGCTCCTTGAAATGCAGTATTTTTCGTACAGTCAAGGAGAAGCCTTTGATTCAGTCAGGTCACCTTGAGAATAAAGTTATGACATTTTCTTACACAAAACTATGTCATACTTTGTATTTCAGTTCTTTCGCTCGACAGCAGGATACGTGGGAAGCTTCAGTCCAAGACCTGTGCACGAACTCGTGCTTACAGACCAGATGTCACTTCTCAACAATCCCCGAGCGCACACTGTGTATACTGGAGGTAACTGAAAGACATCACGTTCTCACTCAACCTCAAAAATGTATTACATTGATCTCATACGGCTAGTTCTCTGCCCCTGCCATGTAAGATTTGCTACATGACAGTGACGTTTCACTGAGACACTAGATTTACAGCACGTATGATGAAGTGATATTCATATCACTGTACAGGCAAGGGCTATCGGTCCATGCTATCATCTGCTCCGGGCATGTGTGGCAACAACTTGTGCTCAGTGAACTGCTCAACACTGCCTTATTTACAGACAAAGGGCAACTTTGATCATTTGTTTTAGTTTTGACAGCTGTAATAAAATTTCCAGTAATATGCTCTGAGAAGTACTAGCATTTACTCTACAGGGAGTTTAAGAAAGTGTCATGGCAATTAAAGCCTCACACTTACAGATGAACCGCAATATGTAATCAATAGGAGGCATAGTGTTACCACATACTGTGTACATATACCATAACTCTTGCATCAGACGCTTTTGCACTATGACACCAAACGCATCCAATTGAGTGCGAAGGCTCATTTACAGCGGGAACTTGACTCTCGATGATGAGGGACCTCTGTGCCACGGGGACTGGACGGTGGTCAAACCCTTTGGTCATGAGAGCGCTGTTGCAGTAGA
Organism: Xiphias gladius; assembly: GCF_016859285.1. Classification (NCBI taxonomy): domain Eukaryota; kingdom Metazoa; phylum Chordata; class Actinopteri; order Istiophoriformes; family Xiphiidae; genus Xiphias; species Xiphias gladius. The sequence goes on along the minus strand of NC_053403.1, from coordinate 11,594,628 downwards.
GGAGCATATTAACCTGGACTAATATGAGTGCAAATCAATACAGTAGGAACATGACCCTCAAAAGTGCCCCCAGCAGTGCTGAAAAAGCAGTTGTTTGAAGTAAATCCTGGCATAAATTACAGCAGGCTGACAGAACTATGTGTCCCTGGTTGTCACTCTGTGCAAGGCCGAAGGCTGCAGTTAGTCTGTTTCCAAGAATGCGACACCCAAGATGGTTACGTTGGAGCTAAAATCTCAATTCACTGTCAAATCACGATCCTTGTCAGTACCAATGTCAGTACTTCTAAATAATAAAAAGGATAATTCCGGTTTATTGTAACTTGGGTCTTATTTTCATAGATTCTGCCATTTTTTTTTAACTTTATTTGTTATGATAATCTGGGATCAAGGCAACATTGTTAGATGATGATCCGACAGGATGTAAACAAGTCATCAGTTTAACCAGATTGTCTACACAAGCTGAAAGCGAACAAACTTTGCGCAAACTAAAATATGGTAACTACTGGCCTGGTTCCACAACTCTAAATTGTTGCCTGCATCTTCAATTGGTTCGGCAATTCATACAAACAGTCAACCAATCACAGCTTTGTGGGCAGGATTAAAACTGTCAACGTCATCTTCCGACATAGCTTGCTAGATACCTAGCTTCATCCATGAAAAACAACAGCAGAAAAACAAAACACAAACATGAATCAGATTATCATAGCTGCACAGGCAAGTCAACTTACACTTAAACTCTAAACTTCTTTGAGTTAACCACTTACAACAACCGTTAACACAGCTTCCGTTGAAAACTACATCAGCTGGTCACTTGCTACTGATTGCTTAAGGCAAAACAAACAATGTCAGGCCGAACGAATGAAGTGAAATGGCAGTTCAGTCTGATTATCAGGGTCGGTAAATATGGCAGTTCAAAGATGAACCAGGGCCAGGTGAACCAGTGTGGGGGATAGTTTTACTGTTTCGCCTTCATTATCTCATTTGACCAACCTAAGGGGTTTGTTTACAACCTGTCTGATCGCCTTGCTCATTATTCGCCATGCTGTGACCATGGAAACTCAGCTAAGTTCGTCCACCGCTCACAGCTGAAAGTTCTCGTGTTTACCGTCAGCTGACACAGGCAGCTCCGGTATGCGCGCTTCCTCGCTTCCACCGCCAAGTTAATTACCACTATTGAAAAGTCTCACAGCTTTTAACAACTTCTAACTGAAAGGCATACACGTCTGTATAACCATGCCTACAGAACTGCAGCACCCATCGTCAGGTCTGTCAAGTTTGAAAGTAATTTTAGTTATTTTGTGTTTACTTTCAATTAATACTAACTAATTGGCGCTTCAAAACATTATGACTAGCAATCCCAGAGCGGCAAACACAAGATTATTTGCCTCATCAAAACACTGTAGCCTCACCCGTCCACAAGCAGACAGAATAGAGCCAGCCATCAACCAGTGCAGTAAGTACGCCCTCTGAGTGTATGTGTGCAAATCTGAACCCATTTATTCTCTCCAGCCCACATGACACTGTGTATTTACGATGAGCCACCCAAGCGTTGCTTGCCGTCTGTTGGGAATAATTAATGCACAGGTTGGTGACCTCTCAGGCATTGCTGCTCTGTATCACACACGCACGCGCTACTCCAAAGCTTGCTCTCCATTGTTTTTGTGTATAGACTGATGAGAAATACGGGAAAATCAAACAGCACAGTGATTTTTAAACGCGAAGTCTTTCCTGTGTATCAAACTCCCAAGAAATGATGTGTGTATCTTTGGTTAAGAGATCCTAACTTACAAAAAGCTTTGATGATAGGGCCAAAACATACACAGTTCCAGATGACACTTATTTAGATTTCTTGACCTCCAATAACATTGCTTTCTAGTGAACAGAAATATCACATTGCTTCCTGAATTGTGATGACTCACTGGAGGAAGAAAGGGTGTATGTGTTTGTGCTTGGAGGAATTTTTTGTGCCCGTGCACTTTTCCATTAGTGAACTTGTTAAAACATAACTAACCTTCAAAGTCATATCTGTCACTTGAAAATGCAGACACACACATACAGGACTATCATTTCTGGCAAGACAGGAGCCAGCTGAGATAAGGGACAGGGAGTAAGAGGAGTAAAAGCTGGAGTTAAATGTAGACTGAATTATTGAAGAGAAGCAACATGGCAGCAAAACTTTAATCAACCGAAACACCGATGCCATTTGGCACTTGTCATGGCTAAAAGATTTAAGCAGGACCCACTGTCAGGAAATTGGACGGAGAGTAGAAGCAACTACATTGTTGTGGTACTGATGCAGCAAAATTTGTTTTCCATTTCTAAGAACCGATAGGATGCTGAGAGCCGTTGGAAAAGCATGAAAGATGAAACGTGGTACACATGGGGTCTTTGATTAAGAGTACTTCACTTCAGTGCAGATGTTCATGTGCACAAACATTCACAGTCACGCACACATGAACATGACATGAAAGTCACATCTTCGAAGCTCCCTGGTGACCTCACCATGGACTCTACTTTTAACCGTTTTTTAAAAATACCATCTGGCGACCACAAGCTGACCCCTCCAACTTTACCAACAGCTCTTTACACACGCACGCACGCAAGTACACAATTTAAGTCTCTCATCAAATGCAATAAGATGACTTAATTTCAAGTTATTCTCTCTTCTTTCTCTCCCCCCAAGCCATGTCCCATTTGTGTGAAAAGTAAAACAAGGTCAACTGGGATGAGATACTCCTCCCTCTTGACTTTGTGTGATACCTCTCCTCTTTCCCAATCCTTCATCCCCCATATGCTACTCCTAGCTAACCCGCTAACCACTGACACAGACATGATTTTTTTCCCCAGATGGCACCACAGGAGCACAGACACAACATTGCAAAGTGTATATAGTAAATGAATACATGTGCGTGTATTGATCATATACACACGTTTTGCATGCTTAAATCATCCACACATAGAACCAACGGTATACAACACAGTGGTGGCAGCAGCAGCTTAACTCCTTTGATGAGACTGTTGCTGTCTAAGTCAGCCTCGTCTTCGCTGCAGCAAGCTCCGGCACATTGCATAACTGAACGCAGACATAAACACACAACCCCGGGCCTGGTCTGCACTATAGACTGCCATCTAGAAGAATTAGCCTGCTACTGGCAACCCCACTGAGGAGAGAGCAAGAAGAGAATAAAGATGCAACAAAACAAACAGAAGAATAAATGACCAAACAAATGATCTGTGAGCTGAAAAGAAGTTACCAAAGTCTTTAGGCAATGAACTGGAAGGAGAGCTCGATGCAAACACCTTTTTCACCATTTACTATCCCTCTGTCTCTGAAGATAGTAAAGACATGCAAAAAGAACAAAACAAGCCAGTGAGTCGCTGTTAATCGCTCATTAAAGACAGAGTTTGTTCACAGAGAGAAATGTGCGTGCTAACGCTCTGTGAAGCTCTCCAGAGACTGTTAGCTAGACACTCCAACATCGACTCCTCGGCTCCAATTTCTACTTCAACACTTAAAATTATTCCCACTCAGTCGTCCAGTCCAAGAACTCACGGCTCAGTAAGGCTCTCCTGTGACTGCAGACAAAGCTTGAAGGGCAGCACAGTTACTGAGTGATTCAGAAGGAAGATTAATGATGAAGATATATCATAGTCAGTCTGTGCGAAGAAAAGCTGCACAGGGCGACTGACATACACAGCAGTTACTGCAAAGTCCGTGTGTGTGTCAGTGTGTTTGGTCAAAGTTGTCTCTGCAAACATGTGTGCACCAGTGTCGCGCCTGTGTGTGCATACGTTTGCCATTCTGCGTGTGTCACTACACATACAGTATTTGCGTGTGCCTGTCCACTAACATTTGTCTAAGTCATCTACCATCAAACGCTTGTGTGTGCGTGTGTGCATAAGTGTGAAAGCATGAATTTCTGAATTACTCAAAATTACCTTGAAATTATAAGTCTTTGTGTGAGTGTGTGTGTGTGTGTGTGTGTGTGTGTGTGTGTGTGTGTGTGTGCGTGTGTGTGTGCACCCCCATTGGTATGGGTCCTGTGCTTGCCGATGAGATAATCTGGCAGAGCAAGGAGTGACAATTTGATGTATTGATCTGCGTCTTGCTGGCTCACAGGGAGTCTCTGAGTTATAGCGCTGCCATCTTTCCTGGCCACCACCAGTAAAGAGCTGTCTCTCTGGAGAGTTGAGCCGCCACTTTGTTACACACACAGCCGCAGAACACCCAGTGCATAGACACACACGCATAAATACGTACACATACAAATGCCTAGGTTTAATAGCGGCTACCTGCCAAAATCGGCTAATAACACCCCCAGTGCCATGTTTCCTCCCAGGCAGTGAACGCTGTACTGTATGTTACATAGTGCTCTGAAAAGATTGTTAATTTCCAACCATAATATGCCTGCCTTTAACACACAAACCAAACCAGTAGGTTATTCGTTATTGCTGGTGGTTTCAAAACAAGTGCCAATGAGATATCTTGTTGTTTAAGAAATGTACACGTTCCTTATTTAACAACGTATGCCACACAGTACGTGTTGTTTAACACAGGCAGTGAACAACTTTGTACAAATTAAATATGGGCCAAAATGAACTGACTGAGAACAGGAAATATCGGACCAAAGAATAATTAAACCAGCACTTTTCACAGTCTTTGAATGCATTTTGGTTGGTACTCAGAAACTACTGACGATCCATACCTCGCCCTGCAGGTTACCAAACACTGTTCCTGCTGTAAACGAATGCATTCCTTGCCGCCTACGCAGAGAAATATAATAATCTATAATGTAATTCACACTCAAATGAGGGAAAGTGTTTCCCCTCAGATTAGGCTGTATGCTTCGGTTTATGAACTTTTTTCATCTAGAGACTGATGGAGCCCAGTTAATATCACCACCTGATGAAGGCTCATACTGTGATGTCATTACATTATATAAGTGATACATGGACGTAGCTAATAGTGTCCAAACAGCCCTATGGTCTTTGTCTGTTGTCACCCACTTTAGGATACTGCTACTATGTGTCGACAACCTGCAGCTGATGTTTAAAATCATGTGTTGTCACTGTGCCATGGTTCAACTAAAGGCCAAAGAGTCTCGCGTTGGGCGATGTAGTTTATTTGATGGTGTTGATGATGTGAAGAGGATGAAGGAGACTCCGCTGACACTGTCTTGATTGCATGTAAAGGTTTATTAAAAAGAAGAACAGCGTCAAGTCAAGCATCTGCAGATCTGCTTGTGAGAGGGTGTGAAGCCAATGAACCACTCTGAAATTCAGCCTTGGTCACCGACTCTTAAATAGGACAGTTGTTTTCCTAAAACTGTCACTCACATATGGTTTTAGTTACAAAGCATTATCTGCCTTTGGGAACTGCAAGACCCCTTCTGAGGACCTTCGATCTATGGCCTCTGAGCCATATCTCTATTTTCACACATGGTTTATATTCTACATATATGACCATACACCTCAGCGACAAGTGGCATCAGTGCAAAGACCTGAGTTCTGTCTGGTCAAGATATAAAGCACATGCAAAATGAGAAATACTGAAGGTTCCTTCGACTTCTTGCAGCCTTGCTTCTTATCACAAACACTTTCTCTCTTAACGAAAACCAAAACACCTTTGTTCATTCCACATTTCATTACACTGCATTGCTGCTTACTTTTGAAATTACACTGCTAATCCAATGGATAGCTAATATGTGCGGACTGCTTGCACAGCAAAACTTGTTTTCAATATGCTCACGACTTCTTTTTGTCGCTGGGAATTTGTGTAGAAAACAACTGAGAGCAGTGTGTGTGCGTGTGTGTGTGTGTGTGTGTGCGTGTGTGTGCGTGTGTGTGTGTGCGTATGTGTGCATGTGTGTGTACGTGTGTGTGCGTGTGTGTGTACTTGGGCATATCTGACTCGGTGCATTACCACACACAGATCAATAAGGATTGTATCTTTGGCCATTAGATCTTGAAGCAGGGGGATAGCCTGCATCTTTCACTTTTTCCTATCTAATTCCTGTCCCTGCTCTCCCTCGTCTATCGGCCTGTCCTCTCCACCGGCTCTCCCGCCAACCTCTTTCTCTATTCCCCTCTTTGCCTCCTCCAGACAACTCCGAAGGGACACTGTCATCTTCCCAGCTGGACAGTGGAGGCAGCAGCAGAGTCAGTGGTGAGCATCAAACACGGGACAGTTTTGGGGGGATCAGAGAAATGATTTGCCTTGTGGCCAGAGCGATCAGTCGTCTACTCAGAGGATTCACACACGCCCACAGACATGAACGCACATATTCACCCTCACACATGTACACATCCACACACACACCTCCTGCTCCTGCTGTAATTCTCAGTCCTCTGCCACGCTGCCAGGCTGAGGCCTTGATCTGCCACTTCCTGTAATCCTCCGTGGGAGAGGGGTGCAGCCAAATGTCTTGGCAGGCCAGCCAGGCGAACAAGCACACATACCCACAAACATACATACACACCGCTAGCCGTGAACTGCCACTAACTGCAAAAACAATAACCTGCAGGACACAGATGTGTATCAGCACAGGAGTTCCAGGACGTCTTTCCCGAAACATGCAACCTGCCAATACTTTAAACAGAACACATCATATAAAAACCCACAAGCTGCAGCATAGCAACACAAAAACTATGAATGATGAAATCTCCATTATGCCCCCTTCATCTGGTATCATTGTCATCAGATAAATAGACGGGGCTGACTAAACAGCAAATGACAGGGGAAGAGAACCAGCACCAAACAATAGGTGGATGACTCCCAACTCACCTTCCCCTGACTCCGATAAGACTCTATCTGATCTACAGCACTCCCACACGGGAGAGATCCCTCTGTTCATTCAATTTCAAAGTGACCAGCTTCAGCCAGCGGGAACCATCTGACAAGATCATTTGCCCCAAACTCAGGATAGTCTGAGGGAGAATGTGTTTTGATCTCTAAATTGTTTGGTTACGGGCTTCTTTCATGCCAAGAGTACGGCTTTTCCTTACACCGAGCTTACCCAGTCTGGAGCTCAAAGCAGTAATGTACCAGCCAGCAAGACATAAGCCCCATTAAGATCATTCACCAGTTCCCGCATCAGCCCTGACATAGTACTTCTACCAAAGGAGGGATTTCATCTCATACCGACTAATACATGTGTACCAATGACAGAATCTTTGGTAACATTTAGACATCACTAGAAAATGTGGTACATCACTATATCCTCTGTCTCTCTCAGTCTGCCTTTGAGAAGAACAAGAAAACATACTAAAAGTACCTGGACTGCCCAACGTCGTCTTCTTATAAGTCTGGTAAACATGGATCTGTAGATTTTACACTCACCCCACTCTGCCTCTGAGGGTCTCTGTTTGTATCCCCACCTTCCCAGCGCAGGTGAGCAAGACTGAGTCACAGCCATAGCTGCCAGCAGGTGGGGACGAGGGACAGCAAGGCGAACAGCTCTTCATCACACCATATTGAGTTGGCAAAGGTTGTCGGACAGGCAGGAGAACACATGGAGGACCTGTAAAAGCAGAGAAGCCTGCCACAGCCTGACACAGGCGAGCTCGCTATACGACCCCCTGCGGTGCCATTTCATCGCAAGCTGTTGTCCCCGTTTGTGTAAACGTCCTCATGCTGCAAGAAGGGTGACGCGAGCTACCGCACCCACGTACTTCAATATGTGGCTAAATGTGGACTTTCCAGTCACTTTTCTTGTGATTTTAAATGTGTGAGCAAGTGTGCGACTGTCTGGCGATGTCAGTAAAAGCAGCTAAAATCTGGAATTCAAGGGATACTGAGTTAAGCTTGTTCTTGGTCAATGGTTTAAGTATTATCTTACCATGTGACAGCATCTTGATCTTGGAATTCAAGTTTATGACAAAGACTTTATTCCTGATGCTGAAGCTCAACAACACATACAGAGCTCCGGGGGGGCTGTCAACTCTTGAACGCTACCAAAAACTCTTCAGTGCACTCTAAAAATACACTGAAACCCAATCAACTTACATCAGCATCCGACTATGGCAGACATCTGTTCACTTACCTGCTGCTGCCTCCCAGGGATGCAGCTACCCAAAGGAGCTGCCACAGGCCACACCAACCTATAACAGCTCAATCGCAACTGAAAGGATACAATCTGAGAGCTCCGCTCTGGGTGCCGATGGCCAGTATCTTCTGCACAGGGTCAAAAGCCATGGACGACGGCTGATAGGGGAAGCCATGGCGGACAGTCTGGGAGACAGGCAGAAAGATGAAAAAGAAAATGCGTTAGAGAGAATATCATTTTGCATGTCGGAGCCGGGGTGTTGTTTTGTCAGAGGATGTCACACATCTGATTTGGGTAAACAAATAGCCCAGATGGATGTGGAAAGTGTTATGAAACCAAAATGTAAAGCCTGAAATTGCACAGAAAAGAGAGAATGAAAGAAAATGAAAGATAATGTGAGTAAAATGAAAGAGAGGAACAAATGCTCTTTCCTTTACGGGTTCCCCTTTTCTTCGTGATAGGTTGATATTTGGCTTTGCTATTTAGGATCCTTTTATACTCATGGACCTATTTTGAGATTTTTCCTCTCTCATTTCTGTCTTTTAATCTCATTTTGCTTCTCTCACCGCCTCCTACATTACGACGTGATTACACTTAAGTCTGGAAATAAAGAAAACATATCAATGAGGAGCATTTGGTTCAGTTTGTTGTAGGGCCTTCTATAGGAGTGCATTACATCGTAAGGTGTTCCTGTTTTTAAGGTCACCCTCTGTATCTCTGTGTGACTGTAGCTTTATGGCACCAGTCAGCTGGTGGTGGGCTGTTGGATTTTGTTTGTTTAGCGGCAGAAGGCTAAAGCACGTTACATAAGAAGCACTCAGTGCAGCAGAGACACCTGCCTTCCTCGCAGAGAAACATCACAGCGAGTTTCTGTCCAGACAGACGGGAAGGTGCAGGAGGGAGGCTAGAGTCTTCTTCAAAGAGACTTCAATCATATGCCAGGCTGTTAATAGACATATTTAGGCTGCTGTGGCAATCAAACCTGTGATGTCTCTGCTGGACTTCCTAGCCACTAAACCACAATATCCCCTGAGCCCTCAGGTGTGTTGACTTGACTCCCGATTATGTTATCTAGTTTGCCAGTTATTACGTCAGGCACTCTAACTTATTACTTCTGGCCACTGTAAGATTATTACAGTTTTAAAAAGTCAATCTGTCTTAAACCGCGACTTCTGCACCCTATGTTGGTGTTTGGTTGGTTGTTGGTGTCTATAACACAGCCAATAGCAGCAATCGTATGACTCTTCCTTGAGGTTGACCAACAGAGGCACACAGAGACTCTGCCATGTAACACAAGATAAAAACCCATCAGTGGCTGACAACTGCACAAGCTTATATTTCAGAAAGATATAAATTATCTGACACACCTATTAGCAATTTTACAATTGAAAAATAACAAAAACCCTGAAAAGAATACACAAACTAGCCCGTTAAAATCTTGGGGGCTTAAATATGTGGGCAACAGAGTGGTGTCAATGAAAAGGCCACACCAAACCATCGGGGCGCGCTTGGGGAGATCCCGATTCAACATTATAGTGGGTTAAGATGTAGAATACACAGCATGTCAATTGCATGAGTGTTTATTGGCCACAACAATGGATGGGGTTATCCATTGTTGTGGCCAATTCAGTAAGAGGAGAGCAAGTCTTTTTTTTTTTTTTCCCCCAAACAGGCCCCCACTCTCTTCAGGCGGCGCCATCAGTCCCCAATGGATCAATGATGTGGGGTTAAAGCAGAGTGTGTGTGTGTGTGAGGGAGACAGAGCAAGAAAGAAAAAGAGTGTGCAAGGTGTGTGGGATAGAGAGAGAGTGGATGGAGAGAGCAATAAGGAGGAGGAAGACGTGGATGGAGAGACACTGTGAGGGAAAAGATATTGTGGAAGGGGGAATACACACGCACACCCGCTGACACACACATCAACCGGGAACAACCGTTTTGCTAATCCAAACCCAGCATATTATGCAAGAGGGGATCAGTTTGGCCCAACCCCTCCATATGACAGTTCATGCCAAGCGCACATACAGCAAACGGTGGTATTTTCAAAGGGGGTGATACCCTCTCTTACATCTCCCGATATAGCCACATGTTTTTAAAAAAAACAAACGTAAAAACACTACAAAACCATGCAACCAAATAGGAACTTAGTGCTGTTTATTGTCCTGTCGCCAGAGCGCTCTCGCCGTACAGTATGCGCATCGTTGGAAGGTCTGTTCTACTGAGTACCATGCCTTGCGCAAGCACAGACCGCTTCAAAGATCCTGTTTCTGGAAGGGATTCTTGCCAAACGCTTAGCAAAAAAAAAAAAAAAACCGTCAACCAGCAGGGAGTCGTTATAGTTTAGAGGAAGAGTACAGAGCAAAATGCCTTGCCCATTAATTCATTTATTGAGGAGAGCTCACTTGTACCTGCAGGATCCTGAGATGGGATAAGTGCATCGCAAACAATAATAGAATAGCACAAATCTGTGATGAATTCAGCTCTAGAGCAAAATCCCCAGTCTCACCCACCTTGCAGAGCTGGAAATGCTCGGACTGGAGGGTCTCCTGGATCAGATGGTTCTCCTGTGGCCCCACTTGGACAGACGGGGTGGAGGAGGACGCCTCTTTCAAGCCGTCCAGCACCTTCCTGATGTTGAACTTCTTCATTTTCAGACTACAGAGCACAGAATTGAGATCACCCGCAAAAGATACAGGGGATAGCCACTTTGTCTCTCTCTCTCTCTCTCTCTCTCACACAGACACACACACACACACACACACACACACACACACAACCACACTCGCTACCTCTTCTGATTTCCTCTACAAATCTCACATTTTAGTGCTTGTTTTTTAGCGCAGTCTCCATGCCGGACAGGCTCTGGCGCGCGCTGCTCGGGTCGCCTCCTGACGCGAGAATTTGGAGACGGGCTGCCGGGATGTCGGTGCGATTCGCTCGGAGTCCGTGCTCTGCCCCACTGCGTCTCGGTGGCTCCGCTCGTCCTCACGGCTTCCCTCCCCTCCCCTCTCGGCTGTGTGCGCCGCTCAGCCGAGGCGGAAACGCAGAGCAGCGGTGGCGGCGGCGGCGGCGGTGGTGGTGGTGGTGGTGCTGCTGCTGACGCACTTGCGCATGTCTGACAGAGCAGAGGCTTCGACACAAATCCCGCCACCTTGCCAGCTCCCACTCTCTCTCTCTCTCTTCCTTCCTTTCATCTGCCCCCCCAGCGACAACCCCCCCCCCCCCTCTCTCCCTCTCTCACGCACACATAGTAGGTCTTGCTCCACTGCACCTGGCGATGCTGGTGATGTTGGGATGCTGCAGCGTTGCGAGTGTCTATGTGGAGACCGATAGGCAGACAGACGGGGCTCAGTCCCAGTCTTTCCAGTACACCCTCGCCCTGTCCACTCTGTTTGTGTGCTTGCGTGGAAACTTCGCAGCGTTAAAGGCCCCCCCAGTGGAAGTACGCTACCCACTGTGCTTTGGGGAAACATCCCATAAATGAACTACATTTCCTTTGCACAGTATTTGTCATGGGGGGTTTCGACAAAATTTAAAGAAATGTGGCAAAATTCAAATAAAAGGGGGGGGGGGGCATCACTTCCTCCATAAACTCACTTGGTATCTGACTTATACATATGTCCAGGCCTACGGTTTTTAAAAAGGCCTATGCTAGCACACAGTATGCTGATTTGTTTCACCGTGTAAAGATTATTGCAGGGAAACAGCACGTGAAATAACCCTACAGCCGAGCAAGCGATGCGTCCGTTAGTATCCATGGTGACGATTCTTTCCTGCCCATGGTGGAGTCCCACAGTTCACCTGTTATTTCCTCCCTCCCTCTTAACGTGGAGAGAACCCTCCACAGCTGCAAGTGTGTCTTCATGCGGGAGTCGTGGGAGAAAGGCCCCGAAAATTGCGGCAACCTCACCATGCCTCCAGTGTGTCCTTAATGTACATACCTTACTGGAATGTCTGTCTGGCTGCAGACCTCTAGCTGCCGACCAAAACAACTTCTACGGTGTGTGTCTCCAAAGAAACACCATCAGCGTAATGCCTCCCCCTCCAATGAGCCTGCCTGTATGTGTTTTCATGTAGGCTGTCCTTTGTGGAGATGCAGCCGATGTAAAGAATGCATCAAGGAAATGAAGATGCTCTTGAATAAAGGGGCACAAAAAGATATGAAGAGGACCAGGGAGCAAATTATTAATTCTGTAATCGTACCAGGGAGGCTTGACAACAATTGTTTCAATACTGATTTGCATAATGAACTGAAATTGACCATACGCACCTTCCAGCCCCAACTGATATCGCCTGATCCAGAATACATTACACAGGCAAACAAAGAGGTCCTTATTAGTCAATCCTTGCATGTGTGTGAGTGAGTGAGTGATGTGGGAGGGGAGGGCTTTTGGCGACTCTGACATCAGTGATTTAATTTAGCACCATTGTGTTGGGTCCAGGCCATTCATCTGGCTGCATTGTGTATGTGTGTGTGTGTTGTATTTAGAGTCTGACTGCTGTGTTTGTGTTCTTTGATAAGGCTTTCCACTGAGGCGGCGCTGTATTCAGGGTTTTATTTTTCTTTTTGTTTGTTTGTTTTGGTTTGTTTTTTTTTGCAAAAGGCCAAAGTGCAAAGAGAGCAGGACAGAAGGAGAAGAGAGAGGGGGAAGAGACGGTTAGAGGTGTAAATCCCATCTGGACGCAAGATGATATGGTCAAAGACCAATATTTGGTCCTGATCATCTCATCATCGATACTATAATTATTGTTTCACACTGAAAATTTGAACATCAATTTCAGCAGAAAATGGAATTAAGCTCTTAGTGCAAGCAGTGCAAAAACACACTTAAGTAGCCCATACTTTACGTTATATAATCTGATTCTACCTACTGGCATGACTGTGAAGTTTCGAAATGACAGCCTGCCTGTCACTGAACTCTTACTGTCAGTACAATCACTGCCTCTTGTGACCATGTAACCAAGTTGATCTTATTTCTGGAAATCATTTTTGCAGCTGAGTCGTGGTGAATAGCGACATGTTTCCACGCAGCCTTCTCCAGAGGCCCAGCCTATCTTTTACAAGTGGTTAAAGCCTACAAAGTCACTTAAGATCTTGAACTACCGTATATCCTATGGCATGGTTAACTGAAATTCTTAGGATCAACTTTGTGGACTAATACCAACAGTGTAGAACATCCTGCCTCTGCAGGGCCTCCATTATCTATGTATTATCATTCAACACGACAACCCTGGGAAAAAATGCAAATTGAGCACAGACAGATCTCTCGGCTGTCATGCAGAAGAGCGGAGCGCTAATTCAGCGCTAATCCCAGGTCAGAGGTGAGGATGGATGAGCCAGGAGCATCTAGCATGACAGCATGACATCCATGACTGACCGTATCAAGTAGCTAGTGCATTAGTGTTATGGCCAGAAGCTTCTCTCAAATGACTGCAGTGTACACCAGCAGTGGCAAAAGTCTATTTTAGGCAACGCTGAGCTAATCAGTTAAACACAGGAGCAAAATACAATCCACCTACATCAAAGTACATCTACATGTTTTGTTTTTTTGTTTTTTTTGGATCTTAAAAAGACACACTGGCACAGGTGAGGGTAGAGTGTATCGTTGGACAGCAGATTGCAGAGTGAAGTGAAAACGCCTACCTGCACATAAAAATTTGCATATATATAACGAAGATGTTTGCATACAGATCATGAATATGCATCCACATACATCATATACATGCATCTTATTACTGTTATCTTACAGTATAGGGTTATATATATGTCCCATTATGTAAGATTGCAAATGAATTGCATTATATTCAGTTTTTTTTAATGTAATTTTTTATACTTTTGTCAATGGTTCTAAAATGACTAAACTAAACTAGACACAACTAATTTGCAGTTACATAAGCCGGCAATGCTCCAACAATGCACATATGCAGTGGGAGTAAGTGTCCCTACGCACAGACTATTCACCTCTGGTGGATTTTAGCCACTTAAAATCTTACAGATGATTTAACAGGAATAGACCCTGTCACACTCTTACACACTCAAGACCGATCCCTCCCCAGCAGCACACTGCGCCGCCCCAGAGCTCAGCATCACAGTCAACCCTGTTTGACCCCTACAGCAGCAGAGCCCCCGGGCTGTCTGGAGAAAGTGAGAAACCCAGGGGGACAACGGCAGGTCGCGGAGAGTCGGGGCGTCTGCCTGTCATGCAGAAAGACCGGAGGGACAGGGACCTTCCGCCCTCACTGACAGTTGTAGTTAATCAAGTGAATCATAGCACACCTGAGTTTAGGGCTCATGACCCCAAGCTTCCCCGCGGCATTCAACCACTGTGGCCTTATAACAACTACAGTATATGCAGTATAAAACTAGGACGTACAGTATTACCAGACATATAAGTCACACACGCAAACTGGGGGCTTCTGATTACAAGGAACACAAGCAGAGGATACTCACGCAAGTTGTTGGTCATAACAACTTCACACATACATATATGTATGTATGTATGTACAGACACACACACACACACACACACACACACACACACACACACACACACACACACACACACACACACACACACACACACATCCCAGAGGGACTGCAAGTTAATGAGCCAATGCCCTTGGAGTAACACTTGATTGTCTCTGCCTGGTTGAATAGGAGGCTGTTTTCAATGTCAAACATTCCCCCCGTAAACACACATGTAGTTGTGTCGCATGCGAAAGGTAACAAAGCTTAGAGGTACATCTGTATATGTCCTTCCCCACAGCCCCCCACCCAGCCACCACCAACCCGTATGGTTACAGAGGGGGCTTATAAATATTGATGGGAGGATAAAAGAGATGAGGAGATGGGGGTGGAGAAATTGAAAACACCATAAAGCCTTCTTCACGTCTATAGTGCTCCTAATCAAAAAGCTTGAGTCTAATACAAGCATGAGTTTATGATTCATCACACCTCATTTTTGAGAAGAGGAGACTATAACAGAAGATCCGTCTCGACCACGTTTGATCAAGCTTTCAAGCTCATAAGGTCGTATGTCCCTAACAAGCCAGAAATGACTGGAATTGCAGTTTGTGGCGTGTGTGTGTGTGTGTGTGTGTGTGTGTGTGTGTGTGTGTGCGTGTGGTTGCGCGCGGGCATGTTTGCGGCAACAGCTCCAGGGATGGACGTGACACAACGTCAGCTTGTCTCCACTCAGGGTGGCACAGCTGGTATCAATTCTGATAATCAGCCAAAGCGATAAGCTGACCATCAACACACACACACACACACACACACACACACACACACACACACACACACACACACACACACACACGTAAACATACAGTGGAACAGATGGATGCCACTATTACAGGAAAGGGCATTGCGAATGTTACCATCACAGTATCACAGTGACACAGGACCTCTGGGAGGACAGATCCTTAGAAAGAAGCTGCAGTCGGCCAACCAGAGATTGAAGTAAGAGGCATGAGAGGTGAACAGCACCTTGTCCTCAGTTCAATGTCTCTAACTCGATGAGTCGAAACCACTGCTACTGTCAGTCCCAGGCCTAGTGAAGGAGCAGAGGGGAAATCCAATAAAGTCAATGAAATGCTACCATGATTTTTCTGGTATTAGGCTGGACCGGGGCCTGAAAGTATCACTATCCTCTTCCCTAATACACACACACACGAGAGAGAGACCGAGAGAGAGGGGGGGGGTCTCCTGTCCTGTAATCTAAGACAACAGTAATCAGTGCTGAGCACAGGACAGGTTATCGATGACTCCCTTGTACCGCCACCCCCTGTTGGTTTCAGCTCTAATCAATTCACACTTTATCAAATCAGCACTTCGCCATGACCATGTCTGTGTCACTGACACAGGTGGCGTGTGGCAACACATTGAGAGTCTTCTCCATCCACACATTGGAGGTGGAAGTCTGTCAAAAAAAGAATCATGACCTGACCTGCGTGCAAATAAAAAAGAAAATCTCACGCCAAATAAGAGGGTACAGTGAAATCCAGCTCATGAGCACTGACGGCAGATTCTGAAGAAAGCTGAATTCCTTCTCAACTGAGGAGTACAGGGGTGTGATGGTGAGCCGCCTCACCGCGGACGCCTCTGGCTCTGTAGCCTCTGATAGTAAATTAAGCCACACAGTTATCCCCTGTGATTGGCAAAGGCTATTGCACGATCCAATAAAGTGGGATGAGACTTAGACTCCTGTTCTTACTGGCAACCTGACAGTCCCCCAGCTCTGCTGCGTAAACGGAGTCTGCATCGCTGAATTAATGCAATCATCGCCAACACAAGGCAATTAAGTTGTGAATCAAGGAGTCACTGTGATGCTATTTAAGGACATTTTGTGTATCCTCCTATTACCTTTCATCCACATGTCAGCTGAGGTAGAGCTTTGAAGTGGTGACATCAAATGATGCAGGATTAGTGCTTGTGCTAAAAGTGTTCCTTAACACCACGCACATTTGGAATCACTACTTTATCTTTGCATTCAAGCAAAGAACCACATCCGGGGCAATCTAAAGCACTATTCAAAGATCCTGCGAAATAAACACTTTGGACAGACTGTGGCACAACAGGAAGTCACATCAGCTGCAACCTGACAACCGTGATGACTTCTCTGTAATACATGTGCAACTTCCAACACACAACAGTGGCCACTAAAAGAGGTCCCCTAATATCAGCAGCGGTTAGTATAACTATCAGCGGATGTAGCTGTAAATAAAATATCACAGAAGGCCGCTTGGATGCAAAAACAACCTTTGATCGCTATGTGTGTACACACATTTACTGATTCCTCCACTGGAAAAGTCGTGTAGTCGTGTGTTGAGTGAGGGACAGCTGTCAACACAGGCCTGTGCTTTGAATACCAACTTGCCTATCTCTGCTGTCGCTGTCAAATCTTTAAGTGTACACAGAGCCGGACCTCAGACAGTTCACCCAGATCCTCCCTGACATGCAGTTCCTCAGCCCTGCTTAAATATTGTCTCGGTTTGACCTTCAAATGGGAATAGACTTATCTTTACAAAGTATTAACTGGTAGTCCAGGGAGGATCTTGTAGAGATTGATAAGTGAGCGCCACAGGGAAATAAGGACGATACAATTAGAGAGCTAATCTGTATAAGTTACAATAGAACACATTCTTACATAGGATTTATCCAGCTATGGGTGTCATGTCAACTAAATCTGATGACAGGTACTGTTTTTATCTGGTGATGATGACCTTGAGTTCAGTACTTTATTCCCTCTGTGCCTGCAAGCCTGAAGTGTTGCAGTTTTTTTTTTTTTCTTTTTTTTTAGTGAACTTCTCCCGACTCATTATTTGAGCCCCCCCCCCCGGATGTCTGCAGAGCTGTGCTGCGTTGGCCAAAGACAGAGGTGGTGGCGTTGCTGAAGAGTGGGCCAAAGAAGAGTGAACAGGGAGTGAAGCCAAAGCAAGGTGAGCAAGCAGGGGACAGAAATGGTTGTGTTACAAGAATGAGACTGCAACAAGGTCAGGATTTCTGCTTGTGCAAGTCTGGGGTCTGGTCCAGCTACCAGCATTGGCTGATTGTGTGTGTCAGCATGTGTGTGTGTGTGTGTGCATCAGAGAGAGTTACAGGGGGTTTTGGATTACTGCAGTAAAGCCTGGGTGTCGATCTGTTAGCTCTCACCTTTTGCCCTTCAATGCTATCGTTCTGTCGACATAAAGACTTGGCCTTTTGGTGGTCAGAGCTGAGTCTCAGCCACGGCAGCACAGGATTCTCTCTTTCAAAGTCTTGTTCTGCTGTCATTTATCAGCATAGCAGGCTCTGAGGGCGGACTTCTCGAGACGCTCAGTCCCAGAGGCAGAGAGCAACAACAATGGGACGGCGCTGCAGCATGTTGAGCCAATAAGCTGTTGAGCCAATAAGGACCCTGTATCCACCCCCTGCCAGCTGGAAATGTATGTTTGTATCTGGGTGTGTGTATGTGTGTGTGGTTATTTATGTGTAGGGGCATGCACCGTACAAAGCAGAGAAAGGGGAAGTGAAAAGGCAAAAGGAGAACAATGAGCATTGAAGATCTGAAGGGCACTGCATATTCATGCACACCTTACAGATTTAAAGATTGGATGCAAAATAAGTCTACACTTTCATGTGAAAGAAAATCACTGGGTGCATAATTGAGAGATGCAAACTTACATGGAGGTCCCAGATTTTGGTAAATTAACACACTTATTTGCTTTCTTGCCATGAGTTTTTCCTCAGTTAGAAAATCCCATTGTCGTATCTTTCTATTAAACTACTGAAGGTATCTCATTTGTTCAACCCATACACAAGCTGACATGTAACAGGGAATTACTTGCTTAAATTATTTATCCGGGATGGGCCAGTGGAGTCAGGATATCTGTTTTTCCCTGTTTCCAGTCATTATGCTGTGCCAAGTGAACCTTCTCCCTGCTCTGGCTTCATATTTAGCTTGCAGAAAGCTAATAAGCTTAGCTATTTCCCAAAATATTGAACCATTCCTTTAGAGAAAAAAAAAAGTCTACCCTAGATACTGAGCCACATGAGATCTGATGAAGGTGGGGAGGGACAGCCTCGTGGCTTTCTGAATGACAACTGTAGGTATATCTTGTATATTAGAACAATATGTCGCCATAGAAAAGAAGAGAAAACCATGAGTAGACAGGCCACTCCTGCAAGTTAGAAGGCCCCTTTGTCATTCACAAAAGTAACAGCAAAGAAACTGATTAAGGCATTCTTGAGTTATTACCTCCAAAATGGAGAGTGAATTAAAGAGCCACCACAGTTTCCACACTACTTGGAGAATGTGTATCTAGTTTCACTTAATTTCATCATCCCTCTATGTGGGTCCACTTAAGAATCAAATATGTTCTTATTACATGTGGGAAGTCAAATGCACACACGCAATCACGCAATCACACACACACACCATTGTTTTCAAGGTTACATGAGAGTTCTTCTGTCGCTCACAACAAATTTGCATCAAACCACCGGCAAACAGCTGCCAATTAACAAACAGCCTCTCCGTTAATACATACACGTCACTGCTGATTACAGAGTCGGGCGATCGCTCTCTCTAACAACAGAATGGTACGACACACATACACTCATGCCCAATCACTATACCTCATGCACACTGGGGAGAGAGGAGATGGAGGATGAGGAGGTAGGGGTTTAGGTGTACAGAAAACAGCAAATAACAGCTGATGTTTGAGAAAGCCAGGAATGAATTGGGCAAGGGGGAACAGTGCAGAGACAAGAGGGAATGTTCTGTGCCAGGAACAAGGCTTTCAGGATTAGCTCTGTCATGCAGCTACGAGGGTAGAAATAGTGGCTGGCTAGATGAAGCCTGACAGACTGAACAGACACATGAAACGCAGTGTGAAGTACACACATAACACAGAGGCACACTTTTATGAGCAGAGAAAACACTGATCAGAGAACACATGCAGTCATTGTTTGAATTATGTGTGTGGAGTGGAGCACTGGGTGGATATATACTGTACATATTAAACACTGTGTGGCAACGGTCAAACAAATTTTGCTTGTGCAAGTTTGCTTGTGTCTACAGAACTAAGATCTTAGTCGTATGTTGTACGTACCTAATTTAGCTCCAGTATCATAATGAAAGGGAGTCATTTCCTACATAGAAGAATTCTAATAAAGGAATCATCATCAACAGGGTACAAAAGCTTTAGAGCAGGAGCAGACTGCAGGATGACTTTGCACATGCACATCCATACAAGCAGGCACAAATAATTATTTTCCTCCTGCTATCTTGTACACACACGCACATTCACGCACTCTAACATATGCACACACACAGCATGATGATAATTTCCCTCATACGGCAGCACGAAATTGAACTATTAATTATTGTCAACCTTGAAAACAGCCTAGCGCAGGCGTGGTAATGAGAATTTATTAATGTCCACAGCCACTAGATGGCACCCTCCTCCCTTTCTTTTCCAATTTAGCTTCCCATTCCTCAGCTGATCAGTTGACTCTGTGGGATGGAGACCAACTAGATGCAGCAACAAATACTAAGCTAAGATAAAGGGCACTTACTTTAGCACGTCAAATTAATTTGAAAAAACAAAAACAAAAACAGAACAGATTGATCAATAGAGTTACCCATATTAGAAACCTACCCATCTGTTCTGAAATACAGTCACCCCTCCCTTGAGGATTATGGTTATTGATAGTTGCCATGTTGCTGTAAAGATCTGCCACCTACCTATGATGCATTTTTCATACACACTTGGTCTTGTACAAATGGACTCTTGTGGGCTTCTGTCAGCAAGAATATATCAATCAACCAATCAATCAGGACCACTCAGCTTGTGGGAAGTTGGCTGTATCCAGCATGCCTTGAGTCACACAGTCAATACAGTGACCTTCAAGAAAACAAATGATTTGCAGAATATAATCAGGAATACTTGGCATCAAAAACTCAAAGCCATACATTGCAAGTGAGATGGCTTGATATTCTCAGTGCTATGCAAGAGAAAGTTGATTTACAAGTCTGCACACAGCCAGTAACGCCCATTTTGTCATTCAGAATTTGATATATCGGATATGTTCTATGGGAAAATGAGCAACAACTACAAAGGTTGATTTTTTAGGTGAACAGTGGCTTTGTTAATACAGGTTACAGATGACAGATGAAAGATATACATGTGTGCCATAAGAATACGATTAAATATGAAATACAGCATAAATATTGTGAAAGTTATAACATCTTTGGTTAAGAAAAAAAAAAAAAAGGTAAAAACATTACAAAACTTAACAAACTGACTCTTTAAGAGTCCTTAATTTCATATTCGTAGAGAGTGAAAAGACATAAGACAGAGACAAAGCACTCGCAGCCGTGAATTGAGCGAATCAACAATCTTTTGGTCAGGTGTTGTTTCATCAAGTAGAAGCCAGAATGTTGTGATCAACCAAAGATCCTTCAGTGCTCAAACAGACTTGTTGAGAGGTGCCTGAGAGGAGCACTGAGACCGGAAGTTGGTGCCAATGGCCATCATTTCTTTTTGCCAGCACTCTTGGCACGTTTGTTGGGCTGCTGGGTGGCAGCAGAGGTGGGGGTTGTTTTTTCTAGAACTGCCTGCTGGGCCTCCTCCAGAGCTTGTTTCTCTTCTTGTTCCTTTTTCACGGTCGCCATCTGATGGCTACTTAATGTCTCACAAGCATCGAGAAATTTCTTACAGCGGTGCCACAAGGCTGCCTGGAGACAAGACAGAGAGGCAAAGAGTGAGAAGTTACAAAATGATGTCGAACCAGAGGGAAAGACACCTGACAAAAACACTTTCTCACTCTGTTTCACTGTGATAGTCAAAGTGGCTCATTATTGCTGTCTACATCTTCTACAGACCATTTCACCAATCCAATACTTCCGTCTCTGTTGTGACTGACCTGCATGTTCTCATACATCTCCAGCTGGCGTCTCATTAGCTCCCTCCTGTTGAGTTCCTGTTGTTTCTGGTGCTCCAGCACATTTTCTCGGACCAAACGGTACGTCTGGATCTTTTCTAAGCGCTGCATCCGCTGGATCTCCTCCATCTGTGAGTCCATCAGCGCTGGAAAATCCTTTTGCCGTCTACGGGTGTACACAAGGAATTTATACAAAACGTGTGTGTGTGTGTGTGTGTGTGTGTGTATATGTATATATTTATACACACACACACACACACACACACACACCATGATTTATACCTTTTAGACCTTTTCAGTCTTGTCTCTAACCAGAATGTTAATGTCAGATAGTTTATTTTATTTATAGTGAGTGCTCAAGACTTTTTCTGAAAAAATATAGTGTTTTGTATGTTTCATCATATTCTGAAAGGAATATTTTGACGATCATAATGTCATCTCAAACTATTGCACATCTTATCAAATTCCACCAGGTTGCAGATTTTACAGGCTCTTTTGCGTGATGGGACAACCGACAATGTTGACATAGGCAGAGCAAAAAAAAATTGAAAATGTGGCATATAAATGCAGAGACAGGCAGAGGAAATGATAAACACACAGTCCCATGCCTTATCTCATGTCCCAAGTTGTACATCCAGATTAATATCAGTGAAATCTTGGTTTTGGTTACACCCACCTTATTTGGGTATTTCCCTGTTAAGATTTGATTGTGTAACTAAAATGTAATTTATTTGTGTCTCTGTGTGCATGCAGTGAAAGATGGAGAAAGACAGAAACAAACTGTATGTGTGAGGCAATTGGTCAGTCCATGTGTTTGTTTGAGAAAGCAAAACAACTGGGAGTAGCCCTCTGGAGCACACAAGCACACACAGGGAGGAATTCAACGAGAGATTACAAGTGCTAAATGTAGCTGCCTCTTTCCTATAAGCTGACCTTAATGAAGAGGGGAGGCCAGTGGAAGTGACGATGGAGTTCATTTGGTTAATGAACAGTGCCCTGTTCAATCTCTTTCACAGCGTGTAACAGCGTGTGTGCAAATGCTATACGATTGCATGCATGAGTGTGAACCTATGACGTGCCCTCTGGTGTGCCTTTGTGAGAGAGCAGTGTATCGCAGACTAATCAGACTCCCCTAATAGACTGCTCCTTAGGATCTCTCTCTCTCAGCTTAGATTGCAGGCCACAGTGTCAGCAGCCATTAGCAGCTGGACACAGACACACACACACACACACACACACACACACACACACACACACACACACACACACACACACACACACACACACACACACACACACACACACGCACACACACACGACACACAGACCCACAGACACAGACACACACACACACACACACACACAACCTCAAACATACCCACAGCAGGAGAGGATGGAGAGGTGATGGGAGAGGGGCACATCTCATTGGAGCAAAGAGCTCATTGGGGTCCTGAAATAGCTCTCTAATTAACAGACCCAAATATCATCTCATTTATCATGGAGAGGGACAGAAAGAGGGAGAGATGGAGGGAGGGAGAGTAATGGGAGACTCAGGGGGAACTGTGGATGGAGACTCTTCCCTCGCTGACAAAAGTCAAAAGCACTTTACATGTTGACCAGCAGAAAACTGAAAAAGGCGCTTTTCATACTAACTGTGCATTCATTCTTTGGCCATTTAAACATTTTCCACTGTTGGGTAGCTGTCCAACTATTTAAAAAATGTTAGTCTGAGTGACTTTAGTAATGGGGGTCCAGTTATGTAGTGAAGCTGTTGCATTTCCATCTCATGGTTGCAATGCTTTTGGCTGTGCAGCTAGTAATGATGGAGCTAAAGTCAGCCATGAAGCAGAACACCCTAACCATGACACCACCCTAACAGTCTGCACATTCACCTATGAAAACAAAGTGTCATGCAGCAGAACATAAATAATAACAGCTGACTGATTCTAATTTCATACAACCTGGAATGATTTATTTGATCAAACCTTAAGATATTAAGGATAAGAATTCACTGTACATTACCTTAAAAACATCGCACTGATGTTCATTTGCTAGATTTGCTCTAGATGTTGTAGATGGAGAATATTTGATTTGGAAGCAAATCAGTTGTTTTTTTTTTTTTTTCTTTTTGTACAGCTTATTCTCCCCATATCCCCACCTTACGTCTATACATTACATACATCACAATCCTCTGGAGTCCATGCATTGCCCTTTCAGGCCAGGGAAAGTAGTCTTGTAACACTGCTGCTCACAGCACCAATGGGAGCAAAGGTCACAAACGTCCGTTTCAGATAATGCGTGAACCAATCTGCCGATGAGGATAAGGATGCTGGTATGTTCACCGACATAGAAACAAGCATAGTGAACATATGCACACATGCATACAGATACATAAATACAAACACAAGAAAACCCGCTGATATAGAGCAGTCAGGTCTCTCCGCTAAAGCTTAATTCAGGCCCACAAAGTTAGAAAAGCAGAGTGATTCATCAGCTGCATTAGGCAACTGGCCTGCACACTGCATATTACCCACAGGACTTCAACAGGAAAAAAAAGAAATCACCTGTAAGAAAACTACAATGAGAAGATGAGTCTGTCTTGGCTATTTATATATTATTATCCATCTCTGCCCTCAAAGCACAGAAATGAATATGTCTAAGCTGAACTGAGGTCGATTAGAGAGAGGTACATAAGCAGCCCCAGTGGTGCAATAAACTGAAACTGAGAATTCGGCAATGTACAGTTATGTGACCGAGTGACTTGTGATGGCTCCTCTCTCATCATCATTCTAACTTTATACTCATGCTGTCCAAGTAAAGTAAGGAGTAAAATAGACGTAAAGAAAGAGAAAAAGCAAGAGAGAAAGGGTGAGAAAGCAGCAGAGCACCTGATGAAGGGCATATAGTCCATGTGGGGATAGGTGGAGGAGGTATTAGTCAACTTCTGATTGGATGGACTGAGAGAGGTGTCAGGACCAGATTTGGAAGGAGCTGTAAAAGAACCAGTTATAAAAGGCCTAATTACCATACTGTATGTTACAAGTAATGGAAACAGAAAGTGCCCAGATATATATGTACAGTATATGTATGTGTGTGAGTATTGTACCATGCTCTCTGCTTTCTGTGTTATCTGAAGTAGCTTCATCACTTGCTTGATGTTGGCCTTGGTTAAGAAACTGGAGTCGAGATTGTAAAGCCTAAAAAGGGAGTAAAACATTCTCTTTTTAGTCCATGTCTGTATACAGGCGAGGCTCATATCGAAATTAACTTCAGTTTTTAGTGCTAAAAATAGTATTACAAAATTTTTTTTTCCAAATCATACCTTTCATGTTTCTACTGGAGATACAATAAATGGGAAAAACGTCATGAAAAGGACTCCGACTGGTAAGTAATTACATTAAATCATCATTGCAAACACAGTTTCCAGGTTACCTTGGCACAGCGGCCTGGCTCAACCATTTCCCAAGCCTCTTTAATGGATTTAATCTGGTCCATTCTCTCTGTGTCCTTCTTCACCTCGATGCCTTCTGCTTTACTCTTGTCAGTGACCACACGCAGTGTCCAGTGTGGCTTAGTCAGGTCGAGCCTCTGCACAAGCAAATGCACACACACACCACATAGCACACACAGACAAAAAACATAACGCACATTTTCGGACACACGAACATCCCAGCTGAAGGTCACCGTAGCACAATGTATAATGAGTGTTTCTCTTTCAATGAGCAACATAGACAGTCTGGCACACAGCCAGTCACCCCGAATTATAGATCCAGTTCATCTGTCTTGTCTTTTTTGTAAATAATACATCATTTTTAGTTCATTACTTCAGAGATCATTATATCCTCTACCCCCACCAGTGTTATTCAAAATGGAAATTTATTGAAGGGGATCAGTATTCTGAAAATTTGCCTCTCAAATTTCATTGTGTTTAGGGTTTGACATGCAGAGCAGTAGAGAATAAAGAGAATAAAGGGCACTTATTACGTGGATCAGAGATTTATCAAGCAGCTGTGGTTCTGTCTACTAAGCCAAGACCATTATACTGAGAATCACTGGCCACGAGATTATAGTGTGTGATAAGACAAGCATCTCTTATTCATTGTAAATACACGCAGGTCATCTTGGCAGTTGCCGGATTTTGTTGATGTCAGTCTCTCTTTGTTAGCATTTCAGAGTTAGCTGACAGTGGAGTCAACCAAATATGTAAATGCAGACCTTCCTGACCAAGGTAAATATTACTATTTCTGTTCATTTTTGATAGGTTTTACATGACAACTACCACATAGAACACTGTGGAAAATACACTGTGAAAAAGTGTGTACTTATGTTAAGAATACAAACGCAATGCAAGACCCTGAGTGCATTTGTCTATTGAATTTGACCTTGCTAAATCTTTTAATTAATGGGTTTCTTATGTGGCATTGCAATATCATTACCAAAAGAATATCCAATGCAATAAAGCTAATGAAGCCCAAACAGTTATAATTCAACAGCTCATTCTTGATTTTATGGATTATACAAACAGGTTTAGATAATATTGGTCCTAATTTGCCGCTGACAGTGTTGTGGTGTCTTGTTGTTGTGTGTCACAGTGCTGTGGTAATGTATTACCGTTTCCTGCCTGGAGCCAGATTTGGACATGGCAGCTGGCTTCCCCTTCTCCTTGTCACCTTCGCCTTTGCGGTTGGTTTTGGGGGTGTCAGATTTGTGCCCATGATGGCTCGGCGTGTCAGCGGTGGATGAACGCTTCAAGTCCTCAAGCTTGTATACTACATTTTGCAAAGAGATTAAATTTACTTTTTCTTTCTTTCTTTCTTTTCTTTTTTCCTTTACCAAGCCTGCCTTGTATTTATCTGATAAATACTGGATATATGGTGTTAAATACTATTTGATATAAAAGCATGACTATTATGAATAATATTCTAATGTAAAAAGGATTTGACACATTTTAATTTTTCAGCCTTAGTATTCAGAGTTTGACAAGTCTTTGACGAGCATATAGTGTATACTTTTAACATTAAAGTGAGTAACTGTAAAATATGGAAACTATGACTACCTGAAAGTGGCACTTAAGAGTGTGCGAAAATACCTTACATTTGTGCAAAATTAACATTTCTTTGCCAAACGCTTGACATCTTTTGATAAATGTAATTACAGTGTGAGAGGCTAAAACACCTCCTTTGGTGCAAATTTATCCTCAGAATGAGCCTCAGCTGTTCACATTCTACTAAACACAAGTAAAACTCAACTGAAATAGGATTGTGACAGAGTGGGCAAACACTGCATTTGTTGTGTGGTTGCTTGTGTGCTAGATGGCACTGTTGTACTTTACAGCTAAAATGAACCCAATCCCTAGTTTAGATGAAACATGTACTATAAGTCTAATTTCTCTGATACAGAGAGGCATAATAATCCATCATTTAGCTGGCACCCTGTCATTCTGCCTGCACAGCGTTGATGCACACTCATTGAGTTACTCTTATCTCCAGCCATACAGAAACTAAATGTTCAAAATGGATTTGAATATCAATCTGTGTTGTTGTAATTTCAAGCTGATATCTGTATTTAAAACTGATTTTCAGCTGGACAAACTTAAATATAATGTATTGAAAAAGATTTTCCTCACTGTAAGCCTAAGAGCACCCTTGTCTGGATACTAAAAATGTGTTCTTTTATTGGCACAGTAAAGAAAATGTCATGGAGGTTCACGAGAGAATGAAAACTACTGACAACTGCATGCACAGCTACTGCCGAAAATGGAGTGGTTTAACAGTATATACTGGGGTTTAAGGCAGAGATTTGTAAATGTGCATGCATTAAACATGCGCAGTACAAAATTTTGACTGCAGCTTGTTAAGCATCTTGTTAAAGGTTTCAAAGCTGGGCATGGCATGTAGTGTGCTTGCATCCATGTAGCATGTAGGGAGCATGATCAAGGGCACAGCCTCACCACTGAGACAGTTAAACTGGGAGAAATTAATTCACTTTCCTGCTGAGATATTTCCCAGGGCACCAGGGGGCAAGAGCCAACTTCATTTGACTTCCCACTGACCCACTTTCACAAGCTCATTGGAAAAACCACAGGAGATACATGTGGACATTGGCTTACACATACACACGTGGACAAACCGGAGCATAGACTTGCAAAAAAACCTTAGCATATTCACATATATGTATGAACAGAAAACACATGCAGAACGACCACATGACCACACAGCATATCTAAGCAGTTCATGTTCAAAATGCATCTGATATCTGGATATCTGGCTTGTTAATATAGGAATACCTCCCACACAAAGACACACACACACACACACACACACACACACACACACACACACACACACACACACACAAACACACACACACACAAACACACACACACACACACACACACACACACACACACACACACACACACACACACACACACACACACACACACACACACACACACACACGCACACACACACCATCCTTAGATTTCATGCCATGGGTAAATACGGGGGACCATTGTCAGGAGCAATAGAGATAAGAGAATGAGAATTCAATGAAAGCAGGCTGGCCTTTCTCTCCAGGCAATCATGCAAATTGTAAACCATGCAGCACCTTTTTCACACCAACATCCATCCGTGCCCAATTAATTCATCCCCTCAGAATTTTTAAGAAGCCTCTGCAAATTTCAAAGCCCTGATTTTTCAATCGATCCATTTTTGTAGCATGATTAGAAGCAGAGAAGCAGAGTTGGTGGCAGAGGACTGGATTATTGCCTCAGACCAGTGGGCAGAAGAAATCACACTCTGTGATCTGCAATAGAAGCTGTACTCATTTGGCTTTCATTCGGCTTGTGATTACAGGCCCCTGGCTAGTGGAAGCAAACAACAAACAGTATCTGACTTGGCCCCTGACACTACCTACGGAGTATCTGCCACATTTCACTCTGAACACAAAAATAAATAGTGCAAAACCAAACATAAGGGCACATTAGAAAATCCATTCAGAACTCAAAGCTTTTGAGTGCAGTAATAAAAATGGCATTGCTTCATGACCCATTATAAGGATGTTTTTGTTGGGATATCTGAAGCATGTATAATGCATATTTAGACTTTTATTTTGATGTTCAGATCAACATTCATGTTACTTTACTAAATTAACTGAACATATTTTTATGTTTTCAAGGGAAGCAAAATGTACTGTAAAGAGTGACTTTCCCATCTTTCTCTTGGGCGACTTAGTGTGGCTGACTGTTTGATGTGGCCTTTGTGATTGTCTTAAGTATGTACCTCTCATTTCATTCTTCTCCAAGCCTCTGAGCATATGGACAAAAGCCAACTGAGATTCATCCAAATCCCAGCTCTTATAAAGCACCTCTGCCTGCACCACATACTTATGACCCTGTGAAACAAAGACAAGCAAAGTCAGTGTACAACTTCCTCATCACAGTTTAAACACAATGTCACAGACAGATACATACATTATCAAAAAAGACATGTACAGCATAACGCATGTGGCATACAACACCAAAACCCAAAGCCAACATGAGGTGCATGCTATTTTGTGAACATAAAGCTATAAACTCCCCTATTGCTGATGATTTAGAAAGAGACACAGATCTTAAAGAACGTCATCACATTTTGTTTTTGCTGTTCTCTGCCCTCTTTGACAGAAGCACATGCCTGGCACAATGGGAGAGAGGAGGCAGAGGGCTTGTTAGCTAAGATAATATTAGGGCTGGTAACTCCTACATCCAACGCACCAACAGACAAGAGAGAATTTAGACAACATTTCAAGGTGAGACTCAAGCTAATAGAGGCAAATATAACGGTTTTATTTTTTCCAGTGTTAATGTTTATAGTTGTAATAGGGCCTAATAAATGTATTTTATAGAAACTGTTTGTGTCAATATGTACTGTTTGTTTTTCAAGTGTTTACATGTGTGTTTAAGTCCCAAATAGGTTACACTGTAGTAGCCTTCACCATTAATCCACCATTAGTGAGCATCGATATGTCTGGTGTGTATCCCTGCGGTGCAGAACAGCGCCTTAATCAGTGACCCTTTGCTCTAAGTCTTGATTAGTGTTTTTTTTCCCGATCAATAGCTGTGTATTCTGGCCTGCTGCTGATCTGTGGGATCTGACATGATCAGTCTCATTACTATTGATGCCACTACAGTGTTGTGTTACCTCATAGAAGAGACTTTATTAAAAAGTACAGTATTTGTAACACATGCAGGGTATTACCAAACAAAACTTCGTAGTCTATTGGAAAAGATACGTTTTGATGTCAAAAGGCTCAGTTTACTACTGCAAGTTTCAAATAAATTGTTGTTATTCATGAGATGTAAGCAGTTGCTGAGGGGACCATTAAAATGATTGGTTGCATCACTGACAGTCATCACAGTAAAAAAATTAAACTCAGTTCATTTCCACAGTTTTATGGACATGTGCACACTGCACAGTCAGAGTGTGTGTGTGTGTGTGTGTGTGTGTGTGTGTGTGTGTGTGTGTGTGTGTGTGTGTGTGTGTGTGTGTTTTTGCATGTGAATGATGATAGTGCGTACTATATACTTTGGCAATAAACAAACAACAAGTCTGTTGGATATAGGGGCTTAAGACAATAGAGTGACTCATAAATCATGCACAAATCACTGCTCCCTGACAAGTCAGACAGTAACAACAAAACCACCTCTCCACTTTCTGCTGCTCTCCTCTTGCAAATTTTGTGTGTGAGACTATGTGCGTGTGTGTGTGTGTGTGTGAGACTATATGTGTCTGTAATGTGTGTGTGTGCGTGTGTGTGTGTGTGTATGTGTGTGTGCATGCACAGTAAGGGGTGATGTGCATCTGTGTATCTGGCAGTGAAAAATGATTTGAACACAGGCAGCAAGCAAGTGGGTGAGAAAGACAGAGAGAGGGAAAGTGAGATGCACGCTTGTGTGCATGTGCAAGTGATATCAGTGAAGTGTTTGAGTAACAGCAGATACCACGCAGACAGTTGTCAGTGATACCATAGTCTCTGTGGGAGGCGGCTGCTGGTTAAACGTGGAGTCTGATTTCTCAGCTTCTTGTAGGGGAGTGTCTAACACCTTGACCCCGTTGTCTTGGGTGGGGCATCCCTTCTGGTTCTGGTTCTTCTCATTTGTGTAACCGGGGGCTGTAACAGAAAGAGAGATATTGAACTCAGCTCATATCTGAGAGAAGACAAGAGTTTTCAGCAATGTGTCCCAGTATAACTAATGGAATCATCAACAGAAAAAGCTGACTAAAGAGTCTGAAAGGCAGGTTTTGAAGAGCTTTTGTGTGTAGAGCCTCTAATGCATGTCGGTATTTTAGTGTTGATAGGCTAACATAGCAAAAAGCCAGTTCAATATGGGTCAGTTCACCCAAAACGGAAGTAAAACAA
This sequence comes from Xiphias gladius, assembly GCF_016859285.1. Classification (NCBI taxonomy): domain Eukaryota; kingdom Metazoa; phylum Chordata; class Actinopteri; order Istiophoriformes; family Xiphiidae; genus Xiphias; species Xiphias gladius. Next base: position 11,563,758 of record NC_053403.1, on the reverse strand, counting down.
ACAAGAAATATTTTCTCACTAAGCATTATTGGTATTTACTTATTATTGGTTTTATTTGCTCGAGTTTTAAGATAACTATTTCTGGGATTTTTGCCTCTACCCAATTTTGTGCTCAGAGCATTGAACATCCCCGGTTAGATTCTAGCAGGTCACACACCTACTTCTCTCTCTCCCTGCATTTACTGTCTGTATATCTCTTCACAATCAAATAAAGGCAAATTGCCAAAATAATAACAATCAAACCAAAAACTCAACCACAATCTCTCTACCCAGACACAGTTTTCCTGTTTCTCTGGATAATCCACAGAACACACAAGCAACTTTTTTTTTTACAGGTACTATTAAATCTCTCTGAACTTAAATTTCATGAAAACAGAGGGAATGAACACTAATAGTCTGAACTTGCATATTGTCCTTTTAGAGGAATTCTTTTAATGCCAAAAGTGAGCCACAAAGCCAAAAGTGAAGCTGAACACATTTTGTTATTGAGCCACAACAGGAATAAAGGGATCCATCCCATGAAACTGTTCCTGGTGACTGTGACTCTACATATTTAACATGCAATTCTACCAACAATGGTGCCATGACAGGATCATCCCATAAAAAAAGACTAAATTAACTACTTATCCCTCTATCCAAGAGTTGGTAATATCAGCTAATCCAAAGCTTACATACTGCCACTCACTTCAAAAATACTAACCATGACGTCCCTTTGCCCAAACATTAATCCCAGCACAACAGTGACAAGTTACACAACTCTTAATGCTAAACCCAACAAAGCTATTTGGTGTTTGGGGAGGGTTGTCAACACCAAGAACACTAGTGTAGTTTTAACTAGTAGAAAAAGCATGTTTGCGTGACACATTTGATTTTGTGTTTCAAAAAGAAATTTCACTGAATTAAAGCATCTAAAAGCACCTAAAATATACCAAATCAATTATTAACTCTATATTTAGCTAGGACGTACAAACATCTAGCCCAACTTTTTTGATTAAAGCCAGAGTGTGAAGAGCAAGCACCAGCCTAACACAGTGTTCATGGATTCTAGGATAACTCTATGGTTTCAGTGTGGACTGCTGTGTAGCGTGAGAGAACAGGATGGGTGAGGGAAAATAAAAAAATACAAAATGCTTTCTGTGAAACAAAGAGCAGATGGTCAAAGGTCAATGAGGATTTAAAAAATGCTTTAAGAACCTTTATTAACAGCACTTTAAGGGAACTGATGCTTCTTTTATACGTGTACAGGTATGTGTACAAAGAGCAAAAGGGTTTTACAGAATATGCATTAGCTTAGAGTAAGGTGTTGGCACTAATAATGTCTTTGGGAATGGCTAGCCAGCTTAGCACTGCCCACAAGAGATATACTGAAACATGAGTAAGAAAATTGAGTAAGTAACAAAAAAACCAAGACAGAAACAAGTAAAAGGAAGGCGGGTCCTGTTGCCTTTAGCAGGGTAAGGCATAAAAATATACTTGCATTGTTGTGGGATAAACCCCACGTATGACATTAATTGCATACCTCACCTCTATCTCTCATACAGTATGTCCATGTAATCACCACTGTAAGAGAAATGACTGAAGATGGGAGCCCTGCTTTTTTGATATCTGCACAGTGTGTGTGGAATGAGATGTAATGTGTGTGCGTTGCATATTATGATTGCAAAAATTATTTCCCAAAACAAATAGAAATGCTATTGTGCATAGAATAACTAAAAAAAACAAACTACACTAAAACTAAGACTGGGGTGTAGAATTCAAAAATGTGGTTAAGTGTTGAGTAAATCTGACAACAGTAATACAGTAACAGAGTTATATTGCTTAAATATGTTGTTGTAAGTATTTAGTAGTGTTAAATTATGAAGTTAATATTCTTGCAGATAAAGACAGATGCTGTACATTTAATTATCTGAAACACAGATAAGAAGCAGTCTCACAAATCATCTTCTATGATCCAGACGGGTTTTATTCATCATCTCAATTACTGAACATAATGACGGCTCACCTTTGTTGGCCAGGAAGCAGAACACAGGAATTACCACATGGCCTTTCCCAGTGTTGCTGGCCACCTCTTTCTCCTGGTCCAAAATGGACAGATGTATAAATACATCTGGCTTGGAAGTCTGAAACTGAATTGTTCCTAGGACGTCTGTTGTCACCTGCACAGAGTAACTATGGAAAAAATTTCAAATGACTTTGGGTACTATTAGTCTCTCAGAGTATCCTTAATGTTGTCCTGTGATGGAAAATGGGCCTTTTTCAACAGCTTCTCTGAGAGATTACCTGTTATGTTCAGTAAAATATGTTCTCTTTGATTATTGTCACATCTTGTTTCTTATAATAAAATATTTCAGATCATATAATGTAGTGTAAGAAAGAATAAGTGGGAGCTATGGACAGCATTTTTTTTATGATACAACCCTCAGCAACAATGAATTTCAATTGACCAGTATAAATCCTATGATGATGATTCTACTTAACCTTTCAATTAAATATATACCCCATAATTCTCTTACCGACATATGAGCTTTTCGTCATTGGGAATGTAATAATCCTGGAATTCCTTCACTGAGAACGTGTTGAGTGGATCCTCACGGGACATTTTTGGAAGGGGTTCTCCTGAACCGATCAAGCGCATCCTCCACTTGGCACCAACACGGGGTGATTCAGGTGTGACAGCCTCTGCTACAAAGGTATAGCCAAGCTGGAATAAGGGATACATAGAGGTTAAATTATGAAATCACAATATTTTCAGAGGGAGTGTGTACTACAGATGTACATAAGACAGATGTACAAAGTGAAAACAAGAAGTTTTCCCTTTGTAAATTGTAAATTATAACAAGACGTTTTAATTTAATCGTCTAGGATTTGTTTCATTTATAATACTAGACATGTTCTCAACAGTATTACATCAGACAGACACAACTGGCAGCCAAACTGTCAACAATAAGTTAGAACCCAGTTAGTCATTATATCAGGCAGGAAGCATTCCTAAAGTGGAGCGGTTTATCATGGTTTAGGAAAACTGAGAATATTCTAATATTCAAAAATTACTAAAAAGAAAAATGTATCAAGTACATGAAAGCTCGAAGTGCAAGGCTTGATAGCATCCACAGACCTTGTTGGGTTGATAGACGTGGGTGGCTAGTTTGTTGAAGACCATGTCCAGCTCCTCTCCTGTGTCATTATTTATGACGTGCAGCAGGCAATTAGGAATTGGGGAGTAGACCTTTGGTACCAGCAGCATCTCCTTAGGAACCAGGAATATCTCTCTTCACATACAACAAAAACGAAATAAACAACAAGATATCATATTCCAAGGTCTGACCAAATTGTTGAGTGCTTTCCCACTGTTCAGTTTCTGAAATGTACTCTTACAGAAATATCAACATTTCCCCATATTAGCTTTACCAGTAGAAATGAGAGCTGAGTGCATTGCTCAAAGGGCAATATTATGATATTTGGTGATAAGGGAACATTAGTCACTTACACCTGGATTAACCCCAGATTTTTCAAGCCAGGTTGGGAACTGTCTTTCACTGACAAGCCTAACCTTTAAATTACAATGTCCTCTAACCTAAAGACCAAGACCCAGGAGTTGGCTGTGTCTTGAAGAGAGACAGAGTAATCAGCAAAGTTGATTCTGGTCCATTCATCCTGCTGACAGGGGTAGAGCTTCGCTTTCATCTCGACGTGGTCAATGATATACCTGTGCAGGAAACACAGAAGGGGAGAGCACATTTAGAAACATTTTAAATGAAGAAAACCTCATATATAGTGAAAAGTACATGACAAAATCTATGCTCAGAAAGTAACTTACGAAAACATAAATGATTTAGCTGATTATGAATGAAATCCAGTGAAATAAAAAGACTACAATGAAGGAAAGTAGAACTTTGACTGAAGTGGATGTTTCTGTAAGTTTCTGTCAGGCTCACAACACCCAACAAACCCCTACCCTACCCTCCATACACACACTGACCAAGCTCCGAACGCACATGCACAGACATACTTCCCCAGGCAGCAGGTCATTCAGCAGACGCTGCTAGCCGATTGGAACGGGGAGAGGATAAACAGCAGATGGTACCACTGGGAAAAGATGGAACACAATGTGGAAAATGCTCCCTGCCTGGCCGCCACAGGCCGCCACAACCAGTAGAGGGACCAGATTCTGGGCATGCAGTGCAATAGAGAGGCTAAACGGATGCAATACAATGTACACAGCTCTGGCAAAGAACTGTGGGAGGAGTGCCCTCATATCCTCTCAAATAATGTCATTTGTGTGAATAAATATGTGTCAGATTAATAAAGGGCGTGATGTAAGCATACAAAATTAACATTTTTATTACTTAGAGTCATTGCAGTTACGTATTTTTACAAACTGTATCCTTCATTTACCGTAGCAAAAAGACAGCATGTTTGTCTGCATCTGATTCAACTTTCGGCCACATGTCTAAAAGGATCTTCGATGCCATGAGATTCTCCTTCGTCCCTGGATGACATGAGCACACACATTCATACACATAAATACACACATACAGAAAAGTAGCCACCCTTAAAGATGAAAGACAATCCATGTGGCTGTGAAACACTTGTAAAAATGATTGAAGCCGACCTAGTTCAGGGTAGGAAACAGTAATTGCAAAATGCATTTTTGCCTCATTAAGTGAGAGGTGATAGGAGGAGATTATTCACACCTTGTCATTACCTATCACTCATCTTACAAGACAGGTAACCACTCTGACAGAGCTGAAGCTTTGATAAAAGATGTAGATCTATGTGTTCATGGGTATTTATTTAAGTGTGTGTTTGTGCATATAACTGAGAGAAACACTCTGAAAAGACAGCTGAATGATAGATGGTTTCACATCTGACATGTGGCATAGGTGTCCTCACGTCCTCCCACTACCCCTTCCCTCCTTTCCCTTAGCTCTCTCTTTTCAAATGGCAACTTTTCCAAATTGATATAGGTATTACAGCGCCCAAGACTAGCGACTGAGAGATGAGATCTCCTATCGTCTTCATAAAAAAAGATGGTTGACAATGAGAGGCAGGCAACAGACAGACAGGCAGACAGAATGGCAGACAGGAAAGGGGGGAAGAACACAAAGTTTCAAAGGGTGAGGACAAAGAAAGAATTGTACAGAAATGTGAGATGAGCAGCAAGTTGTTTAGACCACCAAAGTACACCGAGGTATAAACAAATGTGCCAAGGAATTTGGCCTTCTAAAATAAGAAAAGGCCAGTTCTTACTTTTCCTTAAATAAATGGCTTTTCAAAGTGTAGCTAGACAGGCAGAGTTTTTAAATTAAGATTGGTGTTTTACCATTACTTTAAGTGCCACTCTGAGAACTTAACCATGACAGGTCTATTTCAGGCCTGTGTGTGTGTGTGTGTGTGTGTGTGTGTGTGTGCGCTCATACTAATGCCACATAACCACCAGCATTATTTTTTAAGATTGCTGGCAGATGGGCTCTGTAATGATGTGGATATTTTGGATATTTGGTATGCTCGAAACACACGTTTTCAAGCCATAAAAAATTAAGCAAAATCCCACTGACACTATAGTACAGCAGCATTTTATGCAAATCCTGCATTAATGAGGCTGTGCATACTCCCATACATGCCCCACTATTCAGAGGTGCTGCACATATCGGAGTATGTATGTGTGTGTGTGTATATATATATATATATATATATATATATTATAAGTTATTTAGAGGGTGGCTCTAAATATGTGTTTTGCCTGGAGAAGACATAATTAGCTTCAGGTCCTGGCAATAAATAGAGAATGTCTGGGCAATGTGTCGCCTCCAGCATTTCCTCTGGAATCAACAAACAGTGGTGCACCATCAAAGTAACATAATTACCACCACCTCTAGACAAAATTGGATATTAAAAATTATTTAACTGAAACTGAGGAAAATTTTTAAATTACCTGCAACCTGCACAAGAGCATAACTGCCACTGAAACAGTGTAAGAAACAAAAAGAAAACATTATTCCATAGCAAGTCACTTGAATAAATTTAGAGGAAAAGCTGCTCAGCTCTGCTCCTTTATTTATTCTCTCATTCTTTCCTACAAACTGTCCAATGTTGCCTTGTCTTCTTTTTCATATCTTTCACTTGCTGTCACTATTGAGAGGTTCGGCTATTGATGCGGGAATGTTGTGTACGTGTGTGTGTGTGTGTGTGTGTGTGTGTGTGTGATCCCCTCTGTGTCATCCCCTCATCTGTCAGGGTGTATTAGTAAAAGTAGCAGTCTCATCAATAGATATTTGTGCCTCTGCTCAGAGGCTCAATATATGCCATTGGGATAAATCAAACGCTGAATATAAGAAGCAGAAGGTATTTTGTGTGTGTTTAAATAATAATCTATAAATAAATGCATTCTGTTGTTTTAATTTAACCCTAATTTAGCACCTTTAGCTTGCCCAATTGCTGCAGATATCTCTGTCTTCCAAACATGAAATGATTCTGAAGAAGAAAGCAGACTCTAATGAGACTGTCTAATTAAAAGACCATTTTTTCAACTATTCAGATGAAAGAAAAGATTTCCATCTGATCATGATAATTGAATGAATATATTTTCTATGTGTGTGTATGGAAGTGTTTACCAGGTTTCGAGGCATTAATGATTTCTTGCACCAAGTGCCCTCCAGCCTGCAGAACCGTGAATGCCTTGACCTCCTTGTCTGTCGGTTCCCTGTCTCTCCAGTTTTCTGGAGGCTTTGATTCTGCATCTACTTAACAGCAGTGTAACAGCAGAAAAATTAATTTAATTTAATTAATTGACAACTGTGAAATACCGTACAATGAAAGCCAAGTTTTAAACAACACATACAAGTATTTGAGATTAATTCAATTTACTGTTATGTGACTGAAATCTTATGCTATAATTTGATGAAATCTTATACTGTACTTTGATGAAATATTTGGGTAGAGTAGGTGTCATACAGTGACACAGTGATAGCATAAGATTCCACTGACTTTAGCAGTTATATTCACTGTAAGAGAGGAATGAGGATGTAGTGCAGTTTAATAGAGTCATGTTTAAAATTTGGCACAACTGACAAAAAGTATGTTAAAGCTGTGACAGAAAATATGACATGTTTTAGGTATATGATTACAAATTAGTATGGACAACGTGCAAAATTCACAAACACACAAATGACACCTACATGCAGGGGAGTCTTCTTTGCAGACAGTGGCTAAAAGTGAAGGGTCAGCAGTGAGGGCCAGTACAGCAAATTGCTCATCTGTCGTCAGATTCCTGCCCAGAGACTCACACAGCATGTGGTAAACTGCAGAGTTAAACAGCTATAAGAGACACACAAACACACACACACACACACACACACACAAAAAGGAAAAATAGGAAGAGATATTAGAAGTTGAGTGCTGTATATGTGTGTCTGCATGTAAAAGTGAATTTACCCAGGTATTCTGATTTTTGTCATTTATACCATTGTAACTACATGGACACAAAAGGGCCTTGGTTACATAAAAGATAATCCATGACTCCTAAAACCATACTTCTGTTTTCCTTATGGGGGGATGTTCAACTTCACATCTTTCATTAGTTAAAGTAACCCCATGGGTGTGTGTATATTATCCTGCTCTCAACATGGCTACTTTCCAGCAACTAAAATAGACAGAGATATTGTATATATTTAAAAAAAAAAAAAAAAAAAAGAGGCAATAAAGTCTTAAATGGAAATTTTGTCTTGTATCTGTATCTTTGTATGGCTTAAAAAAAAAGGATTAATAATAATTTACAACGGTATTGTCCAGCTATTCTCCATAGCTATTGTAAAAAAAATATTATGTTATTTATTTCTCAACAAAATGCTATACAATCACTACAAAACACAGGCCTACTAAAACTAAACACTTGGCCTAATATACTGTATGCAACATGCATTTAGCTGCTTGTAAATGTAGCAATTGTCAATTAATTACAATGGTATAAAGTGATGGGAGGTATTCACTGAATCTAAAGTACAACTGTGTACCTCCATAAGCAAGCTACCTTGTTGTGTTCCCATTTTCCCAAGGTGGTGTTGATGTTTTGAGGACAATGAGCCTCTTCTAGGGTTCTTCTGGTGGCTGGATGGTCCTGCTCATCACTAAAGGAATCCACCACTCTGGACAGGGCTCTCAAGATGGACGAAGCTTGCTCAGTGAAACGAGCACTTTCCTGTTAAAAGACGAAAGCAGTTGGGAAGTATCTAAATTATTTTATATTTTATTATTTACTTCCGCAAATTAAACAGAATACAAGTTAAACAGAACAGCAAAGCAGTTTGCCCACAATACTAAAACATTTCAGTGAACACCGGGAGTGGAACATATCACGATTGTTTACAGGAAATTTGCTACAGATATATGACCTGTGCTGGATTGTGGGTGACAGATAACATAAAGGCAGTTTTATGTTTTTCCCACAAACATGATCCCACCATAGCACCCACTTTTTCTGAAATGACAACAATGGTTTTAGAAATATTACATTCAGCAAAACAACTACTGGGACATAAAGTTAGAAAGCAGAGCAATCATCTTACTAACATGATGTAATTTTCCAAATTGAAGCTGGAATAATCCTTATTCAAAATATATTACAGCAAGGAAATTTCAACAACGGCAATATCCTCCTGCCCATCTCTATGTTCAACCAAACTCTGTTCTGTTTGGTTCTGTTTCCGCTTCTGTTTCATCTGTTATGTACGTTCAATAATGTCATGATTTAGTTGTCTCTTCTGTTTTTGCTCTAACATCTATATGTCTATCTACTGTATATAGATATGATAGAGAGAGAGAGAGAGAGGGAGATTCCTTGGTCTAATACATATCCAGAATAAAAATATATTTTTTTTAAATTTAAAATTTAAATCACCACTTTATTTCTCAGCTTTAGCTTTTATGATCAAGGAAGTGACTGAGAGGGAAATTAAAGAAAAATGCATATCATTCCTAATATCCGAATGTAACTGTGAAATTGTGTCTACAGTGGCATGAAAAAGTTTGGGCACATCAGGTCAAAATTTCTGTTACTGTGAAGAGTAAGGTGAGTAGAAGATGAACTGATCTCCAAAAGGCATACAGTTAAAAGCGAAAAACATTCTTTTAAACATTTTAAGCAAGATTAGTGTATTATTTTTGTTTTTTACAAGTTTAGAGTGAAAAAAGGAAATTAGCACCATACAAAACTTTAGGCAACCCAAGAAATTTGAGCTCTTGTAACCTTTTTTCTTAGACCTTAATCGGCTTGTTAGGGCTATGTCTGTTTCACAGTCACCATTAGGAAAGGCAAACTGGAGCAACTTTCAAAGGTTTATAAATGCTCTGACTCCCAAAACTTGTTCCAACAATAAGCAGCCATGGGCTCCTCTGAGCAGCTGCCAAGCACTCTGAAAATTAAAATAACTGATGCCCGAAAAGCAGGAGAGGGCTATAAGAAGATAGCAAAGCATTTTCAGGTAGCCGTTTCCTCAACTCGTAATGTAATTAAGACATGGAAGTTAACAGGAACAGTGGAAAGGAAGGAAATGACCTTCAGGAAGGTTTAGCAGACTTCGGAGTGGTGTTGCACTGTTCTACTGTGCAGCAACACCTGCACAAAAATGGCTTTCCTGGGTCCTCCATCCTCACCAAAAAATTTAGCATCAGATGTTTGCAAAGGAACATCTAAACAAGCCTGATGCATTTTAGAAACAAGTCCTGTGGACTGATCAAGTTAAAGTAGAACTTTTTGGCCGCAAAAGGTATGTTTGGAGAAAAAAGGGTGCAGAGTTTCATGGAAAGAACACCTCTCCAACAGTTAAGCGCGGGGGTGGATCAATCAGGCTTTGGGCTTGTGTTGCAGACAGTGGCACAGGGAAAGTTTCACTGGTAGAGGGAAGAATGAATTCAATTAATTACCAGCAAATTCTGGGAGCAAAAAAAAAGCTGAAGATGAAAGGAGGATGGCTTCTACAACAGGATAGTGATGCTAAACACAACTCAAAATCCACAATGGACTACCTTTACAGGCAGAAGCTGAAGGTTTTGTCATGGCCCTCACAGTCCCAAGATCTAAACATCATTGAAAATCTGTGGATAGACCTCAAAAGAGCAGTGTATGCATGACGGCCCAAGAATGTCACATAACTAGAAGCCTTTTGCAAGAAGAAATAATATTCCCCAAACAAGAACTGAAAGACTCTTAGCTGCTACAAAAAGCATTTACAAGCTTTGATACTTGCCAAAGGGATTGTTAATAAGTACTGACGATGCAGGCTGCTCAACTTTTGTTTCGGGCCCATTTCCTTTTTTGTTATTTTGAAACTTTAAAGGTGTAAATAAAAACGTAATCTTGCTGAAAATCTTCAAGAAATGCCTCATCTGTTACTGTAAGCTCAAACTTTTCCAAGCCACTGTTTCAAGTAGCAGCAAGCGAGAGAAAAGAGCAGACAGGATGTATGATAAAGGAAGGGGGTATGTACCTGTATATCTTGATATGTCTGTGTGTATTTAGGCCCAAAAAGATTTGGCAACAAGGTATAAGATATGTAATGTTTCCTTTAACTGTGGTGGACTTGCATCCACAGATAAATAAAATAAAATATTGCTGTTCAGCATTTGTTACTCCAAACAAACTAAAATTATTGCTTAAATTCACAAAGACTACAGTGTTTAATGGAATTTCTATCATTGTCAACTAAAGGCCTTGGTCACCTTGGTAAGTTGTGACATTATGGTTTCTTCATCCCCAAAGATGAAAGGTGTCTTGCTGCACAGGTGGACGTGGTAGCCCAGTGCTGCCTTTGTGTGGAAGGATAACACATGGCGCCTGGAAGGGAGAGAGAGAAATGGAGCATTTTGAAAACAGGCACACATAATCCATGTTTACTGCACACTGCTAATTATTCAAAAACTGTGGTTCACAACTTTTTTTGGTATGTGACCCTTTAAAGAGACTCAAAGCCTATTCACAACACTTTATCAAAGGCTGCATCTGTTGCTACCACTCCAACTAGTAGTTTTAGTGTTAGGCTACAAAAAATACAAGAAATGAATTGTAAGAAGTACAGAGGTATCCCTGAACCCACCACCCTGTGGCTCCAGTTTTGGTAATGGTAACAATACATTCAGATAGAAAATGCATAAAACAACAGTGCATTCCACTGAATAAAATCCCTTTCTAGTCTTAATAGTGGAACTATGTTTCTTTCAAGTAAAAGTGAGTGGGTCAAACAGTCAGAAGAGCTGTAGCCTAATGTCCTCTCTGCCAAGTGCCAAGCTTAGTTCACAGGCCTGGTCAGACATGAGAGAGTGGAACCCCGCTTGCTTGGCCCCATTAGCTTTACATAATTGAGTCATCACAGTCTAACTAGATGAATGAGCACTGAGGAAGAGATGTGCTAGAGTTGTAGAAGAAAAAGGAGAGCATGCAAAAGGGAAACCAATGGGAGAGAGAGAAATAAAGGTGAGGAGTACAGGGAGAGAGGAGGGAAGAAAGCAAGAAAAGACAAATGGAAAGAGAGAGGAACATACAGGGGAATTACAAAAGAGGAAAGACAAAAATCTATTCAAAATTAAAAAATTAGCATAGGAAAGTATGTTCATATAATATAGAAGACAACAGCTCACAGGGTAAATAGTGCGCCGCATACAGATGGGGTGATAGGGACACAGAAATAGAAAAGAGTGGAAGTGCTTTAAAAATGATTGCTGCCCAACTGCATGGACATATTGGCTATTATCTCTTGGAGAGAGTGTACTATGGGGCATATGGGCATGATGTTGAGTGCTGTGTGTGTGATTATGGCTCAGTGGTAATTGCACTGCTGCATACCTGCACATGACCCCAGAAACTAGGCCCTCTGCTTCTAGGCCAAGTAGCACCCATTAATAGAGACTAGGACAGATGCTTTTTACTGCTTTTCAGTGCATCTGAGGTAGGCAGTTACCTTCTGCTAACTTTATGATAGCTTTAAGTAGATCTCTGCATAGCTGCAAAAATCACAACAACAGTGAAATGTTTATTCATTTTCTTTCTTTCATCAAAGGCTCTTAAGGGTGCTGAGCAAAAAGTAGGTTTTTATGATACGTTCTCATGATGGCAATCAAAGCTTGGGGTAATTTGTAGTTATTAGGTGAAAGTGTGAATGTGGAAATTTTAAATGTGAAGAAATTTGAGAAAGGATAACATTTTTGCTACATAACTATATCATGAAAATTTACATAAATTGATGAACATTACAGAATTGAGATACTGATAAGATGAAATGAGATATTGAGTATTAAGTCAGTAAACCTCTGATAAGGTAAGACTGGTCACACCTTTGAAGCCTTTGCTAGATATTATATTATATTATATTATATTATATTATATTATATTATATTATATTATATTATATTATATTATATTATATTATATTATATTATATTATATTATATTATATTATATTATATTATATTATATTATATTATATTATATTATATTATATTAGCATTGTGTGGTAATATCAGGATGCAAAAACACAAAACATAACATATACAAGATACAAGAATCACACCTAATATCATATTATTCATATGAAATGAAAATGGTAGCTACATATATAGACATACTACTGTAGGTAGGGGAATTGGGATCTTAAAATAAACATTTATTTACATTACAGAGGAACATAACATAATTAACATTGACAGATTTGTGTATTTTCTTTGTGATGTCCCAGTGACCTTGATGTAAGCTTTTAGTTTCGATCAGTAGGGTACAGTTCTCAGTATTCTCTGACATGATGGCTTACGTAGGACAACTACTTGAGATTTGGGATGGAAGAATAAACAATCATTGCTGTCCTACCCTGGAGGTAAGTTAAGCATGGCTGCCTTGGAGGAGGTGGTCTTGATCGTGAGAACAGGCAGCTGTGACTGCAGACTTTTCCAGGAGTGCGGTTGGGCGATAAGAACTGCAGATCTACACGCCGCTGACATTTCCTTTTCTAAGCAGTGTTGTAGAGGGGAGTAAAAAGGTGTATTGCTCACACACTATAGTCAAATATCACAAACATAGTAGGTAATGTTTATAATTCATACAGTTTTTATGAATATTTACATATACTGAAAATTCCAAATAAGGTTATGATGTAGGTATGGTTTGTGGTTTGTTTCACCTGAGAGCAAGCGTTTTAATTGCTGTTTTAAAAAATGTGTCAAGCTCCTTACACTACCTGGACAATCCTTTTCTATCTGAGTATCTGTGTGTGTGTGTGTGTGTGTGTGTGTGTGTGTGTGTGTGTGTGTGTGTGTGTGTGTGTGTGTGTGTGTGTGTGTGTGTGTGTGTGTGTGTGTGTGTGTGTGTGTGCGCGTTGGGTGTGTGCGGTGTGTGTGTTGGGTGTGTGCATGAGTGTGGATAAATCCTTACTCTCCACAGCTGTATCTCCCCAGAGAAGCAGAGCAGAGAAGCTGATAAGGATCTGGGAAGGTTGCAGGCTGTCCACACATAGGTAGTGAGTGCCTTTCACCTCTGTACACTTAGTGGGAAAACACACACACACACACACACACACACACACACACACACACACACACACACACACACACACACACACACACACACACACACACACACAGGACTTAGTTATCAGTCCGAAGGCAGACATGGAACAGAAAAAGTCAAAGAGAAAAAGAGCAGAAAGCCATAGGGAGGGGATGATGGATAAAAGGTGTCCAGAAGAGAACCTGGAGGAAATTACAGAGGAAGCGAATGAAGGGGAGAGGGGGAGGTAAGTGGAGGAAATAAAAAGCAATAGAAAAGAGCCAAGTGAGCTATAGAAGCATTTGAGGTGGCACCTGCATAGGAGAGGCCGAGACGGTGAAATTAGTGACGTAAGAAAAAGCAGCCAGAGGGAAAGACAGAGAAGAAGACAAATCAGGGGACAGAGAGTCGCAGAAAAAGACACATAGAGGACTAGAGAAGAGTTAGAGAGTTAATATATGTCCAGAATGACAAGCAGAATCAGCACTCTATACACACACACACACACACACACACACACACACACACACACACACACACACACACACACACTCAATAAGTCAGACAAAGGCCTCACACATGCACACTGTCACTTTCAGAGGAGTGTATATGTGATGCATGTGATACGAACAGGCAGGTTCCTTTGAGAACTTGACAGAATCAATTCTTCCTGAAGACAGCACAAGTACTGCTTCTAACAAATACCTCAAAATCTGATTTCTGCTGCTTTGGCATCAGCGTATCGGATCATGGTTAAATTTAGAAGTTTCTTGAAAATCTTCATTACAAAGGTTTGCACAGCTTGAAATCACTATACACGAGAACGTTTGACCCCTAAAAAAAACGAATGCATCTCTTTGGTTCTCAGACAAATAATCTGTGCTGATACTATTGTTGCTTCCAAGCTCCGAAAACACACTTCCACTGAATATTAGGTTAGCAAATTTTAAGTCAAAACATGAAGAGATCTGAGTGTCCAGGCTCATTCTTCACCTTGGAAATACTGTAATAGTTTGACAAAAACAATCTAATCTAAGTAATCATTAGTCTGTACAACATACAAAGTTAGGTTGGATGAAATGTAGCAAATTATGTGCTTGTGTGCAATGTGTGTTTGTGTGTGTTTGCATGTGAGTACTTCAGGGCTTGCTACAGCAGATGTCACAGGCAGGGATCTGGTGGTAAGTGAGTGTGTAGACGATCCAGTGCAGTTGCTGCCTGTTGCAGTTTTGGACAGGATGGTGCTCTGTAGACAACAGCTAAGTTAATAGCAATATATCAAATACAAACGGCATTAATGTGTCAACACACAAACACATGGAATTATGTGGTAAAATAAATAGAAAGCTTAAAAAGTATCAGCACTGCAGACTGAACATGGATAACTTAATCATTGGGTTTTTTTGTGATACATCTTCTACCTTAAAATGAGATTTGTGGATATGATGTGGGTAGATCTGTGATTTATGGAACACAAACAGAGTCCTGGAAGAAAAACACAAATAGATGCCAGTTATTTTTGCGCTTAGTTAATAAAAGCAATTACAGTCTTGATCACATAATTTTTAGGCACCTCAAGCATCCAATTTCTTGACTGGCTGTTTTGTTGTTCTATCTACTGGTAAAGCATGTTTGCAGTGCATAAGTACATCTGTGTGTCTCCGTCTTACTGAAAGCATTTAACAAAGTCATCCAGGTCCATCCAGGTCTCCTGCAGGATGGGTTTGACGGGAGCTGAGAGTTCCTCAGTTACAGGCTGCTTCGTTGCAGTTTTGGGCCAATCTAGAGATTATAAAGAATGGTACTTTATTTTAAATTATTCATTAATGTGAATACAAATCTGCAGCATCTCAATAGAGAAAAAACATGCCCTTATCAAGCTGACAAGCATCCGAGTTGAGTGCTGCTTTTCATGCCACACTTAATACCAAATGGGTATAGAAATTGCCTGTGAAACCTCCCATTTAAAACTGCTGTGAGTAACAAAATGCCTTTCCTCTTGTGACTCATAGCAAGTTATCCTAGACTCAAATCATTATCTTAAACACAGTGTGTCGAATTGGCCAAACTCCCACATAATGGCATAGTGTAAGCGCACATGCACATCCATACACCCACTCACTAACTCCCACTATCTCAATGCATGCAGAGCAAAATCATAGACATATGCACACAGACACACTCTCCACCCAAAAAACACACACATGCACACACACATACACACACACTTGGTCTGCCCCCGAGCTCTACTCAAAGCGTGAGTCTGATCAGAAAGCTGAGGTGGCAAGGGCCCGCGTCTCTGCTGCTGAGCAATGGTGGTCTGCTCACTCAAAGTGCAGGTGTTACTAAGCAACTAAACGAGCGAAGGCAGGGAACTGGCTGGTTGTCATAAGGCATAATTTCAGTCCCATCTTCAAAGTGTCTTGGCCAACCGAGTCATGGAGAGAAAGATGGAAGGAGTGGAGGCGAGAGATGCAAATTCTTCTTATCACATTCATTGGACTATGCTGCACAGATGCTGTTCAAGTCAACCAATAACGCAGGCATCCACTACATTCATCATTTCCAATAAACCAGAATTAATGTGAATCTGCCCATTCTGTTGGCCTAATATTGACCTCAAGTAAAGCCATCTTGTGTACAGATATGGCACAGATTACTTTCAACATGAATGAGGCGCCCAGCATTGCAAAGGAACAGCTTTTACCACTGGAGTTGTCATCATTGTCCTTCTTCCTGTCCTCTGTAGTAACCTAAAGGGACAGAGAGAGAGAGAGAAAATTGAGAGAGTGAGAGAGGCATGAGCAGGGAGTTGCTGATAGAGTAACACTGCCAGAGATACGCCTTCACCCTCTAGTGATTCAGTGCCAGCTGTGCTGTTGCACCATTCTCGCTGAACACCACAGGACATGAGACACGGTTTAATGTGACAAGGGTTGCTCCTCCCCTGCTAAAAACACCACCAGGGAATACCAGCTCTAATTTACTTTGACTGTCAGTGACAGATGAGGAGTTATTATGTTGTTTAGCATGTTATTTCTCTTAGAGGGGAATTACTCAACAGCTCTGATTTCATGCTCGTCTGCCCAACACAATAAAGAAATATAGCTAATGAGTCATTATCAAATCCTTCAAATACCATCTTCTTCTGTCTGAGCAAGGCAGGACATGATGTGGTCTGGCAAAGGGCATTACTGCTGCTTTGTTAACAAAGCTGGATTCAACTGCAAGGAGTATGGTGCACCTGTATCATCTAGCTGAACTTTCCTCCGGGCCCCTTAATTTGAAGTTTTTTTTCCAAAACAATGCTCCTTTGAGGAGAAATCCTGGTGAATGTCCAATAGTTTACTCAGCTCTGAATAAGAAATTTGTCATGTAACTTCAAAGCAACCCCAGCAAAGACTCTCTGATGAGTCAGAGTGAGTGTGTTTGTGTCTGTGTATGTGAGTCACCACTTATTTGAATAAGTGAAGTACCCAGAGACCCAGACAGACAGAAAGAGGCATTGTGATTGGGAAGCACACTTGACCTCCTCTCCACCACTATAACAACACTTCCCTGCAACAATGATCTATGTGTGTGTGTGTGGGTGTGCGTGCGCGTGTGCGTTTTTTCACAATAGTGCATAAAACTTTGAGACGGGCTCTAAGGCGTCGTACGTCCTGTCCACCCACATGCCATTCTTCTGCCATTCAGATTGCTTGTCTTACCTGTGTACAGTAAGAAGACACCGAGACTGACAGATCTTACACACAAGGCTCCTGGGATTGTACACCGCTGCATTCAGAGGAGGCAGCTATTTCTTTTGTGATCAAATGACAGGAAATGGTTGATGGGTGGAAGATGCCACATTTCTTTAATGCCTCACTTTATGGGGCTTCATTTTACACAGCCAGATTTACGTCTTTGCTCTCCAACAGACCCTCAACATTTCACATTTTCCCCTGAAGTGTAACCCAATTCATACATGAAAAATATGAAATAAAATCAAGATAAAAATTTCTGTTCACAGTTCACATTCACAAGTAAATCCATCGATCTCACAGCCAAAACTGGAGTTTGGGAAGTGTAGTTCTCTGTCATGAGTAAACTGAAACCACGGAGGGGTTTTTAGTGATTTAGTGATTAACCACATTCCAAGCATATTAGAGGTTAAAACTGTACACTTACTCCAGGATCTAATGCCTTAAACCACACTAAAGTTGAGGGAGTAGGCCACTGATGGTATTAAGGAAATCATGTGACACCATGTTTTTCTATTCTAGGAGCTAGGCACAGAGTTTGAGTCTGTTGGCCAGCATTGACAGAAACAGAGGGAGGGGTCAAAACAGCAAAAATTCCCTCTCACTTGATGTAAAGTCCCTTCAGCATGTGACCCACCATGTGCTTGCAAAGAGCGGGAACACACGTACAATATAAATGTGGCACACATATGACATATACACAAGCCAATCCACAAGAGTGCCTGTGCACACACATCAAACGACACATCAAATTAGTGTATCCATACTGCCCTAGCCTAACCGCTCTATAACTGGTCATAGTTACACAAGAGGGTGATTAATATGAACTCTATTTTTTCTCTGTATGCTAGGAGTGAAGTGTAATAATGAACCCCCCAGGAGATGCAGACACTGATGGCTCACCATCTAATTGCAGTGCTTTTTTCATCAGCGCTGTACACGACCTCTCCCTGTATGAAACCCACGCGCCCCGTTCACTACCACCACACACCAGAGATTCTCTTTTCCCATATCTCCCTGTTTCTTGCTCTGCTTTCATCTCTCCTTGTCCAACTGTCACTTTCTTTCCATTTTTCAGCCCACCCTCCCTCTTTATTCCTCTCAATCTTTGTTTCTATCCTTGACTCTGTCTCTCTCTGTAGCTCTGAACCCCACCCACCCCCCATCTCCCTTCTGTCACTAGTTCTCTCTTTAGTGCAGATGTGCCTCTGGTCAGTGGTGGCCTGGCTGGGAGACAACAGAAGTGACTTTGAGACTGGGGGATGGCAGCCTTGTTGTCACCGACACACAGGGCTACTTTTGATGAGCTTTAAACTGCATACTTACAGGGTAGACAGATGGGACGGGGAACAAGGAGAAAAAAAAATGAAGTGAGGAAATAAGAAGAGACAACATAATTTTGCAGACAGCTGCTACTATTTTACTTTTTGGACAAAGAGCGTTACCATGGACTTCACAGATCCTCATAGCTATTAAATAAATGGCTCGGGGTAACCACAATTAGGTTTCTATATTAAACAACAAAATGCTCTGTGAAATACACAGATGCTGAAGGTATAAATTAACTTTGTGCCCAGGAGACAGTAATTCAATGTACCTTTATTCTCCGAGTGCTGCTTGGTGAGTTAGCTGCATCAGGCTCAAGGCCTTCTCGGCATTCGGTCTCTTCTCTCTCAGCAATGGAAACCAGCGGGGATCCGTGGGAACACTTCTTCTGAGCGCTCTGCTTGGCCCCTCTGACACACAAAGACACATATTCATGCTATGTGCACATACGGTACATGCGTCATATCATCATCATGCCATACACGGATCTAATCTCATGGTAACATATTTAGAAGCAATACATCATATCATCTACAAATGACACCCTAATACTATTTCTACCATAACACTACTTTTATCTGTAGAGTTTGAGTGGTGTTTTAGCTTAAGAATGTTGGCATACATTTCTTTTAGTTAGTATAGTAATAGTCAAATGGGAACAAACCAATCTATAAGGATAAAAATGCCCATATATTTTGAGTTTGTCCGCTGTCTGTCTGTCATTGCCCTGTTGCAGGTACAAGAGGTATTTACAGAAAGAAGATAGGAATAGGAAAAAATAGCAATGTCATAATGATAATTGACTTTATTGATCACCATATGGAAGCTGTTTTCTTGCTATCTTTCCTCCACAGGGAGGTCAGAGCACAGTTTATCTAATGGCTAAATGAGCAGAAGAACAGAACGGCAGAAAAGATACATCTCATTTAATTTCTCAGTTTTAGATCATTTCAGTGTACACACAGCTCTGGGACTGAGCCAACGTTGCTCCTGACACGGTAGGAGAGAAAAGGGCTGGCAACCTCAATGAACTGCTCTGGTTTTGACAAAGGGAGCTCTGAAAAAAGAGAAAAGAAAAAATCCTCACACCTCATGCCAGCACTGCTTTTTCACACTATGATTCTTTTTACTGCATTTTCTGTTTTTCACTGAGATTAGCTTATGTCAGAAATGTCAGAACCGGCAGCTATTTTCAATACACAAATATTATACCTACCCTCCTCCTATTTTCATTTCTGCATTTGGTACTGTATGCCCTCTGTACTGTAGATTCTAAATCTCCTGCATTAACACTCACTTTCCTTTCTAGTCATATTTATTTATGACATTCACCTACACTCTATCACATAATTTGTGCTTTTCTATTTGTTTGATATCCTCCCCTGCATCCTCCTCCTGGTTTCCCCTTCATCACCTTTTTTTCCAAACTTATTTTTAACATTTTTTATTCTCTGCTTCCTTCTCTGTCTCTCACTCACTCCGAGGTTCATCAGTGACCACAATCTCCTTGCGCTGG